>NC_092760.1:61259331-61859331 GCF_047496795.1 Chiloscyllium punctatum | reverse complement strand
TATTTGAAGAGCTATTTGAAAGATTTGGCATTGATTCAATTGGCCAAATGGCCTACTGCTGTGCTGCTGCAATGGTTGCACCCTCACTTCCTTTGCTCCACCATTAGTGGCCGTACATTCAGCTGCCTGCTCCTAAGGCCCTCTTCAACATGGTATTGCTCTGATTTCTTTGTGCATTTTTCCACAATTTAACAAAGCTGTGGAAAAAAATATTCAGGACTTCTGTGTTCAGGTAAATTTGAATAAAATCCCATGCTTTGTAATTTGCTTCCTTTCCTCTCCTTTAAGATCCTTCTGAAAAATCCAGTTCTTCGAACAGGATTTTGGTTACCCCTTTGGATAACTTCTTATTCTGTTCAGTATTTGTTTTGTATTTTGTTTCTGTCAAATTCAAATTGTTATTGTCATGTAATGAAAGATGAAAGCCTCAAAAATCAATGTTACAAATACTAATGGAGAACCACACAAGACTTTGAGTCATATTTCTGATTTTTAATGGAGGCGTTAATCCATTTATTTAGATGGAGTTATTGCCTACACTAAAACACAGGATGCAAGGAATGCCACAGGAATGTTTTAAATATACCACCACGAAGCACAATAATTTCTAAGCAAGTTTTTATTCCACATATAAAGATGTGCTTTATCTGAGCAAGAAGTTTTAACTACTGCTAATGTGCTATCCATCAATTGCTCAATTGTGCTTCATTGACTAACTCATTACCCTTCATTTAGTTTTAAGTTAATTCAAATTCAAAACAATTCAAATGGCTCAAATATCCATTCCAGATCTTTAGTAGCTTGAACTGAATGGAAAACCTCCTGTGTTTTCCTGTCATAGTTTCTTAAAATTACATTCAATAATATTAACTGCAACAATGGGAAACTTGCACTATTTTCAAAGCTGCAGATTATCAGGGGCGAATGTCTGGAATTCTTTACCTCGAGGGATGTGGCTTTTCAGCCATTGAGTATATTTGAGGCTGATGTCAATAGACTTGCGAATTCAAATGGGGTCATAATTTAGATGGAAGCATTAAGTTGAGATGTTCAGCAACAGTTGAAGACTGTATTTAAATGCTGTGAAGACAGCATTATAGCTAAGACAATACAGTCTATGTTTCTTTGTAGGATACAGTGGCAATTTCAAGGCAGTCATATTACAACATGTACAAGGCAAAATACGGCAACCTCGATCTCCCTTGTCAAACAGCAGAAAGTAACATTACTTGAGAATGATACTCAAGGAGCTAAGGAAACAATTTGGTCCTTCAACTATTAAATATTCTCCTGCACTTGCAGGACTGACATTTTTGACGCAAGACAAAGAAACCCAAATTTGTGGCAAATCTAACATGAAGATGTTACAAAAAGAAATAATTTACATTTATATAGCACCCTGCACAACATTGTGTTGTTCCAAAGGGTTATACACTCTATGAGTTACTTATAAAGTATGATCTCCGTTACAATGCAGAAAGCTCAGAAACTAAATTTGCACTGAAATAGTAACAACGTGATAATCCTTAAAATGCTTTATTGGCATTGATTGAGGAATTAACCTGGATACCAAGGAGGCTTCAAAACGTTATCGTTTATATGCATGTGAGTCAGCAAACTGATTCTTGGTTTAATATCAGCCACCTATCAGTACTGCACTGCAGTGGTACTGTAGATTATGGGCTCAAGTCCACTGTGCCATGGCTGAAACTGACTTGATGCTACAACAAACACTTTTTTCTATATATCAATTTTTGCATGGCATGGGAAGTTCAACAAGGGTAGATATCTTGTGAAGAATTGAAATAAGGCTCTTAGATATAATTCAGACCCAATTTTAAAGATATATGGTCTGTTCTAATTTTTATACAATATTTTGCAACATAATTATTTATAGTCTTTTTATAGTGCTACAAATGCAAAAATAATTTTCAACATTCCTTAGGATTTTTCATAGACTTAAAAGTTTAGGAAAAATCCTTACGGTGGCTTTAGTGTTCACCCAACCATAGGTTGAGCAAAACTTCATGAAAGCATCAATAAACAAGACTCAGTCCAAATTGAAAAGCACATACCATGAAAATGACTGAAACCACTCATTCAGATTTGCATCTTCTGTTTGATTGACATCCTTCTGAAATTTTCACATATTGGAATGCAAGACTCACCTAAAGATTACCCAGTGTAGAAAAACAATGAAACTGGACACAGAAATGTACAATTGAACTGTATGTCAGATAATTGTTTTTGGCAGAGCAGAGAGAGTGAGAACACATATGACAGTGGAACTGGAAGACTCTTTCTCCCCATTTTCTCTCAGCCTATGTAAAATAATACAAGATGATAAAGCAATTTAGAGATACCTTCACTGTGAACTAAAATATGTCTGCAAACTTTGTCACTGCTGAGGATACCAATCATCAATTAAGTTACCATGATCTCAGTTAAACCCTAACATCAGGGCAGCAAGGTGGCTCAGTGGTTAGCACTGCTGCCTCACAGCACCAGGGTCCCAGGTTTGATTCCAGCCTTGGGCGACTGTCTGTGTGGAGTTTGCACGTTCTCCCTGTGTCTGCATGGGTTTCCTCCGGGTGCTCCGGTTTCCTCCCACAGTCCAAATATGTGCAGGTAAATTGGCCAAGTTAAATTACCCATAGTGTTAGGTGCATTAGTCAGAGGGAAATGGGTCTGGGTGGGTTACTCTTCGGAGGGTCAGTGTGGACTTGTTGGGCCGAAGGGCCTGTTTCCACACTGTAGAGAATCTAATCTCAAACTGTACTGTTTTATGTTCTAACTCTAAGGTCATTTTTAAGCTGCATACTTTGAACTTGTTGTACTATACACACTTCCCTAATTAAACCTTATACCAGTTTTTGTGGGTGTGCTTGCCGTCCTGTTTTACTATTTTTCTTCATGTTACTAAGCAATAATATTCCTGTTTCTTTTACGAAAAAAAACTTTGCAGTAACCTCTTTTATCTTGAGTTGCAAAACCATGTCTCAATTGGAGTGTGATGCATGCTAAAGAGAATTTAAAGTCTTTGTTGAAGTCACCCAGGATGGGAGGGGTGGGTGTGTTAAGAAATGGGGAGTTTAGTCACTCCTCCTTACCTGATCATAATAGTGGAAGATCTTTAACATCCCTTGGATCATAAATTTGTTCTACAGTGCAAGTCAATGAGTTGGTACAACATCACCACCATTGTTGGAAGGGTGTAATTACAGCACGTGTCATTTTCACTGAGATATCAATAATAAATGTGGGCAGAGAAAATAATAATGCAATGGGCTGGTACAACATGCATACAAATGGAATTTATTTTTATTTTTGTTTGTAGGTTGATAGGAGACCTGGATAAGTAAAAATACAGATTATTGGTCTCCTTCCTATCGGAAAGATGTTGTGAAACTTGAAAGGGTTCAGAAAAGATTTACAAGGATGTTGCCAGGGTTGGAGGACTTGAGCTACAGGGAGAGGCTGAACAGGCTGGGGCTGTTTTCCCTAGAGCATCGGAGGCTGAGGGGTGACCATCTAGAGGTTTACAAAATTATGAGGGGCATGGGTAGACAAAGTCTTTTCCCTGGGGTTGGGGAGTCCAGAACTAGAGGGCATAGGTTTAGGGTGAGACGGGAAAGATATAAAAGAGACCTAAGGGGCAACTTTTTCATACAGAGGGTAGTATGTGTATGGAATGAGCTGCCAGAGTATGTGGTGGAGGCTGATAAAATTGCAACATTTAAGAGGCATTTGGATGGGTATATGAATAGGAAGGGTTTGGAGGGATATGGGCCGGGTGCTGGCAGGTGGGACTAGATTGGGTTGGGATATCTGGTCAGCATGGACAGGTTGGACCGAAGGGTCTGTTTCCATGCTGTACATCTCTATGACTGTATGTACAAAAAGCAAGATTGTGTTCAATATGGCAACCCTGTTAGTGTGGTTGACTGTTCTCAAAGCTATGGAATACTTGGTAGGTCAGGCAGCACAGTAGATCAGGCAGCATCTAAGGAGCAGGGAAATTGATGTTTCAGGCAAAAGCCGTTCACTATATGAGTAAGTAGGAGTATGAGTAAGGTAGAGTCATAATGACACAGGAGGCCATTCAACCAGCCTTACCAATGCCACTACTCTCTTCCTGTAGCTCTGAAAGCTTATTTTGCTGAAACGCCTGTCTAACTTCCTTTAGAAATCTTTGACTGCCTCAGAGGGAGATAGAAGTGGAAGCAATAAATTCCAGATTATCACATGATGTGAAAAAGGTCTTCCTCACATTTCCTGTGCACTGCTTTTCCAAAACCTTACATCTACGTCTATCATCCTGTATCATCAGCTTTTCTTTGATAACCTCATCTAAACCGGACATAATTTGAGTAAATCTCCTCTACACCTCCTCAAGGACCTTCACATCATTCCTAAAATGTGACTAGAACTGGATTCAACAATGTAGTTTTAGACTGAATGGAACTTTACAGAAAGGTACACCATAATCTTTCTGCTTTTGTATTCATTGTCAATTCATAAAGCCCAAGATCTCCATCTGCTCTGCTAACTACGCTGTCAATATGTTTTATCACCTTCAAACGTTTATGCACTGGGCCTCCTCCCTCCAAAACCCTTGAACCTTATGCAGTCTTTGGAATAGTGTCATTAGTATATATTGTCTCTCCTTTTGTTACATCTGCCAAAATGCATCACCTCATTATTTTTCTGTATTACAATTCATTGTGGTCCTGGACTAATAACTCAAAGGCTTAGGCTCCAATCCCTGTATGGTAAATTGTAAAATTGAAGAACATCTTTCTGAGAAGAATATTCAATAAGAGTGTCAGATGTTGTATGAGATAGTGGTTTGTAGTTATGCCATGAGAAACCAGTATATCTCCCTTAATCTATTTGTCTGAAATTCCTCTTTTTACTCTTTGACTAACCAGTTTCCTGTTGATGATGTTTCATTTTGTTTCAATGTATATTAATTCTGAAAACATGCATTTTATTTTCTAACCACAAACCACAATAAAAAACAACAAAGAAACTGGTCTGAACAAGTTGCTAATCCTTGTCTGCCCAGACGATGGGTGCAATATGTGCCAACATCTGTGATACAAGTCAAATCTAGCCTGTCTTACCTATTAAAGGGAAGGATCATATTTCAATTACAAGCTTCATCTATGAGAAAGGCTGCATATTACATTAAAACAGTCACTCAGAATTTCATACCAAGGAGTTCTGTCTCTCAAGTCAGTCATGATCAGGAGTTCTTTGACCCACTACGGAAACGAGAACAGAATCTCAGCTGGCATTCTCAATGCAAAACTGAAGGAGTGCTGCACTGTTGGAGTTATTTTCCTTTATAAAAGATGTCAAACTAAGGCCCTATCTGGCCTCTCAGGGAGATGTAAATTATAGCACTAATTTGAAGCAGAACAGGAAAGTTATCTCTAGCGTTCTTGTGTTTCAAAGTACTTTACTGCCTACATTTGAAATATGGTCACTGTTTCAAAAATCTACAACAGCACCCAATTTACACATTGCAAGATTCCATCACCAGGAGTGCAGGGAGATGAATAATTGAATGATCTTCTGTTTTCATAAAATTGGTTGAGAGACAATTACATAACTACCTCCCTGGGATAAACTCTGAGATGCCACTTCTGCTGTAGAAACATGTTTCATGACAGAGAGTGAATTGCAAAATTGCCATCATCCTCAGTAGAGGCTTCATTTTAAAAATAGACAGATTCACCTCTCTTGCCATTTGAGTTCAGCTGATTTGCATTCAGAAATAAGAGTAAAGGTTACTGTGCTAAATGGGAACAGGGATAGCACTCAAACAGCATTGTCACCCACACAGGAACATGAAGAACATTAACTATACTTTCTGAAAGTACAGAAAAAAGTATTTTACAAAGATAAATGCAGATGAGGAAAGCTATTGCCCCATCTGGATAATTCTACTTTACATATCATTGATTCCCACCTTTGGAGCCCCTATCCCACCACTTGGAAAAACTCCAGAGATTTCTCTCCTTTGATCTATCTCAAGACCACAGCAGTTGCATTTTCATAGAACCTTTAATAAAGTATCCAAATGTACTTAGGGTGGTATGGTGCTTAGTGGTTAGCTACTGCTTCCTCACAGTCCAAGGACCCAGGTTCAATTCCAGCCTTGAGTAATTGCTTGTGTGGTGCTTGGATGTCCTCCCCGTGTCTACATGGAGTTCCACTGGGTGCTCTAGTTTCCTCCCACAGTCCAATTATGTGCAGGTTAGGTGGATTGGCCATGCTAATTTGCCATTGTGTCCAACGATGTGTAGGTTGGGAGGGTTAGCCAAGGGAAATGGGGGTTATAGGGACGATCTATCAACGATGTGTAGGTTGGGAGGGTTAGCCAAGGGAAATGGGGGTTATAGGGACGATCTATGGGGGAAGCTCTTCGGAGATCGTGCAGACTCAATGGACTGAATGGCCTCTTCCCGCACTATAGGGGTTCTATGATTCTAATTCCCAGGCACTTATGCAGTAAGTAGCCAAGATCTGCATGTATTACCTGAAACTGTACTTCGTGGAGGCAGATTCAATTGTGAGTTTCAAAAGGGATTTGGCTAAGTATCCGAAGAGGGAAAATTTGTATGACTACAGGATAAAGCTAGGGAGCAGAGCTAGCAGAGTTGCTCTTGAGAGTTGAAATGAACAATAGGTCAAATAAACTCCTTTTGTTCTGTATGATGCTATGATTCCTAAATTGCATATTTAAAAACATCTATGTTCTGAAACAGACAGGACTTGAATCTCTTTGTTGCTGAAAAATGGGAAACACTGCTTTGTGGCCATTTCTTATCTTTAATATTGGCAGGTAAGGGTGAAAATTGATTCCTTGTGTATATATACCACCCAACATCAATTGCTGCTCCCTGGTTTATCAGGGTCTCCCAGCAGTTAGGGTTTAACTTTGAATAGCACTGTGGAATAAACCTTTCTAATCCATTCATTATCACAAGTCAGATCCATCCTAATGGCCTTCTTTCAAGTTTAATGACCACCAATGTGTTAACCCTTTAAACAAATAAAAATGACAGATTTACCATAGAAGATTTGGTGATAAGGAAGAAAAAAGATGTTGAGTTATATGAAAGACCGATGCTGGATGTTAAAAAATGACAAAGTGGCTGATATAAATCGGGCCCTGGGTGTTGCAGTGGTAATGCCCCTATGCCTAGCCTAGGAGTCCCTAGCCTGCTCGCTCCAGGGACATGATTTTACATCTTCATAAAAGTTTGATTAGAAAATATCTATAAATTCTGACAATGCAGGTTGTGTGGAGGTAAAAACCAAAAGAATTGCAGATGCTGCAAAGCAGAAACAAAGACAGAAGTTGCTGGAAAAGCTCAGCAGGTCTTACAGCATCTGTGCAGAGAAATCAAAATTAAGGTTTGGGGTCCAGTGATCTTTCCTCAGAACGTTTTTGAGGAAGAGTCACCAGACCTGAAATATTAACTCTGATTTCTCTGCACAGATGCTACCAGACCTGCTGAGCTTTTTTCAACAACCTCTGTTGAGTTACATTTGAGGGGCTGAATAAAGTGCAGTAAATACAATTAAATTTCATGTGAACAAACTTCATTGGCTGTGAAGCATGTTCGACCATACCGAGATTGCAAAGGATGCTACATAAATGTAAATTTCATTCGTATAAACCTATCCTGTTTTGCATGAGGAAGAGTGTGCAAAAGATAAAGATGCATTTTAGGAGTTGTAACAGTTCAGTACCACAGCAAAGAGAAATCTCTTTTATTTCGTTGCTACATGTCTTGTTAAAAAGCTAACTCTCCCACTCAGAATCCCTTCAGGGAAAAAAAGTCATTTTAAAGTTTGAATAGTGATACTTGGCTTCAGTTTTAAAAGGAAACTTCTGTCAATTTCCTGAAAGTTTATTAAAATCTGTTAGGTCTTTAAATTACTGCTAAGTAGTTTAGTTTATCTTTTATTACCTCACATTAGTCACCATGTACTGTAATATGATGCTGAGAGACTGACACCATTTAATAAATTATAAATCTTTCCCAGTAGTGTTCGACTTGTGAATGTAATTATGCATGAGAACCCAAAATGAATACTGTCAGACTGCAGAGTAATATTCTGATGTGGTTGTCTGGTACTGTATATACTCACATGTAGAACAGGCAGTTAATACTAGCAGAGAGAAAATACTCTAGAGAAACTTAAGATACAAAAATGGTCAAATTCCAAGGACCAGATGGCCTAAATCCTAGGATTTAAAAGAGGTACTGCAGGGATAGGAGAACCACAGTTAAGGATTTTGCAAAACTAGGACAGATAATTCCTTAATTCCCCAATGAAAATCAGACAGACTGCCCTGCATTTGGAGAAATGTTAAGACTCTGAGGGCAAAATGACCACTGTCATTGGAGATGGATGTTCTCTCTCTTGGAACTGCCAGCCAATGAACTGGCTGGTCGCTCTCTGGTTGCAGAGCTCCATCAGGAGCAGTGGCTACTGTCGGGGACTGTATCCACTCCTTAACGGTGGTCATTGTTGGAGCCAGATGGAGAGAAGGGTTATCAGTTTGGCCAAGTCTCAGTAAAGTGGGGAAGAGAAGTGAGGATGGGCTGGGAAAGGCCTGGGGACAGAGCACGACCTTCGGATGGAGAAGTTCTCTGATTTACCAGGTGGCACCAAGAGAAGGTGCCCATTCCTTCTCTGCCAGTATTACAATGCACTAGATCTGGCAGGCTTCAAAATGACCTCCCTCCTCTACTTGCAAACAGAACTAGCCCAAGTGTAGGTGGGTCACCTGTCGTCTCTCTCCCCCCAGTCAAAATTGTGGTGGGATCAGGGCTGGGCAGGTAGGTACCAGAAAAGGCATGCACAGCATGATGCCTACTTTCAGACTACACCACCCCCACTCTGCCAGCACGATCTCGTAAATGATCAAATTCTTAAATTCTGCAAGTGTCCCAGCAGATTGGAAGTTAGTAAATGTAACATTGGTATTCAAAAACAAAAAAAAAAGAGTGACAGAGGAACCAGAGAATGACAGGCCAAGTAGACTTAATTCAGACGTCAGAAAAATCCAGGAATCTATTTGGAAGAAACATTAACAATGTGCTCAGTAATTCAGAATATGACCAAGACACTGTCAACATGGTTTCATAGAAGGGAAATAGTGGTTAACAAAATGTTTACACTTTTTGAGGAACAATTAGGGTAAATAATGGAAAATCAGTAGATGCAGCTTATTTAGATTGCATTTAATAGAGTGCAGCCGAAAAGGTTAATATGCAAGCTATAGGTTCATGGAGTAGGGTGGACTATTAGTATTGATAGAGGATTAGTTTAAGGATACAAGCAAGGAGTAGGGATAAATGGGGGTTTTTCAAATCACTGGCTGTGACAATTGGGGCATTACAAGGATCGATGTAGCAGCATTAATGACTCAAATAAAGGGGCCAACAGTAATCTGACAGTGACTTCAGTAGATCCTGAGAAGTTGTTTCTCCTGGCCGAGAAATCTAAAACGTAGGGGCATAGTGTCAGGATAAGGGGGACTTTGTGGAGTGCCTCAGAGATGGATTCTTAGAGCAGCTGGTGCTGGAGCCGACCAGGGAGAAGGCAATTCTGGATCTGGTATTGTGTAACGAACCAGAATTGGTCAGAGACCTCGAAGTGAAGGAGCCATTGGGAAGTAGTGACCATAATACATTAAGCTTCAATCTGCAATTTGAGAGGGAGAGGGTACAGTTGGAAGTGACAGTACTTCTGTTGGATAAAGGGAACTATGGAGCTATGAGGGAGGAGCTGGCCAAAGTTCAATGGTGCAATACCTTAGCAGGGATGACCGTGGAGGAACAATGGCGGATATTTCTGTGTATAATGCAGAAGTTGCAGGATCAGTTCATTCCTAAAAGGAAGAAAGATCCCAGGAGGAGGCTTGGGCGGCCGTGGCTGACGAGGGAAGTTAAGAAACATATAAAGTTAAAAGAGAAAAAGTATAACATAGCAAAGATAAGTGGGAAAACTGAGGACTGGGAAGCTTTTAAAAGAGCAATAGAGGATTACTAAGAAGGAAATACGCAGAGGAAAAATGAGGTACAAAGGTAAACTGGCCAATAATATAAAAGGAGGATAGCAAAAGCTTTTTTAGGTATGTGCAAGGCAAAATAATGGTTAGAACTAAAATTGGGCCCTTGAAGACAGAAACAGGGGAATATATTACGGGGAACAAAGAAATGGCAGCAGAATTAAATGGGTACTTCAGATCTGTGTTTACTGGGGAAGACACAAGCAATCTCCGAGGTAACAGTGGCTGGAAGGACCTGAACTTAAGGGAATTTATATTTGCCAGGATTTGGTGTTGGAGAGACTGTTAAGTCTGAAGGTTGATAAGTCTCCGGGGCCTGATGGTCTACATCCCAGGGTACTGAAGGAGGTGGCTCGGGAAATCGTGGATGCGTTGGTGATTATTTTCCAGAGTTCGATAGATTTGGGGTCGGTTCCTGAGGATTGGAGGGTGGCTAATGTTATACCACTTTTTAAGAAAGGTGGGAGAGAGAAAGCAGGAAATTATAGACCAGTTAGTCTGACCTCAGTGGTGGGAAAGATGCTGGAGTCTATTATAAAGGATGAAATTAGGACACATCTGGATAGTAGTAACAGAATAGGACAGAGTCAGCATGGATTTAAGAAGGGGAAATCATGCTTGACTAATCTTCTTGAATTTTTTGAGGATGTAACCCTGAAGATGGACGAGGGAGATCCAGTAGATGTAGTGTACCTGGCTAATAGCATGCTGGCCTTCATAACAAGAGGAATTGAGTATAGAAGCAAAGAGGTGCTTCTACAGCTGTACAGGGCCCTGGTGAGACCACACCTGGAGTACTGTGTGCAGTTCTGGTCTCCAAATTTGAGGAAAGACATTCTGGCTATTGAGGGAGTACAGCGTAGGTTCACGAGGTCAATTCCTGGAATGGCGGGATTACCTTACACTGAAAGACTGAAGCGACTGGGCTTGTATACCCTTGAGTTTAGAAGACTGAGAGGGGATCTGATTGAGACATAAGATTATGAAAGGATTGGACACTCTGGCAGCAGGAAACATGTTTCTGCTGACGGGTGAGTGCCGAACCAGAGGACACAGCTTAAAAATACGGGGTAGACCATTTAGGACAGAGATGAGGAGAAACTTCTTCACCCAGAGTGTGTGGCTGTGTGGAATGCTCTGCCCCAGAGGGCAGTGGAGGCCCAGTCTCTGGATTCATTTAAGAAAGAGTTGGATAGAGCTCTCAAAGATAGTGGAATCAAGGGTTATGGAGATAAGGCAGGAAGAGGATACTGATTAGGAAGGATCAGCCATGATCATATTGAATGGCGGTGCAGGCTCGAAGGGCTGAATGGCCTACTCCTGCACCTGTTGTCTATTATTGAGGACTGAGATGACGAGAAATTTTCTCGCCAAAGGGCTTTGAATGCTTGGAACTTCCTGCCCTATAGGGCTGTGAATGTGTGGCTTTTTCTATCCCAGAGGATTGAGCATGTGAAGGATTCTCTACCCCAGAGGATGATGAATGCTCAATCGTTGAGAATATTCAAGGAGGCGATTGATTGACTGATTTCTTAGACAATCAAAAGATAAAGACTGGAGAGAAGAGATAATGGAGTTGAGGTAGAAATGAGCCACAACTGTAATGAATTGTGGAGCAATCTCAAGGGACCATATAGGCTACTAATTTTCCTATTTGTTATGTTCTAATGTTAGCACAGACACAGGCAACACTCACACATCGGTAATACCAGACGGAGATCAACCAAAGTCAGCCAGTTCCCATCCCCAAAGTAATATCACTGAACCAGTTGGGCTTTTAATAACAATCCAAGAATTTCATTATCACTTTTATTGCCCTCAGTTTTTTATTTCCAGGTTTTGTAAATTGAATTCAAATTCTCAGTTTGCTCCTGTTCTCTGAATTATTGGTCCCCTTGATTCTTTAAATGAAAGTGCATTCAACATGATACATTAATTCTGTGTCTTTCTCCACACATTCTACATGTGCCTGCTGAGTATTTCCAGTATTTTATGCTTTTACCTGGTACAAACACCACATTATTATAGTATGTCCAGTTAAATGATAAGCATAAAACAATATTTTGATAACCTCAAAAATTACATGTACAAAAATTCTACATCATATTCACATCTCAAACATTTTATGAAATTGTGCATAGGACACTTAACTTTTAGTGTGTTGCTCATTCACATGCAGGTTGAAGTGGCTTTGTGACATACAGTAAATTCCCAATAACACTGAAACAGTTCAAGAGATGGTTTGCCAAAATGCATAAAGGTGGATAAATCCCCAGGACCTGTACTCTCTGTGGGAAGCTAGGGAAGTAATTGCTGGGCTGCTGAGATATTTGTATCATTGATAGTCACACATGAGGTGTTAGAAAACTGGAGGTTGGCTAATGTGGCACCACTGTTTCAGAAGGGTGGTAAGGAGAAGCCAGGGAACTATAGACCAGTGAGCCTGACCTCGGTGGAGGGCAAGTTGTTGGAGGGAATCCTGAGGGACAGGGTGTACATGTATTTGGAAAAGCAAGGACTGATTCGGGATAGTCAACATGGCTTTGTGCGTGGGAAATCATGTCTCACAAACTTGATTGAGTTTTTTGAAGGAGTAACAAAGAGGATTGATGAGGGCAGAGCGGTAGATGTGATCTACATGGACTTTAGTAAAGCGTTCGACAAGGTTCCCCATGGAAGACTGGTTAGCAAGGTTAGATCTCATGGAATACAGGGAGAAAATTGGATTTGCATACAGAACTGGCTCAAAGGTAGAAGACAGAAGGTGGTGGTGGAGGGTTGTTTTTCAGACTGGAGGCCTGTGACCAGTGGAGTGCCACAAGGGTCGGTGCTGAGTCCTCTACTCTTTGTTATTTACATAAATGATTTGGATGCGAGCATAAGAGGTACAGTTAGTAAGTTTGCAGATGACACCAAAATTTGAGGTGTAGGGGACAGCAAAGAGGGTTACTTCAGATTACCAACAGGATCTTGACCAGATGGGCCAATGGGCTGAGAAGTGGCAGATGGAGTTTAATTCAGGTATGTGCGAGGTGCTGCATTTTGGGAAAGCAAATCTTAGCAGGACTTATACACTTAATGGTAAGGTCTAGGGAGTGTTGCTGAACAAAGAGACCTTGGAGTGCAGGTTCATAGCTCCTTGTAAGTGGAGTCGCAGGTAGATAGGATAGTGAAGGCGGCGTTTGGTATGCTTTCCTTTATTGGTCAGAGTATTGAGTACAGGTGCTGGGAGGTCATGTTGCGGCTGTGCAGGACTTTGGTTAGACCACTTTTGGAATATTGTGTGCAATTCTGTTCTTCTTCCTATTGGAAAGATGTTGTGAAACTTGAAAGGGTTCAGAAAAGAGTTACAAGGATGTTGTCAGGTTTGGAGGATTTGAGCTATAGGATTAGGCTGAACAGGCTGGGGCTGTTTTCCCTGGAGCATCGGAGGCTGAGGGGTGTCTTTATAGAGGTTTACAAAATTATGAGGGGTATGGATAGGGTAAATAGACAAAGTCTTTTCCTGGGGTGGGAGAATCCAGAACTAGAGGCATAGGTTTAGGTTGAGAGGGGAAAGATATAAAAGAGACCTAAGAGGCAACTTTTTCACGAGAGGGTGGTACGTGTATGGAATGCCATAGGAAGTGGTGGAGGCTGATACAATTGCAATATTTAAAGGGCATTTGGATTGGTATATGAATAGGAAGGGTTTGGAGGGATATGGGCCGGATACTGGCAGGTGGGACTAGATTGGGTTGGGATATCTGGTCGGCATGGACAGGTTGGCCCGAAGGGTCTGTTTCCGTGCTGAACATCTCCATGGCTCTATGACTCTATTAGCAATGTTCAACGTAACTGGTCAATCTAATTGTGGTTTGATGTGATACTATGGTCAAGGTTCACATAGCTCTACCTGAGTTTGTGAACAGAATTAAACTCCAAGTTAAGGGTTAGACTTTTTCAAAGTAGCATGCACTTTGGCAAACTGGAATTATACCACTGACTGTGCCTATGCATGAAGAATGCACTCGGTCACAAAGTATAGATTAACTCTTAACTCTAGAATGAGCTAACACAACACATCATAAAGTATAAAGTTTATAAAGCTCCCAGTCAGCTGCAACCAGCAAAAAGCTGAGGAATTGACTCTGCTAGGGACAGTTGCTGGGGGTTATCACTGGATGGTAAATAGCTCAGTGTTCCATATACACACACATAGTCACACTTTTAATTGTGATTGAAACTTTGAAAAGATGAATGTGACAGGCAGATTACAGTGAAGACCATAATTCCAAACTAAAACCTCAGAGGCAAAATGACAGGTGATGCAATGTCTATTTACAAATATGTGCAGATGGCAAGCTGGAACAATGTTGAACACTGGTAGTCACGTCAGGTCACACCTGAACCCACAGTCATGATTATATTACTCAAAGCCACATAGAATTGGCATACAATATGCAGAGTGGCAAGCCAGGTTTTCAAACTGGGGGATCTCAGGAATATATTGGTGTTCTTGGAGGGAATGTCAGGGTTTCTCTCAGATCGTCAACTTTCTGCATTTGATGTTGTTGTCTTTACATCTTAGATTTCTTTGGAGAGCTGAATTCAGAACTGGAAGGATTCACAGGGTGATTAACACTGACAACATATCTTCTATTATCTTGACCATTTATACTGTAGTCAATTCAGTATAGGGGTATTAGTTCTACCCCGATAAACCAGGAGCTTATGAGCTTCCACAGTCGATACAATGGGAAGGAGATACTCATACCTACTTGATCCTACCGGATTATTAGTGTTAGAATTTCGGACCTTTCGACTCGAAGAAGAAGTAATAACCATCATTGAGTCAAACACTCTATTATTGAGTTCTTCCCATTTTTAACAAAACTTCCCAGACTGTCAGTATGTTTGCTGGCTCCCACATGTTTAAATAGTCACATTTCAGCTTGGAACTCTGTGTTTAACTCAAATCTTTTCAGGCGAGATATGTTAGCTGTCTTATGGGGCTACAGTAGAGGATGGGATACTGTTTGGTGCATCTAACCTCTATTTGCACTGTAGGGATTCTATATGTGATGCTTATAGAAGGCTAGGAGTCTGCCTAGGCTGGTGTCATGTTACACCGTCCTGATTCTTTAGCACAACCATCAATGTGGCCCCACTGGAACACTTACACATACAGTTGGTTCTTGACTAATCAATTCCCAGCTCTTTACAAACAATACAACAACATGTGAAAGTGTAGACTGGCCTAAAGAGAGTCAGGGACCCATCATACTTCATTGGTAACCTTTCAGTCAGGGTGCAACAGTTGCACTGAGTTGTATAAATCCACAGTTCATCCTGAGCAGAAAAGTGGAGAAAGCTTCCCAGTACCTGCTCTGCTCTGCATTCACACTCATGCTAACAGTGTGAGGAAAACTGGATTGCCACAAATACTGCACTTCATGGCAAAATGCACACTACATGCCAACAGTAATCCGACAGGGAATCACATTATCAATCATGAGAAATTGAACATAAATAATTCAGATGGTACACTAATATTTTGCATCCAAGTCAGTAGTGCATTGTGCCAAGTTATACTCTGTAACAAACCACATTATACAAAGTTCCACTCTGCAGAAGATCATGTTACACGGAGTTCCATGCAATAATGGACCAAGTTACACTTGGTCTTGTTAGAATATCATTTGCTATAGCACAAGGTCTACAGCACACTGCATTATACTGAGTTAGGCCCTATAATGGATTATGTCTCACTTGGCCCAATTAGTATGAGTTCAACACGATAGTAGACTATGTTCTGGGATGTAACAGGCTGTGGTACAGCAGGAACTCAACATATTAGTGACTATTTCATATTATGACTCCCTACATGACTAAACTTTAAAAGCACTTCTTCACTGGCAGGGAAAAACTTAGGGACATTCTGAGGTCACCCAAGGCACCATATAAACCCAAGTCCTGATTTTCTATCAATCTATTCCTGTAGAAACCGTTGACAAAGTCACCAGGTACAGCTTTGAGGCATCTTAGTCTTCTAATATGAGCATTCTCCACTGTTTTCAGGTAGGAGTTGAATGAAAGGTCATCTGACAGCAAATTGTTTGCTGCATCAGTATTCGTAGGAGTCTTGCGGTGCAGTAGTAAGGTCCCTCTGAGCTTGAAGGCTTAGATTCAAATCCCACCTGCTCCAGATATATCATAACTTGTCTGAACGACGTGATTAGAAATATCTTCCATCAGTGTTCATAGATGGAAGGATGCCAGATCTAACCTGTGAATTCCATCGCTAAAATACTGAGCAGTGAATGCTAAGCCTATGACGCAGCTAAACACTCCCCAACAGTATTACCTACATGTCCCCTTTTCTCCAACAGTAATTGATCTCAAGGATGATCAAAGATACAAAGTCAGGAAGCAACTGTCCTGTTGCCCAACTAACTTGAATTTCTCCTAAAATATATTGTGCTTACAAACAGTATAATGCAGTCCTTGGTATAATATGGTCTGATAGCGTCACGTGGTTCACTCTAACATGTAACTCGATACAATGTGGTCTTCTAAAGAATGGAACTCATTACAATGTGGTCAATTTTCGCACAGAATTTGGCATAACGCAGTTTTATCTTAGACCCGAAAATATTCATTTTGCAAATATGTCTACAAGCAGGAGCTTGTTACAACCTAATTACCCTGCCTAACAAGTATCTATCTATGACCCCACCTCCACTGCTTTCTGAAGCAGACAGTCCCAAAGTCACTCGTACCCAGAGAGAAAACATTTCTCCTCATCTCTGACCAAAGGTGACTCTAATTTAAATCAGTGTCCCCAAGTTCAGGACTGATTCACAAAGTAAAACAATCTTTCAATCAAGACCATACACATACATGCTTGTGGCTGGCTATTTGGCTTCACAGAAAAGATTAGACATTGTTACTCAACAGAAGTTGCAAAAGGAAAAATAGAAGCAGTAATCTCACCTGAGACAAAATATTCTGTGTACAACACCCCTTCAGAGACTTGAGCAGATATTGCAGGGAGACACTCCAGTTCAGTACTGAGGGAGCACTGCGCCGTCGGAGGGTCAGCACTGACAGAGCGCTGCACCATCAGAGGGTCAGTACTGAGGGAGCGCTGCGCTGTCAGAGGGTCAGTACTGAGGGAGCGCTGCACCATCAGAGGGTCAGCACTGAGGGAGCGCTGCGCTGTCAGAGGGTCAGTACTGAGGGAGCGCTGCGCTCTTGGAGAATCAGTACTGAGGGAGCGCTGCCCTGTCAGAGGGTCAGCACTGTGGAGTGCCGCACTGTCAGAGGGTCAGCACTGAGGGAGCGCTGCACCATCAGAGGGTCAGCACTGAGGGAGCGCTGCGCTGTCAGAGGGTCAGTACTGAGGGAGCGCTGCGCTGTCAGAGGGTCAGTACTGAGGGAGCGCTGCGCTGTCAGAGGGTCAGTACTGAGGGAGCGCTGCGCTGTCAGAGGGTCAGTACTGAGGGAGCGCTGCGCTCTTGGAGAATTAGCACTGAGGGAGCGCCGCACTGTCAGAGGGTCAGAACTGAGGGAGCGCCACACAGGAGGGTCAGCACTGAGGGAGCGCTGCGCTCTTGGAGAATCAGTACTGAGGGAGCGCCGCACTGTCAGAGGGTCAGTACTGAGGGAGCGCCACACAGGAGGGTCAGCACTGAGGGAGCGCTGCGCTCTTGGAGAATCAGTACTGAGGGAGCGCCGCACTGTCAGAGGGTCAGCACTGAGGGAGCACTGCGCTGTTGGAGAATCAGTACTGAGGGAGCGCCGCACCGTCGGAGGGTCAGTACTGAGGGAGCGCCGCACTGGAGGGTCAGTACTGAGGGAGTGCTGCGCTCTTGGAGAATCAGTACTGAGGGAGCGCCGCACCGTCGGAGGGTCAGCACTGAGGGAGCGCCACACAGGAGGGTCAGCACTGAGGGAGCACTGCGCTCTTGGAGAATCAGTACTGAGGGAGCGCCGCACCGTTGGAGGGTCAGCACTGAGGGAGCGCCGCACCGGAGGGTCAGTACTGAGGGAGCGCTGCGCTGTTGGAGAATCAGTACTGAGGGAGCGCTGCGCTCTTGGAGAATCAGTACTGAGGGAGCGCTACACTGTCAGAGGGTCAGTACTGAGGGAGCGCTGCACTGTCAGAGGGTCAGTACTGAGGGAGCGCTGCGCTCTTGGAGAATCAGTACTGAGGGAGCGCTGCACTGTCAGAGGGTCAGCACTGAGGGAGCGCCACACAGGAGGGTCAGCACTGAGGGAGCGCTGCGCTCTTGGAGAATCAGTACTGAGGGAGCGCCGCACTGTCAGAGGGTCAGCACTGAGGGAGCACTGCGCTGTTGGAGAATCAGTACTGAGGGAGCGCCGCACCGTCGGAGGGTCAGTACTGAGGGAGCGCCGCACTGGAGGGTCAGTACTGAGGGAGTGCTGCGCTCTTGGAGAATCAGTACTGAGGGAGCGCCGCACCGTCGGAGGGTCAGCACTGAGGGAGCGCCGCACCGGAGGGTCAGTACTGAGGGAGCGCTGCGCTGTTGGAGAATCAGTACTGAGGGAGCGCTGCGCTCTTGGAGAATCAGTACTGAGGGAGCGCTGCGCTCTTGGAGAATCAGTACTGAGGGAGCGCTACACTGTCAGAGGGTCAGTACTGAGGGAGCGCTGCACTGTCAGAGGGTCAGTACTGAGGGAGCGCTGCGCTCTTGGAGAATCAGTACTGAGGGAGCGCTGCACTGTCAGAGGGTCAGCACTGAGGGAGCGCCACACAGGAGGGTCAGCACTGAGGGAGCGCTGCGCTGTTGGAGACTCAGTACTGAGGGAGCGCTGCACCGTCAGAGGGCTGCACCATTGGAGGGTCAGTACTGAGGAAGCGCTGCACTGTTGGAGGGTCAGTACTGAGGGAGCGCCGCACCATCAGAGGGTCAGTACTGAGGGAGAGCTGCACTGTCAGAGGGTCAGTACTGAGGGAGCGCTGCACCGTCAGAGGGTCAGTACTGAGGGAGCGCCGCACCGTCAGAGGGTCAGTACTGAGGGAGAGCTGCACTGTCAGAGGGTCAGTACTGAGGGAGCGCTGCACTGTCAGAGGGTCAGTACTGAGGGAGCGCTGCACCGTCAGAGGGTCAGTACTGAGGGAGCGCTGCACCGTCAGAGGGTCAGTACTGAGGGAGCGTTGCACCGGAGGGTCAGTACAGAGGGAGCGCTGCACCATCGGAGGGTAGTGCCAAACTGTAGGAGGGGCAATGTTGGGGGAATACTGCACTGTGAGAGGGTCTGTAATGAGAGAGCACTGCATTGTTGGAGAATCAATACTGATGGACCAATACACTGTTAGAGGGTTAGTATTGAGGGAGGATTACATTACTGGAGGGTCAGTATTGAGACAGCACTACACTGTTGAAGGTTAAACACCGAGTCAGTGCTGCATTGTTGGATGGTCAGTACTGAAGGGGCACTTCATTGTTGGAGGATCAGTACAGATAGAGCATTGCGCTGTTGGAGGATTTTGTATCGAGGGAGTGCCGTACGCTGTGTCCTTCAAATGAGATATTAAATCAAAGTTTACTCTGCCTTCCTGGGTGAAATGTGAAAAACTGACAATGGAATTGTTTTGAGCAAGAATTAAGGCTTGCTTCTATGTTTGACTAATTGTTGATCCTCAATCAATATCATCTAAAAGAAAAGTCTAACTGGTCATTATCACTGCTGTTTTAGGAGTCTGCACATTAGCTGCTGATTATCCTACAACAGTGACTACATTTCAAAAGTACTGAATCAGCTTTAAAGCACGTTGGGAGAGGTGCTATAGAAATGCAGATTCTTTCCATTAAGATTTTGTATGATTCTCACTGACAGTTACAGTATCAGAGTCAACTTATTCGCATATTTCTGTCCCCGTGCCCATTGCCAAATAAAACCACCAGCGTATTTGGTGTATTTATAGCTAGCAACATAAATAGCTATGCTGAGCTGTTGATTTCTGGTGCAAAAAGAAGGAAGATAAGGTAGCTCGGAGGGTTAATTATTAGACAGCAGCTGCACTTTACATGGTCTTAAGTCTGGCTCTGAGTAACTCCATACAATACTTTGGAAACCTGACACAGTCTGGAAACTCAAAGCTGCTTGTAAACTTAGCTGCTCCCTAGTTTAAAGAATAAAATTGCTTCGCTAAATGAATGGAGATGGAACTGCGGGAGTTTAATTGGCCGAACTTGACTGAGTGACACTTGTTTTGAACTGAGTTTTCAAAGAAAAGTAGCTTGTTTTTGTACTTACATCAGCAGAGCCCGAGGGTTGCTCGTTGTTACTTGCTGATCCTTTAAAAGGCAAGAGGGTTTTAACGGTTGTTAGGATGAAACATGTTTTAGCACAATTCTCTCGCAGCGCTGAAGTCCTTGTGGGGGAAGCCACTGAACTGGGAGAGCTTGCTCCCAGTCCAGTCCTAAGATTCACTAGTACCTCATATACAGTACATACACACACACACGTTTGAACAGACTGATCTCAGTGTATATGTGACTGGCTTTGGGCACGGCTAATCACCGAGCAGCACCCAATCAGAGATTAGGGAGTGTTACAACTGACGTTGCTCACTATCTGCCAGCAAGCTAAAAGTTATCATGAGCATGGTTGGAGTTACATATAACTTTTTTTTTTAATCTTTTAACTTTGCGCTGACCGCATGACAGCCTTGCCCATGTACATTTTTAAGTGGAAGTTTCCAGAACGTTTTTAAGGAATCTGATTCACGAGTTTGCAATGATGTCACCACTTCTCCAAGTTAAACAGCCCCAAGTGTTCCCTAGTCGCTCTTCTGCATATTCACAACAAACAGCTCTGCACTGCACCAGATCGCTAACGTTTAGGGAGAAAGTGGAAAGGTCACTGGTAGTTGTTTCATTAAATGTCCTGTGAGTAATGCTGACACTGTGTATTTTGAAAATTACTGCTGTTCACTTTAAACACGTGTCCAAGCAGATAGGCCCCCAGTCAGAATGGCCTTCTTTTCTGGTTGTACCAAGAAAATGTGAGACACCTTGTCATTTGTTCCATAACCCCTGCCAACCTTCAGCTGAAAATAAAACTCAAAACATCTGTTGATGCACCAAGCAGAAAGTGGTGTTCTTGTGTCCTTAACTGCTCAGAATTCTTTCCAGTTCCTGGTGTGTGATGTGACAGCCTTCCAAAGCTGCTATCAAGGAGACCCCTTCAGACCATCACACTGTGGGCACGAAAGAAAGAATTACATTTATATATCGCCTGTCCAGAAACTCAGCATGTCTGTGCTTTACAGCCAATGGAATAATTTTGAAGAGTAGTCAAGGGGCAGCCTAACTGCACAAAGCAAAATCCCACAAGCAATGATGACTAGCAATGTTGACATAAGTAGAGAAGATGTGTTGGGTAGGCTAGAGGCTATTAAGGTGGACAAATCCCCAGGACCGGATGGGATCTATCCCAGGTTGCTGAGGGAGGTGAAAGAGGAAATAGCTGGGGCCCTGACAGATATCTTTGTGGCATCCTTAAATACAGGTGAGGTGCCGGAGGACTGGAGGGTTGCTCATGTTGTCCCCCTGTACAAGAAGGGTAGTAGGGATATTCCGGGTAACTACAGACCAGTGAGCCTGATGTCAGTGGTGAGAAAGTTGCTGGAGAAGGAACTGAGGGATAGGATCAATTTATACTTAGAAAAGAATGGGCTTATCAGTGATAGGCAACATAGTTTTGTGTGGGGGAGATTGTGCCTTACCAACTTAATAGAGTTCTTCGAGGAAGTGACCAAGTTGATAGATGAAGGAAGGGCTGTTGATGTCATATACATGGATTTTAGTAAGATGTTTGATAAGGTTCCCCATGGTAGACTAATGGAGAAAGTGAAGTCACATGGTGTGCAGGGTGTTCTAGCCAGGTGGATAAAGAACTGGTTGAGCATCAGGAGACAGAGAGTAGTAGTTGAAGGGAGTTTCTCGAAATGGAGAAAAGTGACCAGTGGTGTTCCACAGGGGTCAGTGCTGGGGTCACTGTTGTTTGTAATATACATAAATGATCTGGAAGAGGGCACTGTTGATATGATCAGCAAGTTTGCAGATGACACAAAGATTGGTGGAGTAGCAGAAAGCATAAGGGACTGTCAGAGAATACAGGAGGATATAGATAGACTGGAGAGTTGGGCAGAAAAGTGGCAGATGGATTTCAATCCAGACAAATGTGAGGTGATGCATTTAGGAAGACTAATTCCAGAGCGAATTATACAATGAACGGAAGAGCATAGGGAAAAGTTGATGGGTAGAGAGATCTGGGAGTGCAGTTCATTGAACCCTGAAGGTTGCTGCACAGGTGGATAGAGTGGTCAAGAAGGCATATAGTATGCTTGCCTTCATTAGACGGGGTATTGAGTATGAGAGCTGGCAAGTCATGTTAACATTGTACAAGACATTGGTTCGGCCGCATTTAGAATACTTTCCCAGTTCTGGGCGCCACATTATCAAAAGGATGTGGACGCTTTGGAGAGGGTGCAGAGAAGGTTTACGAGGATGTTGCCTGGCATGGAAGGTGCTAGCTATGAAGAAAGGTTGAGTAGATTAGGTTTATTTTCATTAGAAAAAAGGAGATTGAGGTTTATAAAATCATGAAGGGTAAAGACAGGGTAGATAGGGACAAACTTTTTCCCAGGATGAAGGATTCAATAACGAGAGGTCATGCTTTCAAGGTGAGAGGTGGAAAGTTTAAGGGGGATACACACGGCAAGTACTTCACACAGAGGGTGGTGGGCATCTGGAATGTGTTGCCAGCAGATTTGGTAGGGGCAGACACGGTAGATTCATTTAAGATGCATCTGGATAAATGCATGAGAAGGTGGGGAGTAGAGGGATACAGATGCATAGGAATTGACTGACAGGTTTAGACAGTACATTTGGATCGGCTCAGGCTTGGAGGGCCGAAGGGCCTATTCCTAGGCTGCAAATTTTCTTTGTTCTTTGTTCTAGATAATCTGTCAGAGTTGAGAGATAAGTACTGGCCCAAAACACCAGGGAGAACATCCTTACTCTTCTTTGAAATAAAACCACTGGATCTTCTATGTTCACTTGACATGGTAGACAGGGCCCTGGCTTTAATTTTCATCTGAAAGTCAGCACCCTGACAATGCTGCAAACCTCCAGTACTCCCCTGGGAATGTCAGCCTGGTTCTATGCACACATTGAGCAGGACTGGAACCAAAAATCTATTGACTCAGAGTTGAGATCGCTACCCATTGAATCACAGCTGACACCATCACTCTTCATCCTTCAAGCTAATAAAAAAAAGGATTCCTGTTCACTATCTAATGACATCTACAGAAATTGAGCATGACTCAATATTGATAAATTGATGTGATTTTACTTCAGCAGATGTGGCAACAGGGTATGTTACATGATTTGACAATGCTACTAGGCGATACTATTTATATTTGTCTATAAAAATATAGGATGAACCGAGGGTGGGAATCCCATCTCAAAAGCTGGTACAAAGAAATGCAACTATGCAATGCAAAAATCGGACTCTTTTTGCTTGACATATGGTGATCATTGATTCAATGGTATGTTCCATTGATGTTGTTAGCCTAATTGAGCATGCATAGTGGGGTGTCGACGTGACAGTGTTACTCCCCATTTAGTGCATACATCTTGAAATTGTCATTGTATAGCAGTCCATCATCCAAACCCATCTGATCTGGAACACACTGGCTCAGGACATAGTGTAACAGATCAACATTCAAAGCATCTTCAACTTCATAATCTAGAGAATTAACCATGAGGAACATCTCGGACTTTGTTTGATTGGGTAACCATTTCAGATTGAAAGAGAGGAGGGCCTGGGGTCAGTCACCAGCACCGGAAAGAATGAGAGAGATGAGGGCCCTGTGCTTCTGAAATAACGTGAGAGCGCAGGAACAGCAGCTTCATAAGGAGAAGTATTGAAGGGGCAGCAGTGGGAGGAGATCAAACTAAAAGCAGCGGACAGCAAAACTGTGTCTGCTATTAGAGCCTAAATTCGACATCACAGGAAAACTGGGAAGCAATTGTTTTTTTTTTCCACGCCTCTTGTTATTAAAATATTTGACCATCCAAATTAATTAATTAAGTAGAATAGAGATAGCTCGGTGGACAATGTCTTACAGCTGTATTGTGAGGGAGTTGGAGATTGCCACTGTGATCTAAAACTGTAACAAGTATTGGCAGCTCAATGAACTTCGGATCAGAGTTGATGAGCTGGAGTCCAAGGTACAGTCACTGTTACACATCAGAGAGGGAGAGAGTTACCTGGATACTGTGTCCTGAAACAGTCATGCCCCCACCTCCTTAGATTAATGACAATAAATTTGGGCAATGTTCAGGGACAGGAGGTGCGATTATGAGTGAATCAAGAATGTGGATCCAGAATTTAGCTTTGAACAAGCCTCTGCTAGTGCACTTGTTCGATAGGTACGTGGCTCCTTTACCCAGCGTAGATCAGAGCACAGACAGCAGAGAGGGTGAGCTGGAACTGACCACAACATGGTGGGTCCAAAACACTGTTCAAATGCAGGACAGTGATAGGAGATAGCGTAATGAGTGAAACAGATCCTGTTTTCTGCTGCAAAGACAGAATCCAAAAAAAGGCTGTGTTGCTATGTCAGGTGACAAGGCTAAAGCCATCTCTTTTGAGCTAGAGAGGAATTTGTAATGGGGGGGTGGGTGGCAGGGACGGGGACAAGATTCAGTTGGCGTGATCCATTGGTACCTCAGTGACATAGTTTCGGACAGGAAAGAAATTCTACTGAGGGATTACCAGCGACTCAGGTCTAAATTAAAACCAGAATTTTAGCAGTAATAATCCGTGGATTGCTACCTGACCCACATGCAAATTGTGAAATGTAAATAAGATGGGAGAGGTAAATGCTTGGCTCAACAATTAATATGGAACAAATGTCTATATGTTTGTCTCTCTGGGTCTCTTTTCTCTCTCTCTGTTTGCCTATCTCTGTTTCTCTGAGTCTCTCTCTCTCTCTTTCTCTCCAACTCTCAGTCTGTTTCTCTCCATCTCTCTGAGTGTCTTTCTCTCTCTCCCATCTCTCTCTTTCTCTCTCTCTCTCTCTCTGTAGGGGCAACTTCTTCACATCGAGGGTGGCTCATATGTGGAGTAGGTTTATAAAGTCATGAGGGACATGGATAGGGTAAATAGCAAAGGTCTTTGTCCCCAGGTGGGGAAGTCCAAAACTGGATGGAATATGGTTTATGGTGAGAGGGGAAGGATTTAAAAAGGACCTGAGGGGCAATGTTTTCACGCAGAAGGTGGTGCGTGTATGGAATGAGTTGCCAGAGGAAATGGTGGAGGTGGGTACGATTATAACATTTTAAAAGACATTTGAATAGGTACATGGATAGGAAAGATTTAGAGGATATGGGCCAAATGCAGGCAAATGGGATTAGTTCAGTTTCGGAAACCTGGTCAGCATGGATAACTTGGGCCAAAGAGCCTGTCTCCATGCTGTATGACTCTAAATAAGTTCTGATTTAATGGGGGACTGGCACCAGTACTAGAGAAAGAGAGAGAGATGTTTTGTTGGGATAAGCTTCATTTGAACCATGCTGGGACCAGTCTCCAGATAAATCACATCGCTAGAGTTGTGAGCTTTCTCCTAATTAGTTGGGGAAAGGGTTCAATTGAAGAAAAGTTTAAAAAATTTAAAAAAGGATTGAGACAGCAGAAATGCAGATTAGTAAAGAGGTAACAATAATCGAAGTGTGACAGGAGAGCGTTGAAAATATTCCAGGTGTGGCCTCAACAATACTCTGTCTAATTGCAGTAAGACATCTTTGTTCCTGCACTCAAGTCCTCTCATTCTGAAGGCCAAGATTCAGTTTACCTTCTTGCCTGCCTGCTGTATCTGCATGTGTACTTTCAGCAACTGGTGCACGAGGATATCCCCATCTCTCAATTTACAACTATTCAAAAATAATCTGCCTTCCTATTTTTGCTACCGAAGTGGAGAACCTCATACATATCCATTTTAAACGACACTCAGCTTGTCGAAAGTACACAGCAGCATCTCTGCACAGCTCACAGCTCACCCTTCCACCTCAGTCATCTGCAAATTTTGAGATATTATGTGAAGTTCTCTCATTTAAATCATTAACATGTATTGTGAAAAGTTGGGGTTCCAGTACCCCTGCACTAATCACTGCCTTTATTCCTGATGAAGGGCTTTTGCCCGAAACGTCGATTTCGCTGCTCGTTGGATGCTGCCTGAACTGCTGTGCTCTTCCAGCACCACTGGTTTTCAGCATCTGCAGTCATTGTTTTTACCTAATCACTGCCTGCCATTCAGAAAAACACTGATTTATTCTTCGGCCTTATTTCCTGTCTGCTAATCAATTTTCTATCCATCTCAATACACTACCTCCAATCTCATATCCTTTAATTTTACATATTAATCGCTTATATGGGACTTTGTCAAAAGCCTTCTGAAAGTTCAAATAAACCACATCCACTGGCTCTCTCGAATAACTTTAATAGAAACTTCCCTAAAGAATTCCAGTAGATTTGTCAAGTATAATTTCCCTTTTGTAAATCTATGATGACTATGTCCAGTTCCACCATTGTTTCTAAGTACCTTGCTATAAAATCCTTGATAATGGACTTTAACATCATCCTATTACCAGCATCAGACTTACTGATCTACAATTCCCGGTTTTCTCTCTCCCTCGGTTTTTAAACAGTGGAGTTACATTAGATAACCTCCAATCTGTAAGAACTGTTCCAGAGTCTAAACAATCTTGGAAGACGACCATCAATGCAGCTACTATTTCCTGGGCCACTTCCTTAACTACTCTGTGATGTAGGTGATCAGGCCCTGAGGATGTAGCAGCCTTCAATCCCATCAATTTCTCCAATACTCTTTCTCTACTAATAGAGATTTGCTTAATTTCTTCCCTTTCACTGAACCTTGTCTTCCTCATCATTTCTGGAACATTCCCTCTTTTGTGAAGACAGAAGTGAAGTATTAATTTAGCTCGTCAGCTATTTCTTTGTTCCCCATTATAAATCCTCCATTTCTGACTGTAAGGGACCTACATTAGTTTTCAATCTTTGAACTTATTCAGTCAGTTGTCAGTTCCCTGCAAGTTTATTCTCATACTCTTTTTTTCCCCTTAGTCAATCCCTTGGTCCTCCTTTGCTGATTTCGAAACTGTTCCCAAAACCTCAGATTTTTTTTGTTTTTTCTTGCCGATTTGGATGCCTCTTTTTGCATCTAATACAATCTCACTTCCCTCAAAAGCCATGGTTTGGCCAATGTTCTTTTTGCATCTTGTGTCAGATGAATAAACAATTTTTGTAGTTCATCCATTCACCTTTTGAACTTTTCCCATTGCCTATCCACTGTCAATCCTTTCAGTAACATTTCCCAATCGATCATAGTCAGTTCATGCCTTACACCATCATAATTTCCCTTATTAAGATTCAGGACTCTAATCTCAGGATCAACTACCACACTCTCTATCTCGATGAAAGGTTCTATCATATTATGGTTGCTCGTCCCTTAGGGTCTCTCATGATTACATTAACAATTATTCTTTTCTCATTGCACAACCCATAGTCTAAAATGGCCTGTTCTCTAGTTGGATCATCAACATATTGGTCCAGAAAATGATCCCATATACATGTTAGAAATTCCTCCTCTATGGTAAAGTGACTAATTTGATTTGTCTAATCACTGGTTACCCATAATTAAGATTGTTCCTTTACTGCATGTAACTCTGATTTCCTGTTTGGTGCCATTCCCATCACTTCTACCATTTGTTTCCTCTGGTATTTCTCAACAACACCCACACAAGTTCTATGTTGTTTGAATGAATATCTTTCCTCAATTTTGTGTTGATATCACCTTTAATCAGAAACTCAACTGCACCATTTTTTTCCTTTATGTCCCTCCTTCCGAAATACCTCTGGATGTTCAGTTCCCATCCCTGGTCATCCTGTAGCCATGTCTCCCAACTATATTGGATCCACTTACATGATTAATTCATCCACTTTATTTCTAATGCTGTATACAATGTCTTTTTAACATTCCTTGTCCCATTTCACTAATTTTTGTACTGTGGTCTTGTTAGATTCTGACCATTGATACCTCTCCCTATCACTTCTGTTATTCCTCTTTCTGCCATTTGTTCTTGTCCTTGATTCCCCTTGCTCTGACTCTTTGCACAGGTTCCCATCTGCCCTGCCATTTCAGTTTAAATTCACTCTAGCAAATACTCCTCCTGGGCATTAGACCCTGTCCTCCCCAATGTCGCTTGTTGCCACATTCTTTACAAATATCAAGAAAACTGGACAGCCTTTGGGTGTGTGAATAAACTACTTCTGCTACAGTTTTTGTTGGTTTTGTACATTTTGCTGACTGTAACAATAGTATTGGCTGTACCTAATATGTGTAATTGTTGTTAGCCTGCTACTATGGCTTCATACTTTTGTCCATCCTCAAACATTTGTCAATGCTATGGCCCTTTCTCTTGCCCAGAAGATCCTTCTTGAAGGATGTTACTGGTATAGTGATGCTTATTGAATTGAATTGAATTTATTGTCACGTGTATCAGGGCACAGTGAAAAACTTTGTTGTGCGAGCAATATAGGCAGATCACAGAGTTAAATAGCATAGATAAGTAAATACTAGGTAAACAGTGGCAAAAACCAAAACACAGGTACATGCGATTGCTAAGAGTTTTTGAGTCCATTCAGTATTCGAACAACAGTAGGGTAGAAACTGTTTTGAAACCTTCTCCTGATGGTAGAGGTTGTAGAAAAACATTGCCAGGGTGGGATGGATCTTCGAGAATGCTGGCTGCCTTTCCTGGTAGATGGATTCTGTAGATGGGAGGTTAGCCTTTGTGATTGTCTGGGCCGAGTTCATCATTCTCTAAAACTGTCTCCGATCTTGAACGGTACAGTTGTCATACCAGGTAGTGGTACATCCTGACAGAATGCTCTCGATGGCGCACCTATAAAAGTTGGCGAGGGTATTCGCCGTCATGCCAAATTTGCTCAGCTGCCTAAGGAAGAAGAGACGTTGTCAGGCCTTTGTAACCTGTGCGTCCACATGAAGAGTCCAAGAAAGCTTTTTGTTGATGACCACTCCCTGCAACTTGACACTCTCCACTTTTTCCACCTCTGTGCTGTTAATGTGTAGGGGGGGCATGAGTAACATCCCGCTGAAAGTTAATAACAAGTTCCTTGGTTTTGCCGGCATTGAGAGCTAGGTCGTTCTCAATGCAGCATTTTACCAGGTCTTCCACCTCCTGTCTGTTTTGTCGCCATCTAAGATTCGACCAACTATGGTGGTGTTATCAGCGAAATTGTAAATGGCATTAGTCTGGTATTTGGTGACGCAGTCATGTGTATACAGTGACTACAGTAGGGGGCTGAGTACGCACCCCTAGGAATCTCTGGTGTTGAGTGTTAGTGAGGATGAAATATTGTCCCCAATCTTCATTGATTTCTGGCCTGTGGGTCAGGAAACTAAGGATCCAGTTGCAGAGTGGGGCTTAGTCCGAGATCACTAAGTTTAGCAATCAGTCTTGAGGGGATAATAGTGTTGAAAGCTGAACTGTAGTCAATGAGTAGGATTCTTACATAGCTGTTCTTGGTGTCAAGATGTTCTTGAGAGGAGTGAAGGGAATGTGATGTGGCATCTGACATGGATCTGTTGGCCCAATAGGCAGATTGGATAGGGTCAAGAGTAGTGGGGAGGCTGGAGTTGATTAATGCCATGACCAGCCTTTCAAAGCACTTCACGACCACCAAAGTTAGGACCACTGGGCGGTAGTCATTAAGACATGCTGCATGAGCCTTCTTAGGCACAGGGATGATGTTGGCCTCTTGAAACAGGCAGGGACAGTGGCCTGATGCAGGGAGAAGTTGAAAATATCCGAGAAGACCTCTGCTAGTTGATCTGCACATGCTCTGAGTGCACGGCCTGGTACTCCGTCTGGTCCTATCGCTTTCCTTGGATTCACATGAAGGAAAACTGATCTGACCTCTGATGCAGTGACTGTTGGTATGGGTTCATAAGGACTTGTTGGAATAGGTGTTACCTCTCCACTGAGATTTTGCTCAAAGTGAGCATAGAAGGCGTTGAGACGATCTGGGAGGGATGTGCCATCATCTGCTACCTTGCACTGTATCTTTTTAGAACCTGTGATGTCATTCAGTCCTTGCCATAGTTACCAGGTATCTGCCTGGATCTCTAGTTTGGTTTGGTGTTGATCCTCGGCTGTCTTAATGGCTCTGCGAAGGTCATACTTGGATTCCTTATATTTGAGTGGGTCTCCTGATCTGGAGGCCTCAGGCTTGGTTTTTAGCAGGTTCTCTATGTCCTGATTCATCCAGGGTTTCCTGTTGGGGAACACCCGAATGACTTTCTCGGTATGCAGTCCTCCACACACTTGCTGATAAAGTCTGCGACGGTGATGGCATACTCATCCAAAAATAAAAGGGCTGATTACTAAATCAATGAGCATTTCTGACTATTTCTCTTCAGAAAAAACGTCACACCATGTCCTTTGCTGCAGAATTTTCTAACAAACAGGGTTGCTGTCGTACAACTGGAGTTCATGTCTGTTAATCCTGAAGTTAATTCCTACTCTGAACTGGTCAAGAACTTTTCTGATCTTTTCATGGATCTTTCCAACTTCACAAAAAGATTAGACATGTTGATTCTGTGAAGTCCCTCCTTGCAGCAAGATTATCAGTGCTCTTTTCTCCAGATAACCTATTACTTGGTCTGTCAAAGGGAATTGTATTTGTTGTTTGAACAGATATAATCCAGTTACTATGTACCATTCACCCAGCATCCTCATGCTTATTGGCATTGGATTATGTCTCATAGTGTATCAGTATATGTTTGAGAGACATTTTCATGATATGCTACCCGATCTATAATTATGTGTTCACTTTCCATTTCTCTTTCTTTAAATAAATACAATGCTGTCTATCTCTTTTAATGATTTTATTTCTCTCTCTCTCTCTCCTTTTACGTTCCCTTTTTTACCTTTGTTTCTCAGTAATTTTCCTCTATTGTTGGTCAATTTGCCTTCACCCCTTTAATTCTCTATTAGGAATTGCAGGTTTTTAGGAGCAGATTTCTATGAGAACTTGTGTATGTACCAAGGAGTGGTGACCATTATTCGGGATTTTATTTCAATTTGCACTGATTTGCATGAAAACAAAATGGTGACACCAACCAACCAAGGCCTAGATACAGGTAAAACATTTTTAAATCGAGTGTTAGTGTTTTTTAAGGCTACATTTTCTTGTATGAGTGCTTTGTGATTTAGGAGCATTTAATTGCCTTATTTTTCCCAAATTAGATTTTTTTGTAAAAAAGTGAATAAACGTTCTTACTGTGCTTTAGTACAGGTGTGTAGCTTTTAGCTTTGAGTATATTTGTAACTGCAGCCCTTTTATTTTTAAGTAAGGCAGTCTTTGGAGGTTCTTGTATCCTAAAAAAAGTTACATTATGATTAAAATGAAATTAGCTCTATCTTCTTGTGGGTTAATGCCCTAATAATGGATCTGTATGGTTGCATGTAATTTCTGAAACTAATGCTGTTGATTATCTAAATTCTCTGATGTCTAGAACTGTTGACAATGTGATCTTGAATTAGCTTTTCAAACATCCATCAACAAGATGGTATTGGTATTGTTGATGGATGTTTGAAAAGCTAATTCAAGATCACATTGTCAACAGTTCTAGACATCAGAGAATTTAGATAATCAACAGCATCAGTTTCAGAGATTGGTAATAGTATTTTTATAAACAGCTACAACTACTAAACATGATGTGATTTTGCTTTCAACAGGATAGTTTACTTGGTGTAGCAACAGTATACATTGGGCATCATTGTGAGTATATAATAATCTACTTAAGAAACTAGGCATGAATATTGTGGAAGTTTTCGATACCACAGACATTTATGACAGCTGTATACAAGCCTCACATTACAGGTGAGCTTTCAGTAGAGTGCCATGTTTCAAGTGACCCAACGTAAGAAGGAGTATGAGATCGCTGTCCTTACATTATCATATCAGTGATATCACGAATATGGATCTCAAATGTGTGGTGAGATACAACTCAAAGCCAATAAACATGAGGATGATGGATGATGGGTGAATAGAACAATGCAAAAATATGTTCATTCGGCCCAACCAATCTATGCAACAGTGAAATCGGCACTGATAACATTTACCTGCAGATGGCTCTCCTATAACGCGTAGTTGCATTCCAGCAAAACAGTGCTTAATGGAAAACTGCTTCATAGAAATAATGAGACCTATGGTAAAAGTGGGGTTGGGGCAGACCAACAAACAAAATTACTCACAATCACTCAGAAATCACCCAGAAGCCCAACACAAAGTATAGCACAGTCTGAATGAAGGCTGAAATCATATTTATTAATGAAACAAAGTAAATTTAACACAGCACATTTTAAAAATGTAAGAAAGCTGCCCTCTGTACAGTACCTCTCCCAGAAAGCTGCTCCGTCGGCAGCTGACATTGGCGCATGCACAGGAAAGCGCGAACAGCGGTGCTGACATCACGCGTGTGGTAAGAACATCGGCACATGTGCAGAATGGCACAGAGATTTCCACGCACACAGTGGCGCATGCTGGAATTGCACTATTGACAACAGAGGTATGCATTCTCCAAAATACTGTTCCCTAATTCTTCAGTGACAATACAGCTAAATCGCACTGCCAATTATCCCAGAACTTACCTGTGTCTTGTTCCCTTATCAATTCAATCATTTTACTTCATCCGTCCATCCAAGTTAGGCCTGATTTTTTAAATGTATTCAGTTATAAAATGAGAGTGTCACTGGCAAAACCAGCATGTACCACCCAACCCTAAATTATCTTCTGTAGGAAGGATGTTGTTAAACTTGAGAGGTTGCAGAAAAGATTTACAAGGATGTTGCCAGCATTGGAGGGTTTGAGAGGTTGAATAGGCTTGGACTATTTTCCCTGGAGCATTGGAGGCTGAGGGGTGACCTTACGGGAGTTTATAAATCATAAGGGGCATGGATAGAGTGAATAGCCAAGGCCTTTTTCCTAGTGTGGAGAAGTTTAAAACTCGAGGGCATGGTTTAAGATGAGGGAGAAAGATATAAAAAGGATCTAAGGGGTCACATTGAAGGAGGTGTGTGAATGGAACAAGCTGTCAGAGGAAGTGATGGAGGCAGGTACATTACAATATTTAAAAGATGTCTGGATGGGTATATGGATAAGAAGGGTTTAGAGGGATGTGGGTCAAATGCTGGCAAATGGGACTATGTTAGATTGGGGGTGTCTGGTCAGTGCAGACAAGTTGGACCAAAGGGTTTGTTTCTATGCTACATGACTCTATGACTTTACGTTGGCAAGCTACTGCAGCCTATATGACATAGGTAAACCTTGGTGTTGCTGGGATGGGCATTCCAGGATTTTGACCCAGTGATGGTAAAGGAATTAATATTGACAATTCCTACCTCAAATGCTAACCTTGGGAGTGAATGTCACATCTTTGTTTAAAAAAAAATCTCCCACCTCAGTCTCTAAATATTTAATCATGCATCTATAGACCCTCATTCCTGGTTCCCTCAAGTACAGATTAACTTGCAAGTGTGAAGGTGAATTTGTTCCCTTCCGATTTGGGTATGTTGTAAACACTAACTGGAACACGACTGTATTTTGAAACTACATTTTGTAATATTTCAACGCCATTACATGAAAACTCAAACCAAGGACACATTACACCCTGTTTTTCCTCAGAAATAAAAGTTAAAAATCACACAACACCAGGTTAGTCCAACAGGTTTAATTGGAAGCTCTAGCTTTCAGACTGCTGCTCCTTCATCAGGTGGTTGTGGAGAATAAGCTTATTCTCACAACCACCTGATGAAGGAGCAGCGCTCTGAAAGCTAGAGCTTCCAATTAAACATGTTGGACTATAACCTGGTGTTGTGTGATTTTTAACTTTGTACAGCCCAATCCAACACCGGCATCTCCAAATAATTTCTTCAGAGATATTGCCATAGAAGTTTGAACATCCTCCTGAGACAGGATAGACTGGGTGCTACATGGAAGACAGAACTGCCAACAGTGCAGCACTCCTTTAGTACTGCACTGGGAGTGTGAGCTTAGGTTTTGGACTGGAGTCTCCGGAATGGAACGTCTAGACTTTGAAGTGAGCAATTTACCCACTGATCCATTTGTTAAAGTAGATACATGAGGGTTATATATCAAAAATATAAAACATTTGATGGAATACTCTCCACTTGGCTGGATGAGTGCAGTCCAACAATATTTGTTCTAGGAAGGCAATGGCTCAGTGGTATTATCACAAGACTATTAATCCAGAGACCCGTGTAAGGTTCTAGGGACATGGGTTCGAATCCCACCACAGCAGATGGTATAAGTTGAACTCAGTAAAATCTGGAAGTAAGAGTCTAATGATGACTGTGAATCGATTGTTGAAAAAAACCCATCTGATTCACAAATGTCCTTTAGGGAAGGAATCTGCTATCCTTATCTGGTCTGGCCTACACGTGACTCCAGATCCACAGCAATGTGGTTGTCTCTTAACCGCTCTCTGGGCAAATTAGCGATGGGCAATAAATGCTGGTTTGGCCACCGACACCCTCATCCCATGAATGAATTTTTAAAAATCATGATGCTCAATATAATCCAGAGAGTATGCTATTTAACTCCTTAAACGTTCACTCCCTTCACTATCAGCATTCAGTGATAGCAGTGTACACTGCAGTAACTCACTAAGTCTCCTTTGATAGCATCTTCTAAACCCTCATCCTCCACCACTTAGAATCACAGTCTCCAGCACATATCGTGATCAATTGGTCAATCGCAGAGTCTCTGACCGTCAGTCAGTCTTATCACTTGTCTGCATTCTCAAACATCGCTTGCACATTGATCATCATGCTATTACATGACCTCTGTGTCTGAAAGCAGTGTGCCTAGAAAAAAGTGCATGCTCTTCTAAGGCTTTATCAGCTTGTTGCATCTTGTTTTAGATTGGTCCAGATGATTTTCTCTGAAGGATAAGGTAAGCTTTGAAACAGCAATGCAAACAGATGAGTAAGAAATTTTTTAGAAACTGAAGCGGGAAGCCAGTATAGAACAGTCCGAGAAACATAAGAGGGTCTTCAGCCCATCATCTCCACATGGACTTTCTACAACAGCAGCTTGGGTAGTTCTGCTCCTCTGCCCATTCTTCGTAGACCCGCAGTTTCTTTCTTCCACTGCTTATCTAAAAGGTCCATGCAGGACGAAGAGAAATTACAGAGAATGCTGCAGTGCCCTACATCCAATATCCAAGCAACACAGGCCAGCACACACTTTGGAAACAAATTGTGACCACAGGTCTAACCTGCATACCTCCACCTTTGAAAGTAGCCACCATCATTCAAGCTATTCCACTGGTGAGATCCAGAGGCTGAAGAGGTGAAGCCATGATGATGAGTGATGAACCTGAACCATCAATGAAGAAATCAAAAACTACAATGCAGAACGGGAAAATGAATTTCCGTTCACAAGTGTAAAAGTTAAGAACGCTTGCCTTATGTCCAAGAACATTGACAAGTAAAAAAGGGGAATTTGGAATGACAACATACATGACAACACACACGACACACAGTAAATTCAAGGATAGTTTGCTCAAATTACATGTTTCAGATGAAAAAAGTTGATGAGCTGAAGGTCATTTTGAAAACTCAACAGTATTTTGATTCCAAACCAGCAGCAAAAAGGTAAGGCCTGCACTGAGGCATCAGTATGCATTCTGGCAAAACACAAGAAATCATTCACTGACGCTTAATGAAAAGTATCAATAGCTTACTCTATTCAAAGACGTGAAAGAACAAAGAAGGAACAATAATCACAATTCAAAGCATGTAACTTGGTGCTTCAACAATTGCAAGACCAGTGGAATCTTTCTCCAAAGATGTCTTTCAGCAATAAACTGAAGGTCTGTGAATATTTCTCACTGAAGTTCAATGAATCCATCAACATTACCTACAGTTCACGATTGTCATGTCCTTAAAATCCATGTGCACAAAAACAGCTAAAGAGGATTGTCTCACCCTTATGTTCCCTTTAAAAAAAGAGAACAAGTGTAAGGATATCTACAAGGATCTCCAAAAGTAATTGCTTGTGAAAAGCGGTCCAATCAAGAAACTAGTTTCTGTCACAAGTGATGGTACACCATCCATTATCTTCGAGCAAAATCTGGTCTTTCTTGGATTTTGCAGAAATGATCCTGTTTTTCCCTCTTTTGTCAATTACCTCTGTGTAAACCACCAGAAACCATTGGTTAGTAAAGCTATGGACCTCTCTCATATAATGAAACTAATTGTAAAGATGGTAAACTCAATTCAAGCTGTAAACCACACCAGTTGGTTAAATCTTTACTTGACAAGTTAGATCAGTGGTTCCCAACCTTTTTAATAACAAGGCACATTGAGAAACAGTTCCATGGCACACCCACATTTTACAGGTAAATTGATTGCTCAGGGATGTCACATTTACTTACATTTACTGTGGCTATGGCCTGGCTAGAGGTCTGCAACATAGTGCATGTGACAAATGAAAGAAGGATCAAATCCGACAGCAAAGACACACTGTCTTATTTTCAAAATCTACTCAATTCAACTATTTCTAACTATTCATGAACAGTGGATCAGAGCAAAATGCAAAGTAAATTGCAATATACTGTGTTAGTGGGAAATTGGGGCCTGCTGGAGTGTACAGAGCCTTTTGATCTGGAGAGAACTTGGATGAGAGGGCCACCCACAATTCTTGCTCCACTGACGAGTGCTCCCTACTGTTGGTTTTCCTCTGAAGACTTACACACCCGCAGTCAGTACATAGTACTGGTTTCAGCACATCGTACCTTCAGCGGGGAAGCTTATCAAACGCCTTACTGAAGTGCATGTATATGACATCGAGGGGATGGGCAGCATGGACATGGACTTGCCACTCACTCAAACATTTCATGGCACATTTCTCGCCTTGTCGTTGCATGCTGATTGAAGGTAACTGAATTAGATGCTGCCTCTTTGGTGAGTTAATCCTCCATGCTGATGTGAAGTGGTTAAATGAGGGAAAGTTTTTTTCAAACTGATGCCTGAAATAGTGACTTTTGTTCAATCATGTGTGCACTGAGGTGACAGGCAATGTGTAGTTGCTTGAATTCAGGTCTTAAGTGACAAAACTGAATGAGCTGAATTGTAAACTTCCGGGAAAATGGACAGAGAATTAGCACATATGATCAGTGCTGTGAAGGCATTAAAATTGAAACTGAGTCTGGCCCTCCCAATTACAAAACAAAACGTTGCAGCACTTCCTGAGTCTAGAGAAAATAAAAGACAAAAGAAAATGGTTCCACCCAGAAAATGCACACCTGAGGAAGTTAGCAGAGGAATTCGACAGGAGATTTCAGGAATTACATGTGATGGTACAAATAATCACATTGTCTCAAATCCATTTCTTCAAGTAGACTTTCATGAGTTTACCATCAATGTGTTGAATTACAAATCAATGGAGTAGATATGGAGGTAATTACTTTAGAAAATGGTATTGAACTGAAGGTCAGATCAAGGGAGAGTGATTTTTGGGAACTTGTACAAACAGAAACATACCCGCTTATATTATCCAGTGCTTTTAAAGTGAAAATTTACCATGACTCCATGTTCCTCTGTGACAGCTTTCTGCCATATGAAGGTTATCAAGTCCAAATACTGCATCTACCTGAGATACCCATTTAATGGACTCTATATGACTAGCAGCCTTAAACCACAAGCCAGGCTTCAAGGCACTGGCAGATAATGTGTAGTCACAAGTGTCACACTGGAGAATAGAATGAACTATATAGATATAGAATATATAATTGGTTTTGAATTTATATAGCACTAACAACAAACTGCCTATTCAATATTTTCATAGGGTTAGATTCTGGATTCCACAAATACAAATAAAGTGAGCTTGATTAAAATAAAATGTTGTAGACCACCACTTTCGAAGGATAATGGTTGCAGATACATGGGAACACTACCACCTAGAATATCACCTCCAAACCACACATTACCCTGACTTGGAACTTTATCACCATTGTTTTGAACTTGCTATTTCAAAATTCACATGGACTGTAGTGGTTAGCTAGATGGCTCACTACTGCCTTCTCATGGGCAATAAATGCTGCCCTCGCCCTCCCATCCAAAGGCTGATCTTTTCTTAAACTGCCAGATTTCAACTGAATGCATAAAAATTGAATTAAGTTAATCATTCCTTTTGTACACTGTGGATTTCTTAAGTGTTCACAGGGCATGAAGTCAAGAGAGAACTATTTATGTTTTACTTGCAGTGCCGAAGGCAAAACAGCTGCTAAAATAAAAAAAAATTAATTCAATGTTGTGTAAGATCACTTTCAGGGAAATAATGTATAGATTTTAAAAAGTCATAATGTAGCAACTCAAGTATGAATAAACATGGAAAAACAACCAGATTAAGAGGACAATTGGAAGAAAAGTTGAGGTTTTATACATGACCGAGTGACAGAGTGTAGTACCTTGCAACAAATCCCACAGGAAAGTCTAAAATGGGTGCTGAGCTGACGTAATGCGCTGTGGGATTCTTAGTCAATAAACTGTAACAGTCTCAAAAACAAAAATAATAACTCCAGGACAAATATAGTTGAATGAAAACATCTGCTGTCATCTGGCCATGAACAGTTTGCTCTTAGAATCACAGAATGATGCAGCACAGGAAGAGGCCATTCAGCCCATTCTGTCTGTGCCAGACCTTTGTAAGAGCTATCCAATTGGTCCCCACTGCCTGTGTTTCCTTCCCCCAAAGTCCTGTTGTTTTTCATTTTCCAGTTTTTAATCCAATTCCCTTTTGGAAATTAGTTTCCACCAGTCTTCAGGAAGCACATTCCAGGTCACAACTCGCTATTCGTCTTTTGTAACAGAACGGAAGGAAATCATTCAGCTTCTCAAGTTTGCTCCAGCATTAAAACTGACCCTGGCCTATCTGTATCCATGTTCAGGCAAAATTGAGGGCTTATAGTTCAATGCGATGTCAACCTATGTTTTGAGTTTTGATGCTGATTGTCAGTTCCAACTTTGTGATTTTTGAAACTTGATCATGGGTTGTCAGCATTGTCGAAAAGGCCACCATTTGTTGTCTATGCCTAACTGCACTTGAGAGTATGGTGGGAAGCTTCCACCTTTAACTGCTGCACTCCATAAGGCAGAGGAACATTCAAGGTGCTGTAAAGGAAGGAGTCCCAGGATTTTGACCAGCGACGTTGATGAAACAGCGATATAATTCCACATCAGGATGGTGTGTGGCTTGGAATGGGGTTTGCAGTGGGTGAAGATCCCATGCATCTGTTATCCTTGGCCTTCAAGACAGAAAGGCTGCACGTTTGGAAGGTGCGATCAAAAATGTGCTTGTGGTTTGCTGCTGTGAATCTTCCCGTTGGTGCACACGGCCGTCACTGTGTGTCAGAGAGAGTGAACATTTAAGATGGCTGCACAAAAGGCAATCAAGTGTGCCACTTTGTTCTAGATGGTGTCAAGAATCTTGAATATTATTAGAGTTGCACTCCTGAGTTTTCCTTAGGATCACAGAATGGTGCAGAACAGAAGGAGGCTACTTGGCCCATTATGTCCACGCCAGCTCTGGGTAATACCTTCCAGATGGCTGTTAGGAGTTAGAAGGTAAGTCACTCAAAGAATTCCCAGACTCTAGCCTGTTCTTGCAGCCACAGAAATTATACAGCTGGTCCATTTAGGTTTCTAGTCTTGGTGAATTGCGTAATGCTGATGTTGGATGACTCAGTGACGGTAACCCTGTTAAATATCAAAGCAAAGAAAACGGTTAGAAAGGTTCTCTCTTGTTGAAGATGGTAATTGTGTGGTGACATGAACATTATTTTCCCAAGCCTGTATTTTTCCTCTCTTTCATCTCCATCTGTCAATTGGTGAAACATAAATATTCCCAGTGAATGGACAGAAACTGCTGCACCCCATACACAGCTGCACTCGCTGCTAAACAGGAATGTTGGCTTTTGCTCAATCTCCTTGTTGTCACAACAGAAGGGGATGGTGCATGCTAATCCCAACCCTTCTAGACTGCGCTATCCGATAAATGTCATGGAAGTGTTTTGGGGGTGAAAATTGTGTGTCACCTTCTGAAACACTTGATGAATTTTCTGTGTCTTTCAGGCAGCTGCCAGACACACTAATCACAAACTGTAGACTTTTACCCCTAAAAGTACATCTCGTACTTTTTCTTCTAAAACCTGTCGATGTCATGTTGACTTCACAGGCCCTGACAGAAGGTCAAAGCATTATCTTTAATAGCAGTGGTTCTGGCCTGAGTGCTACATTAGTGGATGAAACCAAAAATAGACACAAGCAATTAAAGGGACAACTTTGGATATGCAAGTGAGAAGTTCTTGTTTCTTTTGAGAGAGCCAGTTCTAATGACAGAAGGTATCAAAGAACATCTTAGTGGAGCCCATGAGACTTAATTTGGTGCTGTTGGCTGTTCAAACACTCCAATAAAAATGTCATGTGGTAAGGTAGGTTAAAAGGAGTTTTGATGAACAAGCTTTAAAGTTTTATTCACAAGGTGAAGGTTTCGCTGGCAAGGCCAGAATTTATTGCCCTTCCAATTGTCCCGAGGGCTTAAGAATCAAACACATTGCTGCAGGTCTAGAGTCACATATAGGCCAGACCAGATAAGGATGGCAGCTTACCTCCCTAAAGGACATTAGTGAACCAGATGGATTTTTCCAACAATCAACAAAATTGTGAAAGATTTTAGGGTCTTGAGACAATAAGTCAGGAGAAACTGTTTCCAGGGAAGGACAGTTTTCATCTTGACAACAGATATTTAAAGGTGACTGACCAAAGAATTAGAAGCAACAGCAAAACATGTTTTCCACAAAATGATTTCTTACCATCTGCAATGCATTGCTGAAGGTAGACAGGCAGGATGCTGAAAGAGCACAGCAAGCCAGGCAGCATCAAGAGCCCTTGCTTGTTGTGTTCTTCCAGCTTCCTGCTTGACTGCCTTGGATTCCAGCATCAGCAGTTTTTTTGTCTCTAACCATGCATTGCTGAAAAGCAGATTCATACCAAAATAACAATTAGAAGTAAAAGCAGATTGCTCAGTGCCTGCTCCACTATTCAATAAGATTATGACAAAAGGGAATTGGATACTTAATGGGATTAATAGGCTGCACTTTTAAGGAGCAGGCATGATGCATCAATTGGCTGGCTTCTGCGTTGTCACTTCTATGGTTCCAGTTAAATAGCTCTTCTAATCTTATGTCATGAAGTTGATCCAATGCTAATTGTACTGTAATCCTCAACTTCTTAAACTCCTCAGAGGTCAGGCAAAATTGTTAATGACACCATGTATTTATCTAGTGCCTTTAACAAAGTATCCTTAGGAACGTCATGGTGGCTCAGTGGTTAGCACTGCTGCCTCCCAGGTTTGATTCCAGTCTTAGGTGACTGTCTGTGTGGAGTTTGCACATTCTCCCTCTGTCTGCGTGGGTTTCCTCTGGGTGCTCCAGTTTCCTCCCACAGTCACAAAGATGTGCAGGTCAGGTGAATTGGCCATGCTAAATTGTCCATAGTGTTAGCTGCATTAGCCAGAGGGAAATGGGTCTGGGTGGGTTATTCTTCAGAGGGTCGGTGTGGACTGATTGGGCCGAAGGGCCTGTTTCCACACTGTAGGGAATCTAAATCTAAAAATTATTATCAAATAAAATTCAGCACCGAGACATATCAGGTGACATTTGGACTGGTAACTGAACACTTGATCAAAGAAACAAATTCTAAAAGAAGAAAGAGGCCAAGATATTTGGAGAGAGGAATTCTAGAGTTCAGAGGCTGGACAGATAAAGACACACACATATCAATTGTGGAGTGATTACTACACAGTGTTTGTGATCTCAGGACATCCCAGTGAGCTTCATGATCACTCTTCTTCACGTAGTGGCCACATGAGAGAACAGATAGCCCCTGAGTTTAATCTCAAATTCAGAAGGCAGCATCTCTGCCAATGTAGCACCTCCTCAATACTGCTCTGTGAGTTACCATAGATCATGTTCTCAAGTCAGTGGGTTTAGGTTAGATTTCTGACTGAGAGGTCAGTGGCCAAGAACAGGAGGAGGTCTGGTGTCCTGGGCTAAAACTCATCCTTTGACCAAGATGACTAAAATATACTTTCTCATTGCTGTAAGCTTGTTGTGCACAATTATCTCCTTTACTTCCTACATTACAGTGATTGCAGCTTCACAAGTACCCCATTGCCTGTAAAGTGCTTCAGGAAATCCTAAGGTTGTGAAAGGTTCCACAGAAATGCAAGTGTGTCTTTCTCTCTACAATCAAGTAATTCTGAGAGGGTTAATGACAACAAGCCACTGTCATTTTATATCCCCCTGCACTAAATATCTTGTTCTGAGAAAACTCTGGAACAGCTAAGGATGAAGAGAAATCAAATCTGCTCATCCACTTAATAGTTTGCCAAGATATGCTGAACTTGTACCAGGATTCCACTTGATCCTGATGTATCATCTACAAATAAAAACACGCCTGAAAGATTACCCTTTCAAAATTTGCTGCTGTCTTAATTAAAGGGCAGGATTAACACTACCCAGTTTGTTATGTACATTTTCTACCTGACATGACGCATCTGAAACATATTCCTGGATCAGGCATTCTGTGGGAGCGTGTGGAGTGTTATCTGATAAACTGATATTGACGTACATAGTCACTCTCCATACAGTCAACAGGCAGTTGTGGAAAAGATCAGACTCAGTAGGAGTGTGTCTCCAGCTCCCTCTACTGCTAGTCCATGCACAGAGTTCAAATCATTAAATCATACTTCATTCAAAACTGCTATTCACATCTTGTTTATTATTTGATTATCAGGTCAAAATTAACTAATTTATTGCACATTGCTGTTTCCTCAGAGATATTAATTCATAGAAGTAACTGGGTCAACATACAGGAAAGGTAGCAGTAAACCCAAGGTCGGGGGTAGTACGGTGGCTCAGTGGTTAGCACTGCTGCCTCAGCACCGGGGTCCCAGGTTCAATTCCAGCCTTGGGTAACTGTCTGTGTGGAGTTTGCACATTCTCCCCGTGTCTGCGTGGGTTTCCTCCAGGTGCCCCGGTTTCCTCCCACAGTCCAAAGATGTGCAAGTCAGGTGAATTGGCTATGCTAAATTGCCCATAGTGTTAGCTGCATTAGCCAGAGGGAAATGGGTCTGGGTGGGTTGCTCTTCGGAGGGTCAGTGTGGACTTGTTGGGCCGAAGGGTCTGTCTCCACGCTGTAGGGAATCTAATCTAACCTAAATCTTACGAAAGAGTGGTGGCATTTGACTTCAATTAATAAATCTGGAAGTAATGATTTTTCAAAAATTAATTCACAGTATGTTGGAGTAACTAGTTAGGCCAGCATTTATATCCCATACCTAGTTGCTCTTTAGGAGATGAAATTAAGGATGACCATATCATTAATTGTTCTCAGCCCAGCTGACTTACCGTCTTTGCCTGATGTGGTCTCCATCTGACTCCAGACCATAGCAATCTGCTGTCCTTGCCTGGTCTGGCCTACATGTAACTGCATACCTACGGCAATCTGGTTGATTCTTAACTGCCCTTTGAAGTGGCCAGCCACGCAGTTCAAGAGTAATTAGGTATGAGCAACAAATGCTGGCCCTACATCCCTTCAAAAATATTCTTAAAACACCCATTTCGGATGAGTGGACAAAGGAATGTTTTACAAAAACCTTTCCTCCCATACTCAGAGACCCATAACATTAGAAACATTTCTGTGTTGGCTCTCTAATACCTTTGCAAACTAATCCTACTGATTTCTGCTTTACCTATATCCAGTCTCAACCTTGAGCATTCCCCACTGGCCCACATTCTCCCTATAGATCTGAATCAAAGCCAAATTAATCCCCATTTCCTTGCTGGTTCCCGGTAACCCTGTATAAATCCCACTGCCTCACTCCCTTCCTATTTTCTTGTAAGACAGTAAGGAGTGTAGATGGTGGAGAGTCAGAGTTGAAAGTGTGGTGCTGGAAAAACGCACCAGGTCAGGCAGCATCTGAGGAGCAGGAGAGCCAACCTTTTGGGCATAAGCCCTTCATCAGGGCTGAAAGGTGATGATGCTTGATGAAGGGCTTATGCCTGAAATGTTGATTCTCCTGTTCTCAAACACTGCCTGACCTGCTGTGCTTTTCTAGCGCCACACTTTTCGACTCCATATCCCTGTAACCTAATCCCACTGCCTCGTACTCTCCCTGGGTCCTGTATTAACTCTAAGCGAATCTCACTGCCTTACTCGCTCCATGTAGCTCTGTATCAATCTCCACTCTCTCACTGCATCCTTCAAAGACACATGGTTCTTGCCTCTGTCATTCCCCGTGGTTGACCATTCTGTGCTCCAGCGTCCTCTGTGTAAAGACGTTTCTTTCTAACTCCGTCTGCCTCCTGTTTGTGATGTTTTTGGGGGAAAAAGATTGATGACTTCTCACCAGTCACAGAGCTCAAACCCACAACACTGTGACTCTGAGTAAGAAATGCTGCTGCTAAGTAATGGCTCAACTGGAGGAAAAGCTCAAGTGGAACTGGACAAAGATTCAGAAATGGAAGTCAGAAACCCTGACTCTGTGCTCGACCCAGTAATGGAGCTGAGTTCAGGGTTAAGCAGGCAAAGAACACTGTATAGTCTGAGGTAATGGGGTTACAGCTATACAGCGAGCAGGTATTGGCAGGAGCTAAGAGGTGTACTACTCATCAACCAGGCGGATACTGTATCCCAACCAGGAGGGGTGCAGACTTCAGACTGAGAAGAGAGAGAGAGAGAGAGACAGAGAGAGATGGAGACAGCTCTCTGTGCCTCGGCAGGTCAGTGCTGGCAAGCTGAAGAGGTCACTGAAAATGACAGCTGTGGTTGGCTCATAAAAACCATTTATAATTTATCATCATCAGCAGCATCCCCTCCCTCATACGATCAAACCTTGGAGCAAAATAAGCACTGAAATTGATTCTGCACTTAACAGATAGAAAACACAATTTGTACCTCAGCCCTAAGAATGTCCGTAGAGAAAACAAAAGAGACATTCTTCATGTGGAAGAGACAGCTAGGAAGGTATTATCTCCTTGTATACCAAACACTATTCCTCCCCTTTGTGAGCTGCTGTCTTGTTCACGGTCTGCTTTCACTCTGGATAAACACTGATACTACCTTTGTATCCTTGTATGAGGGTCATACATATATTGATCCTGCTTGTTGGTAATAGTAAAAATAATAATAAAACTTTGTTGCTGAGGACTCTTGTGCGCAGTGATTGTGTCTCTACCTCTGAACCAGGAGGCCTGGGTTCGAGTCTCACCTGCTGCACATGTGTGTGACAGCATATCTGAACAGGTTGGTTAAAAATATTTATGACTTATTTACTTCCTGCAACAGAGACAGCATTTCCTGGATTGGAAGCGTAGTCTTTGCTGGGATTAGCCTGTTATTTTTGACAACATTGAGTTGTGATGGACCTCTTTGCTGTTGTTGGATTTCTCTTTGTCATGGTTTGTTGAAAGCAGGTAATTTAAACAGTTCCTACAGGTACACCAGTTGTTTAATGCAACAACCGTACAGTTTACTATGTCAACACTTTCTAGCTGAGTGTATACATTCACATCACCTTGGTAACTTAGAGATGATTGAATTGAAGCACAGTGAAAATCTTTATTTTCCGAGCAATACAGGAAGATCACAGAGTTAAGTAGCATAGCTAAGCAAAAAATAGGTAAATAGCGGCAAAAACAAAAACACAGGTACAGGCGAATGTTAAGAGTTTGTGAGTCCATTCAGTATTCTAACAACAGTAGGGTAGAGACTGTTCTGAAACCGACTGGTGCCTGTGTTCAGGCTTCTGTACCTTCTCCCCGATGGTACAGGTTATAGAAAAACATTGCCAGGGTGGGGTGGATCTTTGAGAATGCTGGCGGCCTTTCCTTGACAGTGGGCCTGGTAGATGGATTCTGTAGATGGGAGGTTGGCCTTTGTGATTGTCCGGGCCAAGGTCACCACTCTCTGTAACTGTCTCTGACCTTGAATGGTACAGTTGCCATACCTGGTAGTGATACATCCAAACAGATGGTACACCTATAAAAATTGGCAAGAGTATTTGGCATCATGCCAAGTTTCCTCAGCTGCCTGAGGGAGAGGACATTGTTGGGCCTTTGTAACCAGTGCGTCCACATGAAGAGTCCAAGAAAGCTTGTGGATGACCACTCCCAGGAGCTTGACACTTTCCACTCGTTCCACTTCTGTGCTGTTAATGTGTAGGAGGGGCATGAGTAACATCCCGCTGAAAGTTAATAATGAGTTCCTTGGTTTTGCCAGTATTGAGAGCAAGGTTGTTCTCAGCGCACCATTTTTCCAGGTCTTCCACCTCCCATCTGTAGTCTGTTTTGCCGCCATCTGAGATTTGACACCAACTATGGTGGTGTCATCAGCAAACTTGTAAATGGCATTAGTCTGGTATTTGGCGACGCAGTCATGGGTATACAGTGAGTACAGTAGGGGGCTGAATACGCACCTGTGGAGGTGTTCCAGTGTTGAGTGTTCGTGACGATGAAATATTGTCCCCAATCTTCACTGATTGTGGCCTGTGGGTCAAGAAACTGAGGATCCAGTTGCAGAGAGTGGAGCTTAGTCTGAGATCACTAAGTTTAGTAATCAGTCTCAAAGGGATAACAGTGTTAAAGGCTGAACTGTAGTCAATGAGTAGGATTCTTGCATAGCTGTTCTTGGTGTCAAGATGTTCTTGAGAGGAGCGAAGGGCAAGTGATGTGGCATCTGACGTGGATCTGTTAGTCCGATAGGCAAACTAGAATTGCTCAAGAGTATTGGGGAGGTTGGAGTTAATTAATACCATGACCAACCTTTCAAAGCACCTCATGACCACCGAGGTTAGGGCCACTGGGCTGTAGTCATTGAGACATACTGCATGAGTCTTCTTAGGCACAGCGATGATGTTGGCCCTCTTGAAACAGGCAGAGACAGTGGTCTGCTGCAGGGAGAGATTGAACACCTCTGCCAGTTAATTTGCGCATGTTCTGAGTGCACAGCCTGGTACTCCGTCTGGTCCCATCGCTTTCCTTGGATTCACATGAAGGAAAACTGATCTGACCTCTGATGCAGTGACTGTTGGAATAGGTTTGTAAGGACTTGTCGGAACAGGTGTTACCTCTCTGCCTAAATTCTGCTCAAAGCGAGCATAGAAGGCATTGAGACGATCTGGGAGGGGTGTGCCATCGTCTGCTATCTTGCATCGTCTCTTTTTAGAACCTGTGATGTCATTCAGTCCTTGCCATAGTTACCAGGTGTCTGTCTGGGACTCTAGTTTGGATTGGTATTGGTCCCTGGCTGTCTTAATGGCTCTGCGAAGGTCATACTTGGATTCCTTATATTTGAGTGGGTCTCCTGATCTGGAGGCCTCATGCCTGTTTTTTAGCAGGTTCTCTATGTTCTGATTCATCCAGGGTTTCCTGTTGGGGAACACCCAGAATGACTTTCTCGGTATGCAGTCCTCCACACACTTGCTGATAAAGTCTGTGATGGTGGTGGCGTACTCATCCAAGGTACCTGCGGACTGTTTGAACATGGCCCAATCAGCCAATTCCAGACACCACCAGAGTTGATCCTCAGCCTGCTCCAACCAGCACCGGACCTGTATCCACGAGGGGGTCTCCTGCTTGAGCTTTTGCCTGGAAGCCAGGAGATCAAACATGGCATTGTGGGCGGAGTTCCCAAAATGAGGGCGGGGATGGAGCAGTAAGCATCTTTCACAGTGGTGTAGCAGTGGTCTAAAATGTTCATGCCCCTAATGGGGCAAGTAATGTTCTGGTGGTACTTGGACAATACCTTCCTTAGATTGGCTTGATTGAAGTCACCAGTTACAATAAACAGGGCCTCGGGGTGTTCTGTCTCCAGGGTGTTAGTGGTGGAGTACAGCACATCCAGAACTTTCTCAACCTTTGCTTGTGGCGGTATGAACACAGCAGTTAGTACAGCAGCGGTAAATTCCCGTAGTAGATAGAAGGGGCGGCATTGATGGTGAGGAATTCAAGTTCTTGAGCAATGGCTGCCCAGGATTGCAATTTCGGTGCACCACAAGTTGTTGATTAACAAGCAAACCCCTCGACTCTTTGTCTTACCCGAGGACCCTGTATGGTCCATACGATGGATAGAAAAACCATTAGACTGAAGTGCGCAGTCGGGAATGGTTGGGTTGAGCCAAATTTCTGTGAAGCAGAGTGCGCAGCAGTCCTGCAGTTCACACTGGAAGTCAAGATTAGAGTAGTGCTGGAAAAGCACAGCAGGTCAGGCAGTATCCGAGGAGCATGAAAATCGACGTTTCGGGCAAACTTCCTTCATCAGGATTCCTGATGCAGAGCTTTTGCCCGAAACATTGATTTTGCTGCTCCTCGAATGCTGCCTGACCTGATGTGCTTTTCCAGCACTACCCTGTCTCCTCACTCTGTCACTGAGGGAGTGGAAAGCAATAGCAAACCTCACTGATGTAAAATTGCCAAGGAAACAACTCAGGAGGAAGTCTCAGTGATTAAAAGGACAAAAAACTGCCTTCAGGAACAGAACACCTGACATGACAGGTATATTTGAAGGTTGTGGGACTGGAGGGAATAACATGAACAGGGCTGAAAATTTTAAAACCAAGACATTGTCTTGCAAGAGTCAAGGTAGATCAGCGAATACAGAGATGATAGGAGATTGAGGCTTAAGACATAGATATAGACACAGAGGTTTAGAAGACCACAAGTTTGCAGAGGATAGAATGTGGGTAGTCAACTAGGAGAGTATCAGAATAATAAGGAAGTCATGCCTCTATGAATTAGGATTTGCAGCAGCAAACAAAACATAGAACATCATAATGCAGTTCAGGCCCTTTGGCCCTCGATGTTGCGCTGACCTGTGGAATCAATCTGAAGCATATCCATCCTACACTATTCTATTTTCATCCATATGTTTATCCACTGATCATTTAAATGCCCTCAAAGTCGGTGAGTCTTCTACTGTTGCAGGCAGTGTGTTCAACACCCCTATTATTCTCGGAGTAAAGAAACTGCCTCTGACATCTGTCCTATATCTATTGCCCCTCAATTTAAAACTATGTCCCCTCATGCTAGCCATCTCCATCAGAGACAAAAGTCTCTCATTGTCCACCCTAACTAACCCTATATGTTTCAATGAGCTCAAATGAGCTAAGAAAGGGGAGAAGTTGAACAATGTAACAAAGATGGATATGGACAATAAAATATTTAAGAATAAATATAGCTTTACAATTTAAAACAGAATCTAAATTATGTTAAAAACAATACGTATAAGGGAGTTTCCAAAATCACAACTTTGCACAGAAAACTCCAGAATACTCCACGGGCCAGAGAAGATTAAAGGTATGCAGTACATCAAAATACCCACAAGATGGTAGCATCTGTTGAAGGAATGTTTTACAATGAAGCTTTTCCTGTCACGGTCCCTTGAAAGTGTTGCTTGTTTCAATGTTGGTCATGTCAATGTTTACCCCCATCTGTTTTCATTTCCTTTTCTGTTTATCCTGACTGTGATTCAATGCCTAATATTCTCACTTCGGAGTCATAAGATTGCTGGTTCAAGTCCCATTCCAGAGATGAAGGCATATACGTAAACCAGGCTATCATTCCTAGAGTAGTACTGCGGGAACAATGCATTGTCAGAGGGGCAGTACTGAACTGATAGAGTGTTACACTCTCAGGGCATGACTGAAAGAATGCTGCATTTTGAGGAGCAGTGCTGTCCAGCCCCTTCAAACACATATCTTTCAATGAATGTAGGGGTCAATTGTTCAATGTTTAATTATGAGAGTCTGGCAACTGATCTACATTTTCTGTGCTTAATCAGTTAAGTCTATGACTCCGAGCCTGAATAACAGAAATGCTGCTAAAAGCTAGAATTAGGATAGACATGATTTATTCTTTCAAGGCATGTAGGCATTACTAGTAAAGCTGGCATCTCATAGAGTCATAGAGATGTACAGCATGGAAATAGACCCTTTGGTCTAACCAGTCCATGCCGACCAGATATCCCAACCCAATCTAGTCCCACATGCCAGCCCATATCCCTCCAAACCCTTCCTATTCATATACTCATCCAAATGCCTCTTAAATGTTGCAAATGTATTAGCCTCCACCACATCCTCTGGCAGCTCATTCCATACACGTACCACCCTCTGTGTGAAAAAGTTACCCCTTAGGTCTCTTTTATATCTTTCCCCTCTCACCCTAAACCTATGCCCTCAAGTTCTGGACTCCCCAACCCCAGGGAAAAGACTTTGTCTATTTATCCTATCCATGCCCCTCATAATTTTGTAAACCTCTATAAGGTCACCCCTCAGCCTCCGACGCTCCAGGGAAAACAGCCCCAGCCTGTTCAGCCTCTACCTGTAGCTCAAATCCACCAACCCTGGCAACATCCTTGTAAATCTTTTCTGAACCCTTTCAAGTTTCACAACATGATCTCCCACTCCTGCACTCAATACTCTGACCAATAAAGGAAAGCATACCAAATGCCTTCTTCGCTATCCTACCTACCTGCGACTCCACTTTCAAGGAGCTATGAACTTGCACTCCAAGGTCTCTTTGATCAGCAACACTCCCTGGGACCTTACCATTAAGTGTATAAGTCCTGCTAAGATTTGCTTTCCCAAAATGCAGCACCTTGCACTTATCTGAATTAAACTCCATCTGCCACTTCTCAGCCCATTGGCCCATCTGGTCCAGATCCTATTGTATTCTGAGGTAACCCTCTTCGCTGTCCACTACACCTCCAATTTTGGTGTCATCTGCAAACTTACTAACTGTACCTCTTATGCTCGCATCCAAATCATTTATGTAAATGACAAGAAGTAGAGGGCCCAGCACCGATCCTTGTGGCACTCCACTGGTCACAGGCCTCCAGTCTGAAAAACAACCCTCCACCGCCACCCTCTGTCTTCTACCTTTGAGCCAGTTCTGTGTCCAAATAGCTAGTTCTCCCTGTATTCCATGAGATCTAACCTTGCTAATCAGTCTCTTATGGGGAACCTTGTCGAACGCCTTACTGAATTCCATATAGATCACATCTACTGCTCTGCCCGCATCAATCTTCTTTGTTACTTCATCAAAAAACTCAATCAAGTTTGAGAGACATGATTTCCCACGCACAAAGCCATGTTGACTATCCCGAATCAGTCCTTGCCTTTCCAAATACATGTACACCCTGTCCCTCAAGATTCCCTCCAACAACTTGCCCACCACTGAGGTCAGGCTCACCGGTCTATAGTTCCCTGGCTTGTCTTTACCGTCCTGTGGTACCACGTTTGCCAACCTCCAGTCTTCCGGCACCTCACCTGTGATTATCGATGATATAAATATCTCAGCAAGAGGCCCAGCAATCACTTCTCTAGCTTCCCACAGAGTTCTCGGATACACCTGATCAGGTCCTGGGGATTTATCCACCTTTAACCATTTCAAGACATCCAGCACTTCCTCCTCTGTAATCTGGACATTTTGCAAGATGCCACCATCTATTTGCCTACAGTCTATATCTTCCATATCCTTTTCCACAGAAAATACTGATGCAAAATATTCATTTAGTATCTCCCCCATTTTCTGTGGCTCCACACAAAGGCTGCCTTGCTGATCTTTGAGGGGCCCTATTCTCTCCCTAGTTACCATTTTGTCCTTAATATATTTGTAAAAACCCTTTGGATTCTCCTTAATTCTATTTGCCAAACCTTTCTCGTGTCCCCGTTTTGCCCTCCTGATTTCCCCCGTAAGTATACTCCTACTTTCTTTATACTTTTCTAAGGATTCACTCGATCTATCCTGTCTATAGCTGACATATGCTTCCTTCTTTTTCTTAACCAAACCCTCAAGTTCTTTAGTCATCCAGCATTCCCTATAGTTACCATCCTTCCCTTTCACCCTGACAGGAATATACTTTCTCTGGATTCTTGTTATCTCATTTCTGAAGGCTTCCCATTTTCCAGCCGTCCCTTTACCTGCAAACATCTGTCTCCAACCTGCAAACAGCTACCTCCAATTAGCTTTTGAAAGTTCTTGCCTAATACCGTCAAAATTGGCCTTTCTCCAATTTAGAACTTCAACTTTTAGATGTGGTCTATCCTTTTCCATCACTATTCTAAAACAAATAGAATTATGGTTACTTGCCCCAAAGTGCTTCCCCACTGACACCTCAGTCAGCTGCCCTGCCTTATTTCCCAAGAGTCAGTCAAATTTTGCACCTTCTCTAGTAGGTACATCCACATATTGAATCATAAAATTGTCTTGTGCAAACTTAAGAAATTCCTCTCCATCTAAACCTTTAACACTATTGCAGTCCCAGTTGATGTTTGGAAAGTTAAAATCCCCTACCATAACTACCCTATTATTCTTACAGATAGCTGAGATCTCCTTACAAGTTTGTTTCTCAATTTCCCTGTCATCCATTCCTAATTGGTCTTCAATTGGGGTTATCTCAGAGGCCAGGCAAGAGTCAACCATGTTGCTGTGGGTCTGGAGTTACATGTACAATCAGGCTTGGAACAGAAAAAATAATTCCTTTCTGAAAGGGTATTATTGCAAACCATAACTGGTGATGGTCACTATTATTAAAACTATTTTAAAACTCATAAACAACCTATTGCACACTTAGAAACTAGCATCTTCTCTGTATTCCTCAGGGATACATAAATATGCAACCAAAATCACCTCACATTTTTCTGAACTCCAGAGACTACAGACTTAATTTACTCAACCACTTATAGGTTAAGTTCATCCTAGAAATCAATATATTGACAAAAACAGAAATTGCTGGAAAAGCACAACAGGTCTGGCAGCATCAGTGGAGAGAAATCAGAGTTAATGTTTCGAGTTGAGTTACTCTTCTTCTGAGGGTCAACTCTGATTTCTCTCCATTGATGCTGCCAGACCTGCTGAGCTTTGCCTGCAATTTCTGTTTTTGCTTCTGATTCACAGTATCTGCAAAACTTTCATTTCTTATCAATTTAGTGAACTGCCTCCATTGCAAATATATTCTTCCTTAAATATGGAGACCATAACTGCAGTGGTATTCCAGGTGTGGTTGGTCTCAAAGCTCCATGTAATTGTAGCAAGACCTGCTTTTTCATGTTCTGCAATTCTTATGGCCAGTATGATATTTGTCTTCATCGTTGCCTGCTGTCTCTTCATGCTAATTTTCTATGTCTTAGTGAACCCAAGTCACCCTGGGCATCAACACTGAAAGGCTTGAAGTATTTCAAAAAATATTCTTACTATTCAATGAAATCACGGCTAATCTTCTTTTTCCACACCATTTTCTGCACTGTTCCTGTTATGCTTTGAAACCTTTAACATCTAGAAATCTATCAATCTATGTTTTGAACATATTTAATGACGGACCCTTCATAGCCACCCAGGGCAAAGAATTCCAGAGAATCACCAACCACTGAATGAACAAATCTTAGCCCCAAATGGCTTCCCTTTTATTCTGAGAGTGTGACACCTGGTTCTGGACCTGCAACCCTGCCCCAAACCAAGCCAGAGGAAACATCCTTTCCGCATCCCCATGTTCAAACTTTGTATGGATTCTGCAAGTTTGAATAAGAAGATAAGAAAAGTCTTAAAGAATGAAAGAAAGTAAGTTCGTGAAACGAAAAAAATTGGAGGGAGAACTTACAGCTTAGCCAGCTGAAAACATGGACATTATTGAGAGAGCATTTAAAATCTGGGGTACTAAATCGACCAGAGTTCGAGATGTAAGATATCTCAGGGGGTTGTGGGTTTGGAGCAGATTACATAGATAGAAAGATTGAGATGCCATGGAGGGGTTTGAAAACAAGTATGAGAACTTTGTAACTGAGACATTGCTGCACTGTTGGCCAGTGTAGGTCAGTGAAAGCAGGGGTGATGCTTGAAAAGGAGTTGGTGCATGCTCGGTTAGAGGCAAAGTTGCAGATGATTTCAAACTCGAGGAGAATTGAAGATGCGTGTTCAACCAAGAGTGCTTGAAGTGGAGTCTAAAGGTAACACAGGATTGAATTATAGTTTCAGAGTTGATGAGTTGAGAGGTTGGAGTGAGGTTGGACAATGTTATGGAAACAGAGAGCCTCAGTGAGCTGAGATTGACAGGTTTCAACATGATGAAGTAGGCAGAATGGAAGATGAGTGATCTGCTCACACACATTTCCTGCTGTCTCAGCATGACAATCCAACCAAAGGTAGCCAAACAGAGCTGGAGAAGGGGACCTGCATCCAGTTGGAAGTGCAGGTTGGGACATTGTGAGGCAGAAAGGTTGTGCTGTGAACAGAGTCAGAATCAGTGTTGAGAAACAGGTTCACATTTGGAGGAAAACTGGCAGGAGATTTCCTGCGAGCCCCTTTCTTATTTTCCAAAAGAGATCCATTTTTCCCTCAAAATTTCCTGTGTAAAGGTGTACATCAAAACCTCACCAGAAAAATCACTCTCAGAGTCATTAATCAGCCAGGGATACAGTATTAGGGCAAGTGAAATACTTACATTTCCTTAGCATCTGTTACAACCATTAGATGTCCCAAAGTGCTTCACAGCCAATTAAGTACTTCCTGAAGTGTAGTCATTGTGCAAGAAATATGGCAAACAATTAGCAAACACCATGTCAAAGACATTCAATACAATTTTAATCACAGCCCTGTCTGACAGATTCAATTTTTCTTCAGAAAGACAATTTTCCTTGTTTCTATGCTATTCTCCTCAACCACTTTAGGTAAGGGGTTCTACACATTCTTGAGGTTTCTCCTGGGTTCCCTAGGTCACCTCAAATTCTAGAGAGTCCAGGACATCGCTGGGGAGTTGCAGTCCCAATAGCTGCAGACTATACACTCTGTCTAATTTTCACATCCATCAACCCTAGTGCTAGGTGCTTGGGGACAAGTTTATTGGATCACTTAAATGTCTAAGAGCAAACTTAATGGGAAAAGTGAAATATCTTTGAATCCACTACATTCTTGTTCATTTTCTTCCTTAAAAATTATTAGTGGAATCTGCGCATGTGCAAGCAAGTGGATAACATATGAACATGAAAATCTGAAGCAAAATTAGGCTACTCAGCCTCTTGTACCTGCTCCAACATTCAATGGGATCATGGCCTGGTTACCTCATATTCCCACTTACCCCAATAACTTTTCACCCCCTTGGTGATGAAGAATCTGTCTAAACCTGCCTTAAAAATATTTAAAGATTCTGCTTCCATCCCCTTTACAGGAAGAGGTGCATAACAGTGAGAAGGAACAACTCACACTCGTAAATGATAATCTCAAATATTTGAGGACTTGGGATCTCCAGACAAATGTTATCAAATAACAATAGAGTTTAAGATTAATAACATAAGTCTGAACTTCAGTCATGCAGCTCCATTCTTTGAAATTTTGGCACTGTACAGCTATCATCCTCAGTCTTGCAGGGTTGGAATATTTGCTTTCACATTTTTCACAAATCTATTTTTAATTAGAATTTACAATCATCATGTCTGTGGGAGTTAGGAAGCTGACATCATCTTATCCCAGTGTTCCCACAGAGGACCATACTTACAATGAGATATATTTTAGTATCAAGTTACCATTTGAGGAAACCTATTAAATTCCTCCACTGCGGCTGAGTCAAATCCTGGAACTTCCTTCCTAACTTCACTGATGATGTCCCTACACTCCATGGACTGCAGCAGTTCAAGAAGGCAGCTCAGCACAACCATCTCCAGGGCAGTTAGGGATGGGTAATAAATGCTGCCCTTGCCAGTGCTGCTCACATCCCATGAACAAATATACAAAGGAAGAATATGTAAATAGCTGCAGTCCATGTCTTGTAAGTAGACACACAATACTGTTGGGAGGGAATTCAAGGATTTTGACCAAGTGACACTAAAGGAATGGTGATATATTTCCAAGTCAGTATGTTGAGTGGCAAGACTTGGATGGCTCAGCATCCTTGCATGAGCATTCCCAATCCTCTTCTGCAAGAGTTAAGATTCTCTCTTTTTCAGGGTGAAGACCCTAATGTCCAGCACCTCTCCACATGTACAGGCTCTTTTTGCCTTGTTATGAGCTGTCTCCTCTTGGAATTGAGTGGTGTTCCCCAGTATCTGCTGTCCTTGTCCTCCTAGATGGAAGTGATCATGGGTTTGGAGAGTGCTGTCTGAGAAACCTTGGTGAAGTTCTGCAGTGCATCACGTGTAAAGAACACACTGCTGATTTGAGCATTGCGTCTACATTACTTAAACAAAGACAGAATTTGCTGGAGAACCTCAGCAGATCTGGCAGCATCTATAGAGATAAAGCAGAGTTCAGTGAGTCCAATGAACATTCTTCAGAACTAACAGCAGCTCAGCAGAGGTGATATTTATGCTGATGATGTGTTGGTGGAATGGGGGAGGAAGATAGAGAGAAAAGAGAGATAGAAAAATGAAGACAGAGAGAAAGTAAAAGAAAAAGAGAGGGAAATCACATGCTTAAGGAAGACTAACTATGGATCATAACGGCATCCTTTAATATTTCTTCTAAATCTCACATGAATCATTTATGTCTTCTATAAGCTTATCTTACTCCTTATTTCCGCAACCCTTACTAAGTTTTAATCCTTTAGAAGATGAATGATCTAATTGCCTGTGTAATTATAACACTATTAATGCCATTAGATTTTTTTACCCCCGAATGTCAATAACACTTGGAGTCAGAGTTACACAGCTCAGAAACAGACCCTTCAGTCTAACTCATCCATGCCGACCAGATATCCTAAACTATCCTAATCATATACCCATCCAGATGCCTTTTAAATATTGCAATTTGTACTAGCCTCCACCACACCCTCTGACAGTTCTTTTCAGACATTCATCAGCCTCTGTATGAAAAAGTTGCCCCTCAGGTCCCTTTTAAATTTTTCCCTCTAACCTTAAACCCAAGCCCTCTCATTCTGGACTACTCCACCCTAGAAAAAAACCATGGCTACTCACCCTATCCATGCCCGTCATGATTTTATAAACCTCTAAAAAAAGTCACCCCTCAACCTCTGACACTCCAGAGAAAAAAAGCCTCAGCCTATTCACCTCCCCATATAGCTCAAACCCTCAAATCCCAGCAATATCTTTCCAAATCTTTTCTGAACCCTTTTAAGTTTAACAACATTTCTCCCATAGCAAGAAAGTTCAGAAACCTTGCTGGCAAATTAAGTTTACCCAGCACACAGCTCTAGAAAACTTCACCGAACATCGGGCACTGGTTTTAATGTTCCCATTTCCCATCAAGAATCATTTTATATTTACACTATTTTAGCTAACTTAAAAACCCCACTCTGCTATTTAACTGCTCCAAAGCTATTACCTGTTATACTATTGAAAGTTCCTGACTTTATCAGGAGCTTCTTGGAAACACAAATAGATGATAACCATGACACTTAAAACAACCAGCATTTTATCATATCCACAAAGATGAAACTGAGTTAATTAAGCATTTCCTATGCCACCGAAAGCCAATTCTATGGTGTGCTGATTTGTTTATAGTACCCCTGTATCTTCTTTAATTTCTTTGTGGATTTCATAAAGGAATACAATAGTGTGCCAATTATGTAACCTACCATTTACAGTACAATAGCTTTCATTCTTCAATTTTGTCTGTGCTTTCTTTATCAACAGCCTACTTAATAAGAGGGGTGTTAATTTGACACTACATTTGTGCTACATTTATTCCTTGGAAAATTTCCAGAATCAACATTCCTTTCAAAGATTTTAATATGTTATCATTCCCAAATCTGAAACTGGAGGAACTCAAATTTTCAGCTCTGACCCAATCCTTTTTGCCCTGTTTGGAGTCTAGGTAGCAATTTAGCTGGTCTATTATACATGCTGCACAACTGAAAGACTCTGCCACCAATGCATTCATCACTGGGCTAAAACATCTTGTGACCAACACAATGACCTTCTTTGCTTTGTATCTGCATCTTCGTCCTCGGAATCCTCCACTTCACAGTTGCTGTGTTATAGAGTTGGGATAGTTCATGGAACTTTGAATTGAACCTGAAATATCAGTTTACTACATCCTGAACATTTCTGGGGCTCATTGTTATGAAATGTGGGTATACTGTACTGTTCAGAGAGTTAAAAGCTAGCATAACTACCTGACAGCACCAAGTGTTCTAAACAAGATATAACATATGATTCAGTAGCTAGTTGCCTGGAAACAACAAAACAAGTTTGAATTAGGCCAATCAGTTTAAATTATATGCCCAAAAAATACCAAACTCCAACCAAGTTTGAATTTAGTATATTGACAATCTTAAAACCTAATGACACAATCTGATGCTTTGGGGTATAAGATCGGGGGAAATTGAACAGTTGGGAGGAGAACTGCCAAACTACCAGCATGTAGAGACTGCCTGAAAAATAGCTCTCTTAAAGGTACTTTTATTGATCTGTGACCTATGAAGTGTAATCCCTAAGAAGACACAGGAAGATGCAAGATAGAAGATTTGACATCAAGCCAGTTTTGAAAACTTTAATTTTTGGTAAATCTTAATCAGGGGTTTTATCGGACTGGTTATTATAGAAGGGGAAGGTAAAAGATAAGTTAGAGGAAGGAGTTGTAAATAGTTGTTAGTTAATTATTCTCTGTTATACTTTAAGAAATAAAGTTGTTATTTTTACTTTAACTAGTTCTTGGCCTCTTGAATTTTCACAGATTACTGCACAGGATAGATCTGTGCTGTGTTGCTGGTTTAAATTAAGCAGGAGGGTTTACCCTGTGTCGCAACATAATTTACTCATTGCAACTCCAAAATCTACTTCACTATTCAAAATTATCAACAGCATTTCTGACCTCATTTCTATTAGTTACAATTCTCCTTTTAAACTATCAACTACTGCATGTATCTAAATTGTTTAGCCAATTTGTTAACAGTGTGCCCTCCATTTTGTTTTGTATCATGATTGCCACCTTTGTGCTACAGACGCTGATGGGAAGGAATGCTTTCCTTGGACATTTTCTTTGTACTTCCAACATTTATTCTAGCAGTGTGTATCATCTACAAACTTAAATTGCATCAAAACTAGAAGTCTACCTATACTTTATATTTTGGCATAGTTCAATAACTTAAATGCCAGAATGAAAGCATATCTGACAGGCAATATCCCAGACACCATTTTCAGCATCTCGGGGTATGTCCAGTCTCACAAGCAGTGCAAGCCCAGCAATGGTGGCTGCATAGTGTATTCAGTCAAGAGGAAGTTGCACTGGGAGACTTCAACATTGACTCTGGACACCTCATGGACCAGGTCAAACATGATCATGGAAACCTGCTGGTTATCACATAATCCTCCACCCTTCAACTAACGCCACCATCGCCCCACTGGCTGCTCAATCAGTTTTCCTCCACATTGAACATCACTTGTAAGAAATACCAAGTGTAGCAAGGGCATAGAATATACTCTTGAGTGGGGATTTCAATGTCCATCACCAAGAATGGCTGAGCAGCAGGACTACTGATTGAGCTGGTCAAATCCCAAAAGGTGTTGCTGCTAGACTGGGGCTGTGGCAGGTGGTGAACAAACCAACAAGAGGAATAAATATGCTTGATCTGATCCTCACCAATCTGTCAGCTGCAGATACATGTCTATGACAGTGTAGGTGGAGATGAAGTCCCACCTTCACACTGAGAATACCTTAGATCACGTTGTGTGGCATTATCGCCATACTAAATGGGACAGACTTCAAACTTATCTAGCAACTCAAGACTGGAAATTTTAACACAATGAAGGTTTTCATGAATAAAATTTATAAGAAAGCTGATTGGTTGACTGCAATCAGTTATGATCAGGTTTTGACAAACTTAGAAACGCTGATGACAGTATTATGGAACTGTACATCAGTGTTTCTCAACCCTTCCGTATTCAATGCCCCCTTCTTATCCTTGAAATCATGCAATGCCCCAAATCACCAAAGTCTGTTTTTGTACAGATAACTTCATTACACTGCAGTGCTGAAAATGGAAAACTTTTGTGAAATATGTTTTATATACAACAAAAAATAAATGTTATAATTTAGTACTGTTCTTACTGTCTACCTACTTTCATCTCACTCTGTATAAAAGTTAGTCTGTGATAGCAAAATAGTCAATGTGATCCTTGTGGTTCATGTTGTCTTGCTAAATCATATACATCTGGTTCAATTTTTGTCAAAAGTAATCTCAGGTCACCACGCTGAACAACGTCCATGTGATTGCGGGTCTTATCTTGTATTCTGGTGATGGCACTGAATCCTTTCTCAACCAAATAAGGGGTAGGAAATAATCGTGCAAACCGCTTCGCCTCTTCGCTTAATAGCGGGAAATGACATCGGGTGGCATCTTGAATTCAAAAAAGGGGCAAAAACCAAATTTTCATTGCAGTGTCATTTTGGAGCTCTATCATCTCTTCCTGAAGGCGAATATCCATCTCGATAAGATCAGCAAATTGTATTTTCATATCATCCTGCAGTGCACGAATGTGAGCTGAGCAGATAAGTAATTGATCATCAGTAACATCCTCCGCAATATTGTTTAAACTCGGAAACTGGTAAAACTCACGACGACTGATATTCCGATGAAAGAGATCAAGTTTCACAATAAAAGATGTAACAGCCTTCCTTGCTTTTATGAAATTCACATTATCTCCTTGTATCTGCATGATCAGCGAATTGCACTTATTGAATATATCCGCGAGATATGCACAGTCGTCTTTTACAGTTTCGGCTTTCAAACAAAGGTTTTCATTATTTCTGTGTAGGAACTCGATGATAGAATCGAACAGTTCATGGAAATGATTGAGGCATTTTCCTTTCGAGAGCCATCTCATTTCTGTGTGTAGCAGCAATTGCAGAAATTCATCTTCATTCTCTTTACAGAGTTGGCGGAGAAGTCATTCATTCAGAGCGTGTCTCTTTATATAATTTACCACATGTATCACCACTTGTAGAGAATGGTTGAGGGCCTCACTAAGTTTCTTTGCAGCCAGATGCTGCCGATGGATAATGCAGTGTACTGTGAAAACATGTGGCACTTCTCTCTTTAATAATGCGACAAATCCCCAATGTTGGCCAGTCATAGCACGCGCGCCATCCGTAGCACAAGCAACAATGTTTTTGAGGGGAACAGACTTTTTATCAAAATAATCCTTGACGCAGTCGAAGATAGTCTTACCTTTGGTATCTGTTGGTAGATCCAGAGCAAAAAGTAGTTCTTCTCATATTTCATTTTTGTCGATGAAACGTACGTACCCCAAAAGTAAAGCTTGATTTCCGTTTATAGTACTTGCATCGATTTGTAAGGTGATTTCTTTCGATATCAAAAGGGAACATAATTTATCCTCAACATTTGAGGCCATCGATGCGCCTTCTCACGGAATCGTTGTTAAGAGGAATACGCTTGATGGTTCCTGATGTAGCACAGTTGATAATACTTCGGCAATAGCTGAAAGCACCAACGATTCACCCACGGAATGAGGTTTACCATATTTTGCAATTATGTTGCAACTATGTTGTATGATGCCACAAGGCCATCCACATTTGTGGCTCCCATCTTTGAAAAAGCAGTGGAAATCGTTGGTCGCTGATTGAATTTATTCCTTAATGATTGAAAATATGCCAAATCTTTGTCCTTTTTGTCACTGTGTTTCTTTTCCAAATGTTTAATAAGACGGGAAGGCTTCATTGCCTCGTTGGAAAAACTTTGTTCACAGAACAAGCACAATGGTAACTGCTTATTAGATGGAGATTGAATAAAGCCATATTGCAAATAGTCCATGCTATACTGCCTGGACTTTTTCTTACTCGATGTGGCCATTTTTACAGTGTCGCTCAAATACCCTGATGGAATCATCGGTATTAACCTATCATGATAATTTTAAGATGCTCAGACAAGTGGCAAAATTTGACTGGCTAATTAGCTGTATTGTGCGTTCATTCTGCCACCCAGTAGAACAGTTGAAAAGCTGCGTTTCTTCTTCCTAGAAGCGACACGAGTTAGGGTGATATTGATCTCGGCAGTAGAATCAGTGCCAACTGCGAACGAGTTCAAATGGTTTGCCATTCACAGACAAGGCTATCAATAATAGCGCAGCAACCAATCAGAGCGCACGCCTCCATGGGTGTAGGGAAAATAACAGACTCGTGTTATGCAACTATCCACCAGCACACAGCAATGTCCTTCAAGGACATTTGCTAGAACTGCTTGGGAGGATTTAAACAAGTAAGGTGGGGGGGTGGGACCCAGGGAGATAGTGAGGAAAGAGATCGATCTGAAACGGGAACAGCTGAGAACAGAAGTGAGTCAAACAGTCAGGGCAGGCAGGGACAAGGTAGGACTAATAAATTAAACTGCATTTATTTCAATGCAAGGGGCCTAACAGGGAAGGCAGATGAACTCAGAGCATGGTTAGGAACATGGGACTGGGATATCATAGCAATTACAGAAACATGGCTCAGGGATGGGCAGGACTGGCAGCTTAATGTTCCAGGATACATAGGGAGGCAAGAGAGGAGGGGGAGTGGCATTTTTGATAAGGGATAGCATTACAGCTGTGCTGAGGGAGGATATTCCCGGAAATACATCCAGGGAAGTGATTTGGGTGAAACTGAGAAATAAGAAAGGGATGATCACCTTATTGAGATTGTATTATAGACTCCCCCAGTAGTCAGAGGGAAATTGAGAAACAAACTTGTAAGGAGATCTCAGCTATCTGTAAGAATAATAGGGTAGTTACGATCGGGGATTTTAACTTTCCAAACATCGACTGGGACTGCCATAGTGTTAAAGGTTTAGATGGAGAGGAATTTCTTAAGTGTGTACAAGAACAATTTTCTGATTCAGTATGTGGATGTACCTACTAGAGAAGGTGCAAAACTTGACCTACTCTTGGGAAATAAGGCAGGGCAGGTGACTGAGGTGTCAGTGGGGGAGCACTTTGGGGCCAGCGACCATAATTCTACTTGTTTTAAAATAGCGATGGAAAAGGATAGTCTAGATCTAAAAGTTGAAGTTCTAAATTGGAGAAAGGCCAATTTTGACGGTATTAGGCAAGAACTTTCGAAAGCTGATTGGAGGCAGATGTTCGCAGGTAAAGGGACGGCTGGAAAACGGGAAGCCTTCAGAAATGAGATAACAAGAATCCAGAGAAAGTATATTCCTGTCAGGGTGAAAGGGAAGGCTGGTAGGTATAGGGAATGCTGGATGACTATAGAAATTGAGGGTTTGGTTAAGAAAAAGAAGGAAGCATATGTCAGGTATAGACAGGATAGATCGAGTGAATCCTTAGAAGAGTATAAAGACAGTAGGAGTATACTTAAGAGGGAAATCAGGAGGGCAAAACGGGGACACGAGATAGCTTTGGCAAATAGAGTTAAGGAGAATCCAAAGGGATTTTACAAATATATTAAGGAGAAAAGGGTAACTAGGGAGAGAATAGGGCCCCTCAAAGATCAGCAAGGCGGCTTTTGTGTGGAGCCACAGAAAATGGGGAGATACTAAATGAATATTTTGCATCAGTATTTACTGTGGAAAAGGATATGGAAGATATAGACTGTAGGGGAATAGATGGTGACATCTTGCAAAATGTCCAGATTACGGAGGAGGAGGTGCTGGATGTCTTGAAACAGTTGAAGGTGGATAAATCCCCAGGACCTGATCAGGTGTACCCGAGAACTCTGTGGGAAGCTAGATAAGTGATTGCTGGGCCTCTTGCTGAGATATGTGTAGCATCGATAGTCACAGGTGAGTTGCCGGAAGACTGGAGGTTGGCAAACGTGGTGCCACTGTTTAAGAAGGGCGGTAAAGACAAGCCAGGGAACTATAGACCGGTGAGCCTGACCTCGGTGGTGGGCAAGTTGTTGGAGGGAATCCTGAGGGACAGGATGTACATGTATTTGGAAAGGCAAGGACTGATTCAGGATAGTCAACTGGCTCAAAGGTAGAAGGACAGAGGGTGGTGGTGGAGGGTTGTTTTTCAAACTGGAGGCCTGTGACCAGTGGAGTGCCACAAGGATCAGTGCTGGGCCCTCTACTTTTTGTCATTTACATAAATGATTTGGATGCGGGCATAAGAGGTGCAGTTAGTAAGTTTGCAGATGACACCAAAATTGGAGGTGTAGTGGACAGCGAAGAGGGTTACCTCAGATTACAATAGGATCTGGACCAGATGGGCTAATGGGCTGAGAAGTGGCGGATGGAGTTTAATTCAGATAAATGCGAGGTGCTGCATTTTGGGAAAGCAAATCTTAGCAGGACTTATAAACTTAATGGCAAGGTCCTAGGGAGTGTTCCTGAACAAAGAGATCTTGGAGCGCAGGTTCATAGCTCCTTGAAAGTGGATTCACAGGTAGATAGGATAGTGAAGAAGGCGTTTGGTATGCTTTCCTTTATTGGTCAGAGTATTGAGTACAGGTGCTGGGAGGTCATGTTGCGGCTGTATATTACATTGGTTAGGCCACTGTTGGAATATTATGTGCAATTTTGGTCTCCTTCCTATCGGAAAGATGTTGTGAAACTTGAAAGGATTCAGAAAAGATTTACAAGGATGTTGCCAGGGTTGGAGGATTTGAGCTACAGGGAGAGGCTGAACAGGCTGGGGCTGTTTTCCCTGGAGTGTCGGAGGCTGAGGGGTGACTTTATAGAGGTTTACAAAATTATGAGGGGCATGGATAGGGTAAATAGGCAAAGTCTTTTCCCTGGGGTCAGGGAGTCCAGAACCAGAGTGCATAGGTTTAGGGTGAGAGGGGAAAGATATAAAAGAGACCTAAGGGGCAACATTTTCACGCAGAGGGTGGTACGTGTATGGAATGAGCTGCCAAAGGATGTGGTGGAGGCTGGTACAATTGCAACAGTTAAGAGGCATTTGGATGGGTATATGAATAGGAAAGGTTTGGAGGGATATGGGCCGGGTGCTGGCAGGTGGGACTAGATTGGGTTGGGATATGTGGTCGGCATGGACGGGTTGGACCGAAGGGTCTGTTTCCATGCTGTACATCTCTGGGACTCTATGACACAGCAGTCTTCCAAGTGATTGGTAAGCTCTGTACAAAGTCGTTCAATGCCCCTTTCTGCCCCCTTTGATTTCAATGCTCACCGAAGGAATGTAAAATCCCCTTAGGGGGCACTTCCACTCCCGTTGAGAAACACTGCTGTATATGATGGAATTCGGTAGGTTGTAAGACTGCAGAAATTTCATTTGGAAATCCCTAATCTGTCATAGGGTTATACAGCACGGAAACAGACCCTTTGGTCCAAGTCTTTCATACTGTACAGACATTCTTAACGGATCTAGTCCCATTTACCAGCATTTGGCCCATAGCCCTCTAAAACCTTCATATTCATATACCCATCCAGATGCCTGTTAAATGTTGCCTTTTAATCCAGAGGTGCTGTGAACCGTCAGCAGTAAAGGAATTGTACCTCACTGCATTCTGCAACCTCAGCATACCCCTAACTCTACCATTACAATTAAGCTATGGGAGCAACTGTAGTTCAATGAAGTGTGCACGAGTAGCACCGAACATGCCAAAAAATGAGGTGTCAACATGGTGAATCTATAAAACGGGACTACTTGAGAGTCAAATAAAATAAACAGCAAGTATTAGACAGAGCTAAGCAATTACACAACCAATGGATCAGACCTAAGCTCTGCAGTTCTGCTGCATCCAGTCATGAATGGTGGCAGACAATTAAACAACTCAGTTGAAGAGAAGGCTCCACAAATATTTAAATCCTCAATAATAGGAGAGCCCAGCACATCAATACAAAAAATAAGGCTGAAGCATTTGCAACAATCTTCAGCCAGAAGTGCTGAATGGATAAATCCTCTTTGATCTCCTTCTGAAGTCAGCATTACATGTGCCAATCTTTAAGAAACGGCTGGAGGCACTGCATGCTGCAAAAGCCATGGGCCCCTGACAACATTCTCGAAATAGCACTGAAAACTATAGTAACGAGGTGAGTCAGCTTGATATCATAGAATAGACTGGTTAGCAAGGTTAGATTACATGGAATCCAAGATGAGCTTGCCAATAAGATACAAAATTGATTTGAAGGTGTTAGACACAGGGTGGTGGCAGAGGCCTGTGACCAGTGGTGTACTGTAAGGACCGGTGCTAGCTCCACTGCTTTTTGTCATTGATATAAATGATCTGGATCTGAATATGGGAGGTATGGTTCATAATTTTGCAGATGACACCAAAATTGGTGATGCAGCAAACAGTGAAGAAGCTTATCTCAGATGGAGATGGGTACAATGGGACCTTGGTCAGATGCTTTCAACTCTACTCTCTTGGCTTTAGGAAAGGTGTTGTTAATCTTGAAAGAGTTCAGAAACGATTTACAAGGATGTTGCTTGGTTTGGAGGGTTTCAGCTAAAGCACACTAAATGTTGGTGTGTAATTACATCTCTGAACAGATTGATTAGAAATATAGATTTTAAAAAAACCAATGAAACAATGATTGCAAAGAATTATCCGAGAGAAAAATATAAGCACTGAAACAAGGGGCTCTCTTGTGATACAGTGATAGTATCCCTATTCCTGGACTGGGAGGCCGACATTTAAATCTCACCTGCTTCAGAGATGTGTAATAATATCTCAGAACTGGCTGATTAGAAAAATAGGTTAATGAAAATATTAAGCATTGAAACTTTGACAAAAGAGATCACAGACAAAATAAATTGTCATAAAGATATGAATCAAGCAAAATCAACACTTCTATGCACCTGTGTTTACACTCACATAACGCTTTTGGACGAGTTTGTGCTCTCAATTTTCCAAAATAATCCAGACTATGATTCATGATTCCTCATGGAGAAGCTTGCCCAACTCCACGAAATGTGCAGTGATTAGGAGACTGCAAGTCTCACAATGGAGCCAGCCAATTCAAGGCAGTTCAACTCACCACTCACATTCTTATTGAGCACCAACAAAAGCTGGTGGCAATGAGAACAGAATGGGAATCCTAGCATCATGTCTTATTCACCATTTATAAATGGATTTACAGCCATTGAATCATTCCCAGAAACATCCTGGTAATTTTTTTCTGAACCCGGTCTAGTTTAGTAATATCCTTCCTATAACAGGGCAACCCCAACTCCTCAACATGACATCCCAACTCCTATATACAAAGGGCTGAGCTATGAAGGCAAGCATACCAAACATCTTCATAACCACCCTGTCTTTCTATAACGCAAATTTCACAGTATTGTATACCTGAACCCGTGGGTCCCTCTGTTCTACAAAATTACCTGCGGCCGTACCATTAACTGTTTAAGTCTTGCCCTTGTTTGCTTTACAGAAATGCAATACATTGCATTTATTCAAATTAAACTCCATCTGCCACTCCTCAGCCCATTGACCCAATTGATGAAGATCTCTTCATAATCTTTGATAACCTTCTTCACAGTCCACTATACCACCAATTTTGATCTAATCTGTACCTCCTATATTCACATCCAAATAACTTATAAAATGACAAAAAAGTGGAACCAGCAACATTCCCTGTGGAACACTGCTGGTCACAGGCCTCCAGTCTGAAAACAAGTCTCCACCACCCTTCTCTGTCTCTCAGCCTATTCAGTTCTTCAGACTGAATGGGATCTAACTTTGTAATTCGCCCTCATGGACCCTGAGCAACAAGTTTTCTATTTATTAGATCTTAAACATCTCCATTATGATCAAAACACCACAAATTTTAGAGTTATATTAAGTTTGTTTATTGTTACTTCAGTTCTGCATTAACACAATCATTATAATGTATTTCACTATGTAATTTACAAAATACCTTGCAGCACAGTGGCACAGTGGTTAGTACTGCTGCCTCACAGCGCTAGAGGCCCGGGTTCAATTCCCGCCTCAGGTGACTCTTTGTGTGGAGTTTGTACATTCTCCCCGTGTCTGCGTGGGTTTCCTCCGGGTGTTCCAGTTTCCTCCCACAATCCAAAAATGTGCAGATTAGGTGAATTGGCTATGCTAAATTGCCCGTAGTGTTAGTTGAATGGGTCTGGGTGGGTTGCGCTTCGGCGGGTTGGTGTGGACTTGTTGGGCTGAAGGGCCTGTTTCCACACTGTAAGTAATCTAATCTAACTGTAACAAACACCGCATTGGACAAACTGGCAGGAAACTAGCCACCAGGATACATAAACATCAACTAGCCACAAAAAGACATGACCCACTCTCACTAGTATCCTCACATATGGATGAGGAAAGATACCACTTTGACTGGGACAACACATCCATCCTAGGACAAGCCAATCAGAGACATGCACAACAATTCCTAGAAGCATGGCATTCATCTGGAACTCTATCAACAAACACATTGACTTGGATCCCATTTACCACCCGGTGAGAAAAAGAACAGGAAATGACACCACCACAGGGAATGATGTCACCACAGGAAATGACATCTCCAACCCTCAGAAACTCAAATATATAAATAGAAAGTGGGTTACACCACCTGTGCTTCATTTGGAGACTCACTGAAGACGATACCTGGTATTGTGATGAAACGTCTGAAAACGAACCTTCCAGCTCAGCGAGCAAACCTACATCCAGAATATAATTCACCATCTGAAATTTTAACATAAAAATACAGAATCAGAGCTTTTACATTTCCATTTTGTTGGCTGTGAAAAGATTTCAACATGATTGCCTGCTATATCTGTGTCAGTATTCCTCAGACTGACACTGAGAAAGGTTGTGTTGCAAACCCCTTTACATATTAATGTCAATGCACGATCACTGACGGCTCACTATCATTACACTGCCTATTACTGCCAGCTCACTACATACTGTTGCCAACTCGCTATCTATCACTGCAAAACTCTTTACAGGTACGAACTCATAACATGCTGCTAAAATTTAGGAGCGTTTTCCTACATCCACCTTGCTTTCTCACGCTCCTGCAAAGCTTTTGTTATCTTCTTGGAGTGGCAGCACACGGAGCTGTGAGCGGAGCCGCTGATTGGTGGAGCCAAGAGGAACCCGGAAGCGCGAGACTCCCGGGGATCGGGAGTTCGAGACGGTGCGGAGACTGCAGGAGAAAGAGAGAGATGTGTATAGTGCAGAGTGTGCAGTAGAGGAAAGGGGAGGAGAGGTGCAGGGTGTACGGGCTGCAGTAGAGGGGAGGTGCAGGGTGTACGGGCTGCAGCAGAGGGGAGGTGCAGGGTGTACGGGCTGCAGCAGAGGAGAGGGGAGTTGCAGGGGCTGCAGCAGAGCAGAGGAGAGGTGCAGGGTGTACGGGCTGCAGTAGAGTAGAGGGGAGGTGCAGGGGCTGCAGCAGGGGAGAGGGGAGCGGTGAGTCACGCAGAGATTGCTGTATCGGGGTGGTGCATCTTGCAGAGCTGCAGTAACAGCGTGGTGCATTATGCAGAGCGCCCTACTCCTCTTGCTTCTGTCCGTGGCCCCCTTTGCCCACTGTATTCCTGCTTTGCACAGAGAACTGCCCCAGGAAGATGCGACTGAGAGCGTGGACCAAACGAGCCTCCGGGAGATGTTTGAGGAGGTGGAGGAGCTGATGGAGGACACACAGCAGAAGCTACAAGGAGCCGCTCGGGAGGTAAAATATTTCATTTCGGACGCGCCTCTGCCTTTATTTTACAGTTTCTGAATTCTATTATATTGCAACGGTCAGATCAGTTATTCATCCATCCCTGTACTGAGAGATTGCACCTGCTCAATGACATTAATACTTTCTTCTAAACGAGACTACTTGCTTTCGGATAATGGATTGTGGGGGAGAAGAGAATTACTGCGCAGTTTTAGAAAGTGGTTGGGTTTAACTGCCCAGTTATAATTTTTCCTTTTCCCGATTTTGATATTTTTCACTCAGCATCATTCAGAGTGATTTTAAATCCTCGAAAAGTTTCTTCCTATCAAACAAGTTTGGCTCCTTATGGAGGCCATTCGACTCTCTAACTGCTTTAGTTATAGTTGGGTTGGGATTTTTTGGATTTTTTTCCCTCTTGGAAATGCAGATGGCTTTCTTTTTCAAAAATAAATCTGACGTAATTGCACACCCTGGATGGTCTGTACTTGGCTCTTGCTTAACAAGTTTTTCCAACTTCACTTCTCTTCCTCTTACTCCAATCTCTAATCTCTTGCAGCTCTAACTACCTGAGATAAAACTGAATACTGGAGAACCTCAGCAGAGCTGGCGGCATCTGTGGACAGAGAGATGGTAGGGAATTAATGGTTTGAGTTCGGTGTGATTCTTCAGAACTGGAGAAGTGAGACTTGAAACATTAACTCTGTTTCTCCACAGACGCTGCCAGACCTGCTGAGTTTCTCCAATATTTGATTAAAAATAATTTTAAAAACCATTTCATGGCGCGAAGAGGACATCAGTTATTGTCCATCTTAATTCACCTTGAGAAGATGGTAGTGAGTTGCTGCCTTGAATTGCAGCGGTAACTGGGAGGTAGGTACACTGTGAAGGGAATTCTGGAATTTTGACCCCCAGCGTCAGTGAAGGAGCAGTAAAATTACCAGGCTTTTCAGAGGTGTTGTTGAAGGAGCTTCGTGAATTGTTGTGGTGCATTTTGTGGATGACGCACATTGCCGTCACAGTTATTGGTGGTGGAGGAAGTGAACATTGAGGGTGGTTCATGACGTTCTTTCCCCTAAACCTATGGCCTCTAGTTATGGACTCCCCCACCCAGGGAAAAGTGTTTGTCTATTTACCCTATCCATGTCCCTATTGATTTTATAAATCTCTATAAGGTCGCCCCTCAGCCTCCGACGCTCCAGGGAAAACAGCCCCAGCCTGTTCAGCTTCTCCCTTTCGCTCCAATCCTCCAACCTTGGCAACATCCTTGAAAGTCTTTTCTGAACCCTTTCAATTTTCACAACATCCTTCCTACAGGTAGGAGACCAGAATTGCACACAATATTCCGAAAGTGGCCTGACCAATACTCTGTACAGCCGCAACATGACCTCCCAACTCTGATACTGAATTCTCTGACCAATAAAGGAGAGCATACCGAATGCCGTCTTCACTATCCTATCTACCTGTGACTATACTCTCAAGGAGCTAAGAACCTCCACTCATTCCGCTATAACATATGGTTCGGTAAGGTGAATTAGCTGTAACGCAATTGACAAATTGGGGACACTGTGTTTCTAAAGAGCGAACTTTTAAAGTGTGTGTTGGCTATAAAATGATTACGTCGCCAATCCTTCAAGCACTGTCTCTAAAGTGCTATTTTTCTACAACAAGTATGGAATCATCGCGTTATAGAAGAATTACCTGTAATGTACTGGGGTCCTAGGTTCAAATGCTGTCATGAATTCGATTAAAAACAAAATTAAGAGGGTCAATTAGCTCAGTTGGTTGGATAGCATGGGTTCAAGTCCCACACTGGCTGAGGTTAGCATGAAGGACTCTCTTTCTCAACCTTTCCCCTTGCCTGAGGGGTGGTGACCCTCCGGTTGAACAACCACCAGTTGTCTCTCTGTGAGATAGCAGCTTGATAGCCTGTATTCTTTTGCCAGCTACACCAGGTCCAACAAAGGGTCTCATACTTTTCCCTGATTATGTTGCTCAGTTAAAGTTGAAAATGGAAGGTTCTTAGAAATACAAGTCAGCATGGCATGGAGAAATGAGCAGAAGACATGCCTTGAGAAACATCATTACTCCAGTACAATAGAACCACACATTCTAAAGAAGTTAGATTAGATTACCTACAGTGTGGAAACAGGCCCCTTGGCCCAAAAAATCCACACTGACCCTCTGAACAGAAACCCACCCAGACCTATCCTTCTCTGACTAGTGCACCTAACATTATGGGCAATTTAACGTGGACAATTCAGCTGACCTGCACATCTTTCGACTATGGGAGGAAACTGGAAAACCAGAAGGAAACCCACGCACACACAGGGAGAATGTGCAAACTCTACACAGACAGTCGCCTGAGGCTGGAATCGAATCTGGGTCCCTGGTGCAATGAGGTAGCAGTGTTAACCACTGAGCCACCAAATGGTGTAAGAGGGCAGCTATATCCTTTAGTAGACAAATCATTGAAATTTGAGACCAATAAGAAAAAGCAAATCTCTTGTTCTATTTCTAGGGAAATAGAATTATAAAGCAGGGCAGTTTATATTAAACTTAGATCTAGCCTTGGTTTGATGTCCTGGAGAGTACTAAGCACAGTTTAGTTGTCATCTGTCAAAGTCATAGAGAAGGACTGGAGAAAGTGCAATAAAGGTTTAGAAGGCTGATTGCAGGATTGAGTGATTATACATGTGCTGAAAGATTATACAGCCTCGACGATCCTTCTCTATAGAGTAGAGAGAACCTGGTGGCTGATCTGATACAAACCTTTAGTATAGGCATGGAGGAGATGTCTTCCACTATCTAGGAGACCAGAACTAAAATCAGAAATATAAAATAGTTGTTAATAAATCCAACAGCTAATTCAGGACAAACCTCCTTTTTTCTTCCAGAGTGTTTAGAATTTGGAACTCACTACGACAGTGTGTAGATGAATACCATATTCCTGAAGAAGAAGAAGGTGGATGAATGCATGAGGGAGAAAGGAGTAGAAGGGTATGTTGATAATTTGAGGTGAAGTTGGGTGTAAGAGACTGATGGGGAGTATAAACACAGCAAAGAACATTGGTCCCTAAGGTCTGTTCTCTGCTGTTAATTACTGTGTAAAGGTAGTCAGCTTTAAATGTTGATTTTCAAATTGGTTAACTCACCAAATATAAGCTCCAAATGTATACTCCAACTGGAAGTGTTAAAAAGTTGACCTAAATCAATCGTACCAGACAGGAATGTTAATGTGTACAAAAGACATTTTTTTTCATTAGAGGGTTTCCTAAAAGGCCAGGCAGTAAGCCAAAATATCCTGGAAGAAATTTCACACCACAGGGGATCAGAGTGAAATATAAACTTCATTCACTTTGCGTAGTTAATCAAGCCATTCCACATAGAGAAGGTGATCGTAATACAAAAAAGGAAGAATTTGCACTTCTGTAGCACCATTTACAATCTCAATGGGTGTCTGAAACACTTCACCACCATTGAAGTACCTCTGTAATTTAGTAACTGCTGAAATGTAGGAAGCAGTGTCGGTAATTTGTGCAGCAAGGTCTTCTCTAGCTCCCAGCTTAGAAGTTACTGAAATGCATTTTGAAAGGAAACTTGCCAGGGATACCAAAATCAATAAGAAAAAATTTTATGATTACGTCAAAGGAAAACAAGCTGGTCAGCAGCAATGGGGCAATGGCAGACATATTGACTAATTATTTTGCCTCCATATTTACAGCATAAAAGTAGAATAGCTTGCTGGAAGTACTGAGAAAGTTAATAGTGGATTGGGAACAGAGACTGAATAAAATTAATGTAAGTCAACATTGATAGTGAGGAATTTAATGGGATTAGTGACAAATCCCTGGTACCTGACGCTTTCCGCCCGAGGGTGTTAACGGAAGTGGGGAGCATGTTGTCGATGCTGTAGCTACAATTTGTCAGACTTCCCCGGATATAGAAGATGTCCCTCTGAAATGGAAAATTGCAGTCTGCTTTTAAAGAAGGCTGAAAGAGGACAAACAGGAAATGACTTACCAGTTTGGCTAATATCTGTTATGGCGAAATTGTTGAGTCTACAATCAAAGATGGGGTAACTGAACACCCTGAAAATTTTCAGTGAGACTCAGCATGGATTGCTGACAGGTAGGTCATAACTGGTAAACCTCATTGAATTTTTGTGAAGAGGTGATTAAGATAGTGGACAGAAGAATGTTAATGTATTTTGGTTACATGGACTTCCAGAAGACATCTGATAAAGTTCCACATGACAGACTGTTAACTGAGATAGAAGTCTATGGAATTGAGGGCAAATTACTGACATGGCTGAGTAATTGGTTGTGCGGCAGGCGACAGAAAATAATAGCTAGGTATTCATGTTGGGCAGGATGTGACCTTTGGTATCTCACAGGGATCTGTGTTAGGGCCTGAATTATTCACATTATGATTTAGATAATGCATAGAAGGTCATGTACCCAAATCCGCCAATGGCACAAATATAGGCTACCCTGTAGGCAGTGTAGATAGTCTATTAATATCCCTTTGTAATTTAATGTTAAATGAATGAGCAGAACTGTGGCAGATGGATTTCAGTGTAAGCAAGTGTACCATTATCCATCTTAGACTGAAAAAATAGATCGGGAAACTTTCGAGGTAGCAAGAAGTTAAATACCTTGGATGTCCAAAGAAGCCTTTGGGTTTTGGGTACATAATCTTTAAAATGTCACAGACAAGTGAAGAAAATAATCAAGAAAGCTAATGGAATACTGCTGTTTATATCTAGAGGACTGAATTATAAGGACGTGTCTAAGGATACTGAAGGAAGTAAGAGTAGAAACTAAGGTCACATCATAATTTCCCACACCTCGTTAGGTACAGGAATGCTATCACAGGACTGGAGGATTAGTTGTTACATAAAGAGTTAAGGGGTAAGCGCAGCAACCATGGCAGCCACTTTAAATTCTTGTGATGGGAAGGCTTTGGGAAGTGATAATCCCTGGCAAAATTTACTCTTCACTTGGACAATATGAATTATTGAAGGAAGGCCAACCCAGATTTGCTTAAAAAGATTGTTTAACAAATTTGACTTAGTCGTTTGAGGTAACGAGGGGTGCGTAGCTAATGGGTAAGATGGTTGAGATGGTATAAGCTGACTTCCAGGAGGTTTAATAAGACCACGCAACAGGTTTGACAGCAGAGTTAGAGCTCGTGGAATAAGAGGGACAGTGACAGCAAACGAGTGTAGTGGCTGTTTTTCATGCAGGGCGAAGGTTTATACTATGGCTCCACAGGAATCTGTATAAGGACTGCCTGCTATTTATTATATATTAATTGTGTGTCATGGTCACAATTTTAAAATTTACAGTTGGGACATAACAGCAAGAGTAAGCCATTCAGCCCCTCTGGTCCATTCCACCATTCAATATATTCATGGTTGGTCTGATTGTGGCATGAACTCCATTTTGCTACCTTCCCCCTCCATCCCAGATGGAGTCATTAGATTCGAAACCTTAGCTTGCTCTCTCTCCATGGATGCTGCCTGACCCAGTGTGATTCCAGCATTTTGTTTTTTGTTTTCAGTACAGATTCCAACATCTACAGTGACTTGCTCCTGCTCTGTAATCATATATTTTTATGGCTACTCCCAGTTCATTTTCTGGACAGTGGTAACCACAGTACATTGATAGTAGGATAGTTCATTGATAATGTGATAGAGTATAATGGGAGTGATTGCTAGATTCAGTTTCTTGTTCAAAGTGGTTTCTGCCTGCTCTTGTATGGCATAATTTTTGAGGCATTATGAATATCGTGCATTCATCAACAAACATCTGACCTTTACGGTGGTGAGAAATTTGTTGAAGTAGCTGACTGTGACTTTGCCCTGGACAGTGACTGCCTTTGTTAGTATACAAATCAACAATCTGTGAAAAAGAAATAATACACTGGGAGTTGTGGATCAGGTCAAATTGATGGGCAGTTTGCACCAGTCTGATGTTGGCCTGGCACAAGTAAACTCTCCATCAATCACCACAGAATTAATGGATTTGTGGTGTAAATGTGAATAAACATTTCGGCTATTACATTGATTTTTAATTTCCTAATATAAGGATTCCCAATGATGTAATTTTGTAGACATCACATATAACTCAGAGGCTTAGAAAGGGAGCACTTGAAACTGCACAGTCTCATTCCTCCAAGTCTAAATTATTGAAAACTTTCTTGAATTTAAAACATAAACACTTTTTCCTTTTTTTAAACTAAATTTGGTTTTCTCTGATGTCTTTCATGGAGTCTTATTTTCTCACTCCTTTATTTCTTTTCTGTACATCATTTGCCTTTTTATCTGATTTCCTCCTTGTGCTGTTTCTTTAACTTAAATCTAATTGGTTAAGGAGGTAAACTGATATTCTGTTTGAGCAGATATGTAGTGTCTATTCCTAATTACTTTTGAGAAGGTGGTAATGAGCTGCATTCTTGAACCACGGGGGTCCCCGTGCACCGCACTGTTGCTAGGGAAGGTGGTCCAGGGTTTTGACCTAGGGATAGTGATGGAACATTATATAGTTCCAAGTCAGGAAGGTGGGTGGCTTTAAGGGGAACTTGCAGGCGGTGGTGTTCCAAAGCACCTTCCACTTGTTTTTCTAGGTGGTCATGAGTGTGGGGTTGGAAAGTGCTGTTGAAGCAGTGGTTGTTGTATTGTTGCAGTGCACCTTGTAAATGATGCACACTGTAGCCACTGTCTGTCAGTGATGGAAGGAGTGAATGCTCACATTGCTGAGTGGGATGGGCTGCTTTGTCCTGGATCGTGTCAGGATTCTTGTCATTTTAGAGCTATTCATCCAGACAAGTGGGATTTATTCCATCATATCAAGGACTTGGGCGTTGTAGATGGTGGACAGGTTTTGTGAAGTCTAGATGGGTTACTCACAGAAGAATTTCAAACCTCTGACTTGCTCCTGTAGACAAGATGTTTAAGTATTGGTCCAGTTAAGTTTTTTTGGTCAATGGTAATCCTTACGATATGAATGGGGTGGATGCAGTGGTGGTAATGGTATTGAATGTCGACGGGATACGATTAGGTTATAGCCCCAGCCTGAAAGTTGTCCAGGTCTTGCTGCATATGGACACTAACCTGTTCAGGACCTGAGGAGTCAAAAACAATATTGAACACTGTGCAATTGTCAGCTAATGTCCCTGCTTGAGACACCTCAAGGCTTTTGCATGTAGCTGCGAACAAGAGGGAATCTTGTGCTGAAGCAAGTGAAAGCCAGCCATTGGTGGGAACAAAAGGCGACCATTCAGTTAATATGTCAGCTCTATCTGCCTTAATACCAGCCACAATAAGAATAACTTGTTGTCAGTCTTGAAATCTAAAATTTTCTCCCAGCAGGGAGGTTGGGGGCGGCAACAACTAGATTTCCACAACTCATTTGTGCCGAATAGTGTTTTTGATTGCAACCCTGTGCTGTCTCGCTCTAAGTTTATGATCAGACTCTTTGTTCAGAACTCTCTGTATTCACCCAGTATTGACCCAGTCAGTCCAGTATTTCAAAACCTTTCTCAGATTACCCTTAATCTTCAAAACTCATGGGTATGCAATTTAGCTGTTTTTTAACTTCTTTGCTGGTGCTAATAAATTCTTTCGATTTTCGTGCAGGTTATGTTTGACACTCTTGAAATTTTTGCGCTGCTGCAGTTCTGGCCCATTGACCTTCCCTGACTTCTGTCACTCCAGTATTAATGACCACCCTTTCAGTCGTCTGGTTCCTAAGCTCTTGGCTTTCATTGCTTAACCTCTGGGCACCTGTCTGTCTCAGTCCTTTTAAGATTCTTCTTAAACCCTCATTCTTTGATCAAAATTCTTTGCCAGTTGTCTTAATGCCATTCAGTGGGTTAGTATTACATTTTGTCTTGCCTCTGTGAAGTTGCTTGGGATGGTTTATTGTGCTATCAGTGTTTTGTTATAGAAATGCAAATTATTGTTGAAAATAACTTGGTTATATGGTGCCTTTCAATCCAGGAAGATACTCTAGATGGGAGAGGTAACATCATCCCTCAGCCTTTAAACCTCGAGGGAATGTAAACCAAGTCTGCACAGCCTGTCCTCGCCAATCTTCTCAGTTGATTAAAAGCAGGGATTTGTTTTCTAAATGTAATCGCAGATGGAGTTGAAGCAAGGGAGGATGTTACGGGATCTGGAGAGTGTATCTGCCAACTACAGCAAACTCGGCGCACGTTCCCGGGCGAGAAACTTGACTATCAACGCTCTTCTGGAAAACAAGAAGGTAAGCTAACTGGAAACTTCAGCCTGCTTGATAGGGCAGACTTTCTGACTGAGTTGCTGAATTTGGCAGGAAGGTGTTTCCTTTAAGGCCAGTTTTCCTCCTGCACAAACACCACGAGCTATGACGCTGTGAGGTGCAGCAATACAGCATGGAATCATACAGCACAGGAGTCCGAGCTGGGCTGATTGTGGCACAGATGGCACCACGCTCATCTCTAGCTGCTAGAGTTGTGGGTTTCCAGTCCCACTGTGGGAGGTACGCACTGTTGGAAATGCCAACTTTCAGGTGGAATGTTCACTCTCTCTCCATCCACCTGATAAACTACATGTACAAGAACCCATGGCGCTATTTTGTAAAATACCAAGGGAGTTATCCCTGATATCTGTCTGATATTTGTTCATCGGTCACCATCACAGGAACCAATCATATAATCATCACGATGTTGCTGTTTGTGATATTTTGCCATCCTGTGTTTCCAATATTATAACGTGACTACATTTCATAAGTACTTCATTCCCTTTATCCTGCCTTGGGGATCTCGGGTGGTGCTGAAAAACAATATAAACGCAAGCCGCCTTGTTTAAGGAGGAAGTCATTTACTCCTCACTTCTGTCCTCGATGTTTGAACTGGCTACCTAATTAGCCCCACTTCCTCTGCTATTTCCTGATAGTCCTTCAAATATTTATCCAGTACCCTTTTTATAAATTACTGTTGAATCATCTTGCAATGCCCTTTCAGACAATGCTTTCCAGATTATGACAGCATGCTTGGGTGGTGGGAAGAGAAATCACTTCCCCCTTTAACAGTCTCCAATTTGTCAGCATTCTCTTCTCTCAGTAAACACTGATTCCAAAGTACACTAACCTACTCTAGCTTTCTGCTGCACCTCTAAATGTAAATTCTGACTTTTTAAAAAAACTCATTATTGGTCCGTGTCTATCTGTCACTTACTTATTGTTTGTATGCTAATAGAACACTTATGGGTTTCCTTTTAAGCTAACTCTTTCTCTCTTGTCATATTCTCCTTTTGGTAGTCCTGCTTTTGACTTGCCCTTAGCTTATTAAATTTGGCCAAGTTCTCACTTGAATACACCACCAGACACACAACTGAAAGAACTGTGGATGCTGGAAAGCTGAAACAAAACAGAAATTGCTGGGATTTCTGGCAGATCTGTGGAGATAAATCAGAGTTAATGTTTTGGGTCCAGAATAGATCATACACCCAGTTGTCTTTTTTTTCGTCTTTATTTCAAGATATTCTCAATGTCCTTCATTATCCAAGGTGCCCTGGCTTTGATTTACTAAAGTGTACCTAGCCCATCTGTAAAACATCTCCTCTGCAAAAATCACCCATCATTCTTTTCTGCCAGTCTTTGATTCTATTTTTCTCTTAGTGAGATTGCCTCTTATCACATTGCAGTTAACCTAATTTGGTACTGTAATTTTTATTGATTCCCGTCCTCACTGATCCAATCCCGATGATCCCTCTCACCCAGCAATCTCCCACTGGCATTTGACCCATTTGGTTTAACTACATTCAGATGACCCAGATTCAGCAATGACTTCTTTTCTTATGGATCACTAATAAGTCAGTAAAGGAAGTTTCCTGGACTTATTTCAGAAATTCCTTACCCCTCCTTTCTCTTTAATGTATTCAAAATATTAAGGTAATTAAGTCCTTTGGTATTACTATTGTAATATCCCAGCAGTTTTGCTGATCTTTTTGTCCAGTTATTGAAGACCTGTGCAGTACAACAGACTCGCTCTTACTGAACTCTCTCTCTCTAGTGAATACTATCATCACTTTCAAGTCATTCTCTTTCTAACCTTTACAATGTCTTCCCAAAACAATACTGCCAATACACCTCTGTTTTCCTTCTATATTTTCTATGAATACTTTATATCCTTGAGTATTTAGTGTCCATTTTGCTCCTTGTAAGTCACATTTCTGTTTTTGCTATTATATCATATTCCCACCTGGTGATTGTTTGTAACACATGAACCATGTTCCCCACATTTTGTGAATTTTCATATATGCATTCTATAGCTGTCTTTATTCTAAACCTAGCCACATTGTCCTCCTTCATTCATATCTAATACAGTACTGGTCCCTTTTCTAGGGCTATCCAGCACTGAGCCCTTTATGAATCTTATTCCTATGTTCCTACACCAAATTATATCACTTCATATTTCTCTCTACAGTGCAAACTCGATTATCCAAACGAGATGGGTGGGCACCGTTTTGTTTGGATAATCGATTATTCAGAAAATCTATAAAATGTCATTCCTCTGGGGCTCAGAATTTTAAAGTCTGCTTCCCATTTAGGAGACTACCAGCAGCACAGAGTGTGCGGGGCCCCACCCCCAACACACCCTCCAACCCAGTCCATCACTGCCTCCTGCCTCCCCAACCCAGTCCAACCCCTGTGCCCCAGCACAAAGCAGGGGAGTGCCCCCTCCACTCTTTCCCCCCCCCCCCCGGGGCCATCTGGACTGCACACCAATAACAAAACCGCTGCTTATAAGTCTCTAAATAGCGCACAGCCACACACACAACTTTTTACTGCAAATTTTTGACAGGTTCCACATTTGCCCTGCCCAGGACAATGCTGGAGAGATTATTCCTGGGGGTGCAGGGTGGAGGTTAGGGTACACCCCTCTGTGGAACTCCGGGGAAAGTGAAGAGAGAGAGAGAGAGGGTGGGAGGTCAGTCATTTGGAGACGGTGCCTGTTTAATTACTGTAACAAAAGACGCGATCTGGAAACACGTCTTTGGTGTAATGTTTCTATATGGACCTTGAGATCTCCTTTGGATAATCCAATTTTTGGATAATTGGTATTCGGGTAATTGAGGTTCCCCTGTATTAACTTTGATCTGCTATGTGTCAGTTGAATTCGCCATCTCTTTTCGACAGAAACTTGTTGCTGTCTTCCTCATTTACTACTTTTACAGATTTCATATCATTAACAGATTTAAATTTATGCAGTGTTTACATTGGGTCATTACTATAATTCTAAAGGACCAGTGATTCTAATACAGACCTCTGTGTTGGTGAAGTTTTTAATCGATTCTACTGCTGTAAGCAAAATATTCAAAGCATGTTTCTTTTCCCCTGCTGACAGATGTTTCACAGAGCAAATTGATCCAATTTATCTTGCTATGCAGGTTATAACTGGACGGCTTGTTCCAGACTGTGTGTGTGTGGAGAAGGAAGGGAAGGAGGATAGTTCTGATAAATCACTTTGACCCAGAACAATGATTACTCTTTTTATGTGTTCTTGTCAGCACCCGGGTAGATTTCTGATGAACGTAACTCTTTACGTGCAGTGTGATTTCAGTTTTATACTCCTGAGGCATTAGATTTATACTTCACATATTTGAATACATAACCCAGGCTGAGCTTCAACCTGCAGTCCTGAGGGAATACTGCATGGTTGGAGAGGGATGTGGGATGGTGGCTTAGTGGTTAGTACTGCTACCTCACAGTGCCAGGGACCTGGGTTTGAGTCCCACCTCGGGCGACTGTCTGTGTGGAGTTTGCGCATTCTCCCTATCTCTGCGTGGGTTTCCTCCGGGTGCTCCAGTTTCCTCCCACAATCCAAAGACGTTCAGGTTAGGTGAATTAGTCATGCTAAATTGCCCATAGTGTTAGATGCGTTAGTCAGGGGTAAGCATAGGGTAGGGGAATGGGTCTCGGTGGGTTACTCTTTGGAGGGTCGGTATGGACTTGCTGGGCCGAAGGGCTTGTAGCATACTGGAGGGAATCTAATCAAGTGGTTGGAGGGGCCACCTGGCTGGGATTGCTGGGGCCAATATCTACCCCTTAATGATAATTACGAAAACAAATGATCTGTTTGTTATCTCACTACTGTTTAGATGAGCTTGCTGTGTCACATTTCCAATATTCTAAGAGTAACTGTAGACCAAAGCACTTCATTTGTTGTAAAATTCTATGGAACATCATGATAACATGAAATGCACAATAGAAATCTGAAGTTTCTTTTCTCTTCTGACTTGAATAAACTTTCACAATTTTGCAGACTTTAGGCTTTTTGCTCTTGCACAGCCATCTCAATGGAAACATTCAGGAGCAAGAGTGCTAACAAATTTTAATTTTTCTGCTTTAACATTTTTTTTTGGGCTATGGAAAGGCTTTCCAAGCTCAACCTGTTGCTGCCCATGTCTGGAAAATGTGATTCAGGCCACCATGGTTTCCTTTAGAAAATAATTTTTTTTTAAAAACACGTCAGTGACCACAAAAGTTAGCAGGCAGATTCCAGGCTGAGACCACACAGTGGCCATCAATCCCAAAATGTTTTGGTTCAGATTTTTTATTTAGAAAGATACATTTTGAAAAGCATCTCCCAACTGCTTCAGCACCGACCAAAGCTGTGTACAGCCTTGACAACCCAACCCCCTCTTGATACTGCTCTGGGCCCGAGATTACAGATTGCAGTTTCACTCTTGATCCCTGCAGTTAACACTGAACTGGAAGTACTCTTCTTATTGTAGCCAGTGATTTGTTCTGTATGGGTTTGAGATTTAGATTAGATTACATCACAGTGTGGAAACAGGCCCTTCGGCCCAACAAGTCCACACCGACCCGCCGAAGCGCAACCCATCCATACCCCTACATTTACCCCTTATCTAACACTACAGGCAATTTAGCATGGCCAATTCACCTGACCTGCACATCTTTGGATTGTGGGAGGAAGCCGGAGCACCCGGAGGAAACCCACGCAGACACTGGGAGAACGTGCGAACTCCACACAGTCAGTCCCCTGAGGCGGGAAATGAACCCGGGTCTCTGGTGCTGTGAGGCAGCAGTGCTAACCACTGTGTCACTGTGCCGCCCATTTATGTTCCTGCAGGTTTGGAAAGTGCTGTTTTTCACAGTATTCCCTGACTAGTGGGTAATTCCTACACTGGAACCCTAGAGTCTGTTCAGATTAGCAACAGAAATGGATATTTGTGAGCAGGCATGTCCATTCATGACCCTGTTCTGTTCCACCAACTGGATCATGAACTGATTTGTGGCTAAACTCCGTTTACTAATACTATGGATGCTAGAAGTTTAAAATAGAAAATGCTGCCGATAGAGAGAGAAATGGAATTATGTTTGCGGTCTATGATTTTTATCAGCAGAACTCTATCCCCAGTGCTATAGGAGCTGCAATGTGTCTCTAGCATTTTTCTGTTTTTACTCGTCTCTGGGATTTCCCCACCAGAAGAAATAATTTAGCTATCTGCTCTAGGTATCCAATCTAAGCTACTTATTATTTTAAATAACTCAGTCATATTAGATTCAACCATCTAAATACCATGGAATGCAAGCTTAGTTAATGAAACCTGTCTTTATTGAGAAACTGGGGATAAAAGATGCAAGTTCAAACAGATCTATGCTGTATTTGTTTCAGATCTAATATTGCCTTCCTTTGCGGTCTGGTCATAGAGTCATAGAGATGTACAACACGGAAACAGACCCTTCAGTCCAACCCGGCCCATATCCCTCCAAACCCTTCCTATTCATATACCCATCCAGATGCCTTTTAAATGTTGCAATTGTACCAGCCTCCATCATTTCCTCTGGCAGCTCATTCCATACACGTACCACCCTCTATGAAAACATTGCCCCTTATATATCTTTCCCCTCTCCCCTAAACCTATGCACTCTAGTTCTGGACTCCCCCAACCCAGAAAAAACACTTTGTCTATTTATCCTGTCCATGCCCCTCATTCTTTTGTAAACCTCTATAAGGTCACCCCTCAGCCTCCGACGCTCCAGGGAAAACAGCCCCAGCCTGTTCAGCCTCTCCCTATAGCTCAAATCCTCCAACCCTGGTAACATCCTTATAAATCTTTTCTGAACCCTTTCAGGTTTCACAACATCTTTCCGATAGGAAGGAGACCAGAAGTGCACGCAATATTCCAACAGTGGCCTAACCAATGTCCTGTACAGCCGCAACATGACCTCCCAACTCCTGTACTCAATACTCTGACTAATAAAGGAAAGCATACCAAACGCCTCCTTCACTATCCTATCTACTTGCACCTCCACTTTCAAGGAGCTGTGAACCTGCACTCCAAGGTCTCTTTGTTCAGCAACACTCCCTAGTACATTATCATTAAGTGTACAAGTCCTGCTAAGATTTGCTTTCCTAAAATGCAGCACCCCACTGTACAACCAAAGTTGGTCCTCTTCCATTTTGTATCCCTTCGTGATTTTTATGTACATGATGCCCTTCACGGTTCCCAAGCTCATTCCAATTTAGACACATGCCCGACACACAATTGAACTAAACCTGATGGCTCAGCTCCGTCTGGGTGATCTTGAACCTGCTGTTGTTTTTCAACTCTGTTGTGTTCCTCTGCCTTTTTTGTAATTTCTTGTTCCCGTCCCAACCGAATAGAGGTGCATTTAAATTGTTTACTGAGCAAGGGGAATCTCGAACGTGTGGCTGACTTTTTCAGCAAGCCCCAACCCTTTGAGTAACACCTCGGGTAATCAAAAAGGAGATGGCCGTGCATATTTGCCGCCTTAATTTGCTGATATGCAGTCGGTTTCACAAACTGAGCAGATGTTTACAGTAACCTGTAATTTAAGAAAAAAATCCAGGAAGTGTTTTGCTGCCAATATACACCAGTGAAATTAAGCAGTGTAGATTAACAGATTGAGGACTGAATGCATTTTGGAAGATGTTGAACATCAAAAAACATTTATGACCTAGTGTGCCTCCCAACTTTATGTCATCAGCAAATTTAAATGTGCAACTTTATAAGCAACTTGATGCTCTATAAAACATGGATGCTCTGCATTTCGACGACTGAAGTAGCCTGAACCCTTGTCTAGCAATATGTTTCAACAATAGACAAAGTTAATTTTGTTTTGTGGTGAGAGCAGTCTAGCGAATGTTCCCCCATTTGTTCCAAGAACAGTAATCTGCGCTTGTCATGGTACGTGGTTTTGGTCAGCATCTTGTTCTGATTTGTCGTTCTGTGATTCATAGCTGGGGGACTGAGGGTTCCTGTTTGATGTGAGGCCACACAGCAGCAGCCATTCCCATTGATTCAGACTGAACTGAATTCCAAGGAATTCAGCACAAAAACACCCAGCCTTCTCAGTGCCTTGTGCTTGAATTGACTCATTGTTTGCTGCCGTTCAGAAACATTGTTAGCAGGGTCTTTGAGATGGATTCGCTGTTTGTTGAAGCAAGCCACCAGACCTTTACAACCTGCTGGGAATTCAGCATGCTTGTGGTTAATCCTCTCCCTGACTCTACCTTCCCGTACTGTCCCCATATCCTTTTAATTCCCTTAGGAAAACATAATGTCATCAGTGATTTTCTTACTGCCACCATGGAATCTGTATTGGGATCTCCCCTTTTCTTCATGTTTATTCATAACTTGTGTGAATGGCTGCGGTCTGCCCCTTTGTGGGAGTGAGTGTGGCCTGCCCTTTTGCGGGAGCGGGTGCGATGTTGTCTATCGACTTTTGGAGGTAGCATTAAGTTTGGAGGGTCACTGGTACAAATGGGAGCAGCAAGCCACACTGACAGGTTGGGTGGGCAAAGTTCAACATGGGAGAAGTGTGACTTCATCACTTTGAACCGACCATATGTTGGAATATATTCTGAACAGTGACAAACTAAGGATTGTTGTGGTTCAGAGAGAGATGGAAGCTCAGCTATATCCAGTAATTGAATGCCAGTACCTGTAGACAGATACAATCAAGAAGGCTTAAGGAGTTATCTCAATGGAGCTAGGATATAAAGTGGAGCAAGTTTATTGTTCAGTTGTTGAGTCTTTGGTCAGAGCCTATCTGGAGTGACTTTGATTCTGGCCACTTCACTTTAGGATATATTGATGTGGGATGGCTGTAGCAGATTAATACTGAAGTTTAGAGTTAAATTGTGAGGACATGTTGCAGAAACCAGACTTGTATTCCCTTGAGCACGGGAGATTGGGGAATGATATGAATCACTTATTTAAAGTGTTAAAACAATTCAGTTGGGTAGATAAGAGATCATTTCCTCCAGTGGGGGAATCTGAAACAATAGGACAATAACTAATATTCCCTCTCGTGTGGTGCTGGTGCAGAACAAAGCAGCAGTCCAGGAGATGAGCAAACAAACAAAGGTGGTCCCTTTCAGAGACCAAAGAGTCCAACACACAGACTGTGCACTGTGTAAGGAAATCAAAGATAACATTGGAGAGGATCTTAAAATTAGTGCCAGCCATTTCAGAAGGCAAATTGGAAAGCAGTTCTTCACATACAGGCAACTGGGAAGCTGGAACTTTCCCTCTCCTAACTTGGTGTTCCTCAAGTTAAGATGGGGAGTGGTCTGGAGGTGAAAGAGGGAGTTGTTGATTGGTGTTTTGAAGATTGTGATCAGTTGCTTTTTTTTAATTGAGTAAAGGAATTATGGGAAATGGAGAGGAAGTGAAGTTGGGATCCGGATTAGCCTTGATCCCATTGAATTGTGGAAAGGGATGGCTGAATGACCACCTCCCAGCCGAACAAATTTCCATTGAGTGAGTGACCCATCTCTTGAATGAGCTTTGTTGGGAAGCGAAGAAAATGAGTTCTGATTCATCCAAATTATAAATGAGAGATTCCTCTTAATAATAATTTGGGATAGAGAACTGAATAATTTAAGATCAATAAGTCAGTTTCTCCTGCAGTTGAATAAAGTTGTCCTTCAAATAATCTTTGTTTTACACACACAAAACAAATGATTAAGCTCTCTGAAATAACACTTAACAGCAGTTAAACATTGTAGCTTTAAGGAACTGCATACATAGGAGAATAATACATGTGCATTGGTGTGTAATCCTTCCGTTCTTGGTTAGCAACGTGGCATATGACTTGCAGCCAGCCCATCTTGAGAGGAGCTAACTAGTTTCTAAAATAATTGATATTGTATACACCATTTTGATCTTTTTTTTAAAAAAGAAGGATGAAGCAGAGTTGAAAACATCACAGAAGGGAGAGAACCTTTTAGCTTGTGTGAAATGCTGACACCTCATTGGCTGGAGCAACTCAGTGTGTGAAAGCTGCCAAGATTGTGATCCATTGGAAAAACGTGCAACACGGAACTGGAACATAATGTAACTGTGTTCCAATATTGCCTTAAACAGAGCCTTACAGCAACAGTTATCTCCCATCACCCTTTCCCCGTCATTAATATAATGTCAGGTTTGGCGAGAACACGTTTTACTATAAGTATAGAGGTGTGGTTTATCTCTTGAAGTAATGCAGTTTCCTCATCATTGTCCTAATGAGTTACTTAACTTGAGGAAAATTTTGATCTCTAACTGTACATTTTATTTGGAAGGGGGAATGTTCAGGGTTTTGAATATCAGGAGAGCCAGCTGCCACAGTTTTTCTTTAAATGTTGGATTAATCTTTCTTGAAAGATTTCCAGTTATTCGTTGCCCAACCACAAGAACGTATTGGCTGACTCTGAGTCTGAGGCTTTTGCCACGGAGCTGTGTGGGGATCTTGTTTGGATCCCTTGACTTGAATCCTGCTTTCAGCCTGGACACTGGAACGGCCGGATACTGGAGGTGGTGCAGAGAGAGGCTATGAGCCAAGCCCAGCGTCTAATCGCCAAATTCAGTGGGATGTATTCCTGGTTGCTTTATCCCTCCACCATCTTTCTTTGCCTGATGTTGCCTCTTTATATCCCCACCTCCTCATAACTGATCAAAAAACACAGGGGCTTTTCATTTACTGATTTTACTGACTCTTGACTGAATCAAATAACATTCTCTTGCATCATGAATATTTTTCTAACTCGCTGTTCAAAGTGATTTATGGACAAAAACAGTTTAATTTCATACTATGGCATTTCTCCTCAGGCTTAGTTTGAAACTGTCTCGGTGCTTAGTCTTCAGATCCTGAAGGTTTGACGAGCCTGTGGGATGGTGCCATTAGGGAATGGAGTTATTAGAAAATGTCAAGGAAAAACAGTGCTAAAGAATAAGTAGCCTGTTCAGAATGGGTACTAGTTTAACCACAAACCCTAGTTTAAATTTAATGTTGTCCTATTAAACCTAATGCAGAATTCCCAGTGGAAAATGTTACTCACTTGGTTATCTTGTCTCGGAGGCCAGAGGTCATGGGTTCAAATCCATCTTAAAGATTTGATTCATCATTCCAGCCCATTCTGTCAGAGTATTGAGGGAGTGCTGCCATTCTAATGTGTTAAACCAAACCAGACCCCCCTCCTCCGCTGGATGTGAAAGATTTCCTTAAAGTTTTCGAAGAAACCTTGCTAAACCCATCTCCAAACACGTGTAATGTGGTCATTTTGTAGGATCTGTCTGTGCACAACTTGATTGCCCTTGTTCCCTGCTTTACAACGGTGGCTACCCTGCAAAATTAGCTGTCAGGTAAGAATGGGCTTGCATTTCAAATCCTCAGGATGAGCCAAAATGCTTTACAGTCAGTGAAGTGTTTTTGAAGTGTAGGGGTGTATGAAATGCAACAAGATCAAACTAACAGTAATTTGACAAGTGATGACATAATCTTGTAGTGATGTTGATTGACTGGTAAATATTGGCCTGGACACTGGGGAGAACTGTCTAGTTTTTCTTTGATTAAAGCCATGAGATCTATGATCACCTGACCGAGGAGTCTGAAAGATGGCACATCGTGCATTTATGTGCCAGCCTGGATTTTGTTCTCCAGTATTTGGAGTGGGGTTGGATTCACAACCTTCCTACCCAAGTGAGAAAGAGACAGACACCCATATTTGTTTTCAAGTCCCTTGCCCTTCCCAGTGTCATCACCACCTTCAGCCCTCAGCTCACCTGGGATACATCTCCAATTCTGCCCCTTGTGGGTCCTTAATTCGCATTTCTTTAATCAGTGCTTTCAATTACCTGGGCCCTAAACTCTGGAATACAGCGAATTTCTGTCTTCCCTCCTTCAAAATTATCTTTGACCAAGCTTTTGGCCATTTGACCTGATACATCTGCCGAGGCAGATAGATGTTCAGTTTTAGGGCAACGTGGTGGCTCAGTGGTTAGCATTGCTGCCTCACAGCGCCAGGGACCTAGTGACTGGCTGTGTGAAGTTTGAACGTTCTCCCTGTGTCTGCATACGTTTCCTTCATGTGCTTCAGTTTCCTCCCACAATCCAAAGATGTGTAGTTCGGTGGCTTGGCCATGCTAAATTACCTATAGTGCCCAAGATGTGCAGGCTAGGTGGATTAACCATGGGAAATGCAGGGTTACAAATGGTGGGTGGGAGGGGGAATTGCTGGATGGGATGCTGTTCTGAGGGTCGGTTTTAGATTAGATTAGATTACTTATAGTGTGGAAACAGGCCCTTCGGCCCAACAAGTCCACACCGACCCGCCGAAGCGCATCCCACCCAGACCCATTCCCCTACATTTACCCCTTCACCTAACACTACGGGCAATTTAGCCTGGCCAATTCACCTAACCTGCACCCGGAGGAAACTCACGCAGACACGGGGAGAATGTGCAAACTCCACACAGTCAGTCGCCTGAGGCAGGAATAGAACCTGGGTCTCTGGCACTGTGAGGCAGCAGTGCTAATCACTGTGCCACCGTGCCACCCATGGTGTGGACTTGTTGGGTCAAATGACCTGTTCTCTCACTGTAGGAATTCTATGAAATGAATTTTCTCTCTACTGCAACAGGATTTATTCCCATGTTTAAAGGTGCCGTACAAATGCAGAGTTTTAGCAAAACATATTGTGCATAGGCCATCATCAGTAATTCCTTGTTCTGGAGCAGTAAATCGTGTTTATAATTGTGGCTATTGTTAATATCATACTGAATGGATTGTGCTCCTGTAGGAGTGTATGGTTGACGAGGATTGCAGGAACGACCATTTCTGCTGGGTCGATGTCTTGGAGTCGAAATGCGTTCCACAAAGAGCACAGGAGGAGGTGAGTGCTGTCAGTCATTGTGGCTCTTTCACGTTCGCTTTGGGATGTGGGTGGGTGTTGCTGGAGTTCCTTTACCCTGAAAAGGGGATGGTGGCTGTTCTTAAGTTGCTGGCAGTGAGCTAGACACCACTTTGAGTCAATATTGCTGGTGTAGACCTGGGGTTATGTACAGGGCCAGACTGAGCAAGAAAAAAATCTCCTTTCCAAAAGGCCATGAGTGAACTGGATGAGTTTACACGATTCTTGTAGTTTCATGTTCACTTATTTTAATTAAATATTAAAAATAAAAACAAGTTCAAATGTTTAAATTACTGATCTTCACTGGAATGCTAGTTTGTTCACAAAATCTACAAGGAACGATGGTTATACAGTAGCGTCTCGACTTATGAACTTAATCCATTCCGGGACCTGGCTCGCAAACCGAAAAGTTCGCGAACTAAATCGATTTTTCCCATTGTTCGGATAGCGCCATATGCTTGGACGGAGCAACGAATGCTGTTCACAGTGCACGCGCCAAAAATGAACTGAATGAGATCACGCGGGGCCCGAGAGCTTTTGCGTTCAACAAGTGCGTAGCAAAGCAGAACAATGAAACCACACGGTTGCACACGGGCTTTTTGCGCTCGTATCTTCGTTCGTATCTTGAATTTCGTACTAACGCTGAAACATGTCGAGGTGCTACTGTATAACAAAGAGACAGGCCATTCAGCCCAACTATTCACTGTTGGTAATAACATTCCATATTAATCTCTTTCCATTCCATTTGCTTCATATTAGCTTTTCATCACACCTTTCCATTTTTTGTGTTTGTCTGATTTTCTTTTGAACTGAATGTGATATTATCAGCGTCGACCACATCCCAGGAACGAATGACTTATCATCAGTATTCAGAATGTCCTTGTCCTAGAAGTTGATTAGTTGGATGTTGACTGTACACTTTGTTCTGGATTTCTTTAGAATTGTACTCGAGATGGAGAATGTGATTCGGATTCTTTGTGTATCTGGGGACAATGCAAAAGAAGTGCCATGAAAGGAGAAACTGGCTCCATCTGTGATAAGCAACAGGATTGCAGTGGGAACCTATGCTGTGCCTTCCACACCTGTGAGTTACAAAAAATAATCTGATTCCTTCCCCATGCAACTACAGCTGGGCTTTTCTAAAGTGTGTGAGCGCGGGGTCATATGGTCAGGTTTAGCCACTCGCCTGATATCCAAAATACTATTTAGCTTAAAACATGGGCCTGTTTCTCTTCTAATTTAAGAACGCAATTTAAAGCTGTTTGTTTTTTCCAAACCTGGAAATGCAAGTTTTCAAGGAGCTGTGAAGTTTCCAGCCCAAATAGCAATTAAATTCCTGTAGGTCTCTGGCTGTATCAACCTGCAGTAATTTGGCTCTGGATTAGTGATGCTGGAAGAGCACAGCAGTTCAAGCAGCATCCAAGGAGCAGAGAAATCGACGTTTCGGGCAAAAGTCCTTCATCAGGAATAAAGGCAGAGAGCCTGAAGCGTGGAGAGATAAGCTAGAAGGAGGGTGGGGGTGGGGAGAGAGTAGCATAGAGTACAATAGGTGAGTGGGGGAGGGGATGAAGGTGATAGGTCAGGTAGGAGAGGGTGGAGTGGATAGGTGGAAAAGGAGCTAGGCAGGTAGGACAAGTCCGGACAAGCCAAGGAGACAGTGCTGAGCTGGAAGTTTGGAACTAGGGTGAGGTGGGGGAAGGGGAAATGAGGAAACTGTTGAAGTCCACATTGATGCCCTGGGGTTGAAGTGTTCTGAGGCGGAAGATGAGGCGTTCTTCCTCCTGGCGTCTGGTGGTGAGGGAGCGGCAATGAAGGAGGCCCAGGACCTCCATGTCCTCGGCAGAGTGGGAGGGGGAGTTGAAATGTTGGGCCACGGGGCGGTGTGGTTGATTGGTGCAGGTATCCCAGAGATGTTCCCTCAATCACTCTGCTAGGAGGCACCCAGTCTCCCCAATGTAGAGGAGACTGCATCGGGAGCAACGGATACAATAAATGATATTAGTGGATGTGCAAGTAAAACTTTGATGGTTGTGGAAGGCTCCTTTAAGGGCCTTGGATAGAGGTGAGGGAGGAGGTGTGGGCACAGGCTTTACAGTTCCTGCGATGGCAGGGGAAGATGCCAGGATGGGAGGGTGGGTTGTAGGGGGGGGCGTGGACCTGACCAGGTAGTTACGGAGGGAACGGTCTTTGTGGAAGGCGGAAAGGGGTGGGGAGGGAAATATATCCCTGGTGGTGGGGTCTTTTTGGATGTGGCGAAAATGTCGGTGGATGATTTGGTTTATGCGAAGGTTAGTAGGGTGGAAGGTGAGCACCAGGGGCGTTCTGTCCTTGTTATGGTTGGAGGGGTGGGGTCTGAGGGCAGAGGTGCGGGATGTGAATGAGATGCATTGGAGGGCATCTTTTAACCACGTGGGAAGGGAAATTGCAGTCTCTAAAGAAGGAGGCCATCTGGTGTGTTCTGTGGTGGAACTGGTCCTCCTGGGAGCAGATACGGTGGAGGCGGAGGAATTGGGAATACGGGATGGCATTTTTGCAAGAGGTAGGGTGTGGCTGTATCAACTTGCAGCGATTGAATTCTGGCCTCAGACTGTGGTAACGTACTTTAACTAAACCTTGTGGCGAGAAAGGGACAGGCCAACCCTAAAATAAACTTTGTATGTTTGCTTTTAATATTTTTGTGAAGGAGACTAGAATGAAGAGATACAGTTTAAAAGTAAGAGGTTTCCCTTATCAGGTCGAGATGAGAGTTGGTTTTTCTGAGGGTTGTTAATCTGTAAAATTCTCTTCCACAGAATGCGTGGAGGAGGAATGATTGAATTCAGTGAAAGTTGAGTGCAACAGAATTCTGATAGATGAAGAAGTTGAGGGTTATGAGGGCCAGGGAGGAAGGCAGACTGTCCAATCAGCTGTGATGTTATTGAATAGTAAAGAAGTAAATGATCTATTCCTAATCCCAAATCCTATATTCCTATGATTAAACAGTTTGTGATTCATAATGGGATGTGTTTGAAAATATTTATTTCCTTTTAATAATACATAATAGAAAAATAGGTTTGCTCGTTTGGTAGTTGTTGACAGAGGTTGGAACACTTGTGAAATAGCCTGTTGTCCTGAAACATCATTGACATTGCAGACACAATGTTGCTGTCACAAAGTCTTTATTAATTTCACTCAGATCTCTTGTTTCCTGTGTGTACCCCACTGCCCACCAAGGGCCAACTCTGTCGTGATCCCACACTCCGAAGTTTGGATCTTATCACCTGGGAGATGGAGCCAGACGGAGCTTTAGACCACTGTCCCTGTGCCAAGGGGCTGGTGTGCCAACCTGAAGGGTAAGTGGCTGTTCACCATGATTTGATTTGACAGTTTTTACAAAACAAATGGGCCTGACCTTTACTCCCTGAAAACCTCACCAGCGTAAATGTCTTTCTGGATTTGTCTCCTGCTTTTGGAATGTATAAGTGGGCACGTTTGACAATCGGGCACTGGCTGTAATCACACGACAGTATAATTACTGTCACCATTTACAACCTGCTGGTTTTTTAGCATAAGATCTTTTCTATCTCCATAGTAATAATGGACTGCAGTGGCTGGAAATAGAGTCATAGAGATTTACTGAATGGAAACAGACCCTTCGGTCCAACCCGTCCATGCCGACCAGATATCCCAACCCAATCTAGTCCCACCTGCCAGTACCCGGCCCATATCCCTCCAAACCCTTCCTATTCATATATCCATCTAAATGTCTCTTAAATGTTGCAATTGTACCAACCTCCACCACTTCCTCTGGCAGCTCAATCCATACACGTACCACCCTCTGCGTGAAAAAGTTGTCCCTTAGGTCTCTTTTATATCTTCCCCTCTCACCCTAAACCTATGCCCTCAGTTCTGGACTCTCCGACCCAGGGAAAAGACTTTGCCTATTTATCCTATCTATGCCCGTCATAATTTTGTAAACCTCTATAAGGTCACCCCTCAGCCTCCGATGCTCCAGGGAAAACAGCCCCAGCCTGTTCAGCCTCTCCCTATAGCTCAGATCCTCCAACCCTGGCAACAACCTTGTAAATCTTTTCTGAACCCTTTCAAGTTTCCCAACATCTTTCCGATAGGAAGGAGACCAGAATTGCATGCAATATTCCAACAGTGGCCTTACCAATGTCCTGTACAGCTGCAACATGATCTCATGACTCCTGTACTCAATACTCTGACCAATAAAGGAAAACATACCAAACGCCTCCTTCACTATCCTATCTAGCTGTGACTATACTTTCAAGGAGCTATGAACCTTGGTCTCTTTGTTCAGCAACACTCCCTAGGACCTTACCAATAAGTGTATAAGTCCTGTCTAGATTTGCTTTCCCAAAATGCAGCACCTCGCATTTATCTGAATTAAACTCCATCTGTCACTTCTCAACATTTTGGCCCATCTGGTCCAGATCCTGTTGTAATCTGCGGTAACCCTCTACGCTGCCTGTGATACCTCCAATTTTGGTGTCATCTGCAAAATTACTAACTGTACCTCTTATGCTCACATCCAAAAAATAGAGAACCCAGCACCGATCCTTGTGGCACTCCCCTGGTCACAGGCCTCCAGTCTGAAAAACAACCCTGCACCACCACCCTCTGTCTTCTACCTTTGAGCCAGTTCTGCACCCAAATGGCTAGTTCTCCCTGTATTCCATGAGATCTAACCTTGCTTCTCAGTCTCCCACGGGCAACCTTGTCGAATGTCTTATTGAAGTCCATATAGATCACATCTACTGCTCTGCCCTCATTAATCCTCTTTGTCACTTCTTCAAAAAACTCAACCAAGTTTGTGAAATTTGAAGCAGATCTGGCAGCGAGTGTCGAGAGGAAACAGTTAAGATTTCGAGTCGAGTGCAAATATCATTCAGATAAGGGGTCACTTGACTTGAAATGGCGGCTGTCCTTTCTCTCTGCAGGTACTGCCAGACCTGCTGAGTTTTCTATGCCTTTTTAGGCTGTAATTGAAAATTTTAATCCCCTCAGACTTTAAGTTGTGCGTGAATAAGTGTTGATGTTAGCCTGCTTGGGCTCAGTTAGTTTAGTTGGCTGGATGGCTGGTTTGTAATGCAGAGTGACACCAACAGCATGGGTTCAATTCCTACACTGGCTGAGGTCACCAGCAGAGTCATGCTTTCTCACGCTCTCCTCTTGCTTGAGGTGTGGTGTTCCTCTGGTTAAATTCACCACCAGGTGACTCTGTCAGAGAGGGCAGCTGTATGGTCCCCTGGCAACTCCAGTTGTCAAGTGGGAAAGAAAATAAATTAACATCCGCTTTGAAGTAAGAATACAGTGTCAGCCTGGCTTAGTGAGCCACCAGTCTGATCTGAGTTGGGGGTTCATAAATTCCAGTCCCACTGCAGTGATCCATTACACGTAAACCAGGCTGACATTCCCAGCACAGTACTGAGGGAATGCTGCATTGACAATGGTACACAGGAACAGGTGTAGGCTATTCAGCCCATCAAGCCTGCCCTGCCAATCAATATGATCATGGCTTATTGGACACTTCATTGCCTTTTGTCCATCCCATCCACCTAACCCATTACATCACAATTTATATCTTTCTCATTGAGCTTTGCATCATCTGCAAATTTGGCAGTATTACATTTTGTCGTCACCTCAAAATCTCAGATATTGTGAATAGCTGAGACGCAAGTACCGACTCTTTCAGTAGTCATCTTCATTGTGGAATTGTCAGACTCATTGATTCTGCCTGTTAACCAATCATTTGACCATGCCAATGCATTGCCTCCTATCTTAGTGCTTTAATTATTCAACCATTCTCTTGGTGGGCGGAGTCTTTATCAAAGGCCACTGAAAGTTTACATCTGCTACATCCATTGGCTTTCCTTTATCAATTTTGTTTTTAACATCTTGTCAAAGACAATTGCTCGTTTGGAAATCCATACTCAATAGTACATTCAGATCATTATCAACCAAGTGTCTATCCCATCCTTTCTAGCATTTTCCTTACTGATACAAGACTGTTCCCTTTTTCTCCCTCATTTCCTCCTTTAGTGGGAATCTGCAGGAATCTTTCCAGATCTTAAAGAATTTTGGAAGACAATCATTAGTAAATTGACCATCTTTATAGTTACCGCCTTCAACACCCTGGGAGGTAGACCATCAGGTCCTGAGAATTTATCAATTCCATTAATATGGCCAATGCAATCTTCTTGTAAATGCTTATTTTCCTTAAACTCGTCACTCTCATCCCTTGGACCTTTGGATCTGTAGATCTGCAAGATTCCTTACAATTTTCTCAGTGAAAACAAACAACAAAGTAATTATTTAGCATGGATTTAGATTTGCTCACTGAGCTGGAAAGTTCATTTCCAGACGTTTCGTCACCCAACTAGATAACTTCTTCAGTGGGCCTCAGGCGAAGCACTGCTAAGTCCTGCTTTCTATTTGTGTGTGGGTTTCTTTGTGTTGGTGATGTCATTTCCAGCAGTGATGTCACTCCCTAGTCTTTCTCAGCAGGTGGTAGATCGAGTTAGATCCCATCTACCACCCCCGAGGAAGAGAACGGGAAGTGACTTCACAGGATGATAAAACGTCTGGAAACGAACCTTCCAGCTCAGTGAGCAAGCCTACATCCAGAACTTCAACCTGAGCTACAAATCTTCTCAAACTCACTAATTATTTAGCATCTCGGCTATTCCTCTATTCTCCGTTTATAAATTCTCCTGACTCTGCCTGTGATGATCTTGCATTTGATTTAGCCAAATATTTGTCTTTTTACATACTGACAAGAAATTCTATAGCCCAGCTTTGCTTTTTGCTTGATTACATTCATATCCAACTCTCCCTTTACCAGTTACTTGATCTTCCTGTGTAGTTTATGAACTTCCCACTCTTCAAACTATTATTAACTTTATTGGTCTTTTTTAATCTTATGGAATCCTGGAATTCATTTGTATGCCATGGTTCCATGACTGTTTTTCTCATTTGCACTTTGCTGTAGATCATGTATTTTCCCAAGCCAATTTGGGCCTCATACCTTCATAATTTCCCTTATTCAAATTTGACTCCCTTGCTTCAAAACAAACTCCCTCACTTCCAAACCTGGTGTAAAATTCTACCATTTTGTGGTCACTCATCCCTAAAGTATTATTTATAACCAGAATTAGCCCTTTTTAATTACATATTGCTCGGTATGCAATAGCATATCTGGCTTCTTAACATACTGCTGTAAAAATATTTTTTAAATTTGAAGACCTGTCAAAGTCAGCCTCCATAGATTTAGTGGTCAATTGATTCATGTAATCTATATACAGATTAAAGTTACTCATGCATACTTTACATGCATGTTTTACATACTACGTACTTTGCTCATCTGCTGAACTGTTGGAAGATCAGTATTGTTTCCCTCCCATCCAGTATTTGATACAGGTCCCTTGTTCTCTGTTTCCATCCCACCAGTTCAATCTGCTATTTCTGCCATCTCCATTCAGTGTGATGCTGCCACCTCAAACTTCCTCTTCTGTCAGCATTCCGAAGGGACCTGTCCCTCTGAGACACCCGGGTCCACCCTAACACATCAACTCCCCCCACAACACCTTGCTACACACCTGCAGCCTGTCTAAAGTCTACCCTTTAACTTTCTGTCCTCATAGTCCAAGGCTCCCAATAGATACAAAACAGGTATTTGCTTGTTTCTCTCAGTCTGGTTTACTGTATTCTGTATGTTGTGGAGAGCAGTACAATGGGTGATCTTATTCCATAGTGCTCAATCTGCAGCATGGCCCTGACCTTCTGATTTCCTGACCCTTTAATTCCCCATCCTGCTCTCCTGTTCACACTTTTGTCTTTTCCAGTGAAGCTCTGCAACAAGCTTAAGGAACAGTGCCTTCTCTGGACCGAATGTTGTGTTCAGAATTTTACACTATGAACACTCTCTGTAATGTGCTGGTCTAAATCTTGTCTGTCTTTGCGCTTCCATTTTGATCCCACCATCCAGTTTGGAAGCTTGAATTCTGCTTTGTTTTTAAACAAATCTGAAATTGAAAAGCTGGTGGAAGTAGTGTGTTGGTGAAGCTGTTGGATTGTCTCTAACATCCGACTAGTTTAATAATGGGCTTTAAATAAAGAAACTTGCCATCCTCCCCTGACCTGGATCTGTTTATAAATCAAGTCCGATATCAATGGAGTTGACCGTTAGCTGTCCTGTGAAGTGGTCTAGCAAGCCCCTCAAATGTCGAATGTAAGGGCATTCATTCTGGACTTACCAGAGCCTTGAATTAATTTTAAAAAGGATTATATAAAGCTTGCCTAATATAGACTCTGATTACAGTCAGAAAGTCATTTTAAAAAAAGAATTCAAATTTCACTAAGTTTCATTCAAAAGTTTCACTGATAAAATATTGAATTCATTTAAAACTCTGACCACCACTTGTTGAGCAGGTTTCTCTGGATTGAAAATTTCAAAGCATTTGTCAATGAAAACTTATACATTGAGCAACGTTGTGCATTTATAGAGCATCATTAACAGATAAATGGCTTGCTGTTTCACAAAGATGACTTCTTAAAGTTCACTTATGGGATGTGGATGTCACTGGCAGGGCCAGTACTTATTGCCTATCCCTAGTTGGCCTTGAGAGGGTGCTAGTGAGCTGCTGCCTTGAACAGTTGCAGTCTGTGTGCTGTAGTTTGACCCACAATGCCCTTAAAAAGACAATGCCAGGATTTTGACCTGGCCACGCTGAAGGAACAGTGATATATTTCCAAGTCAGGATGGTAAGTTATTTGATAGGGAACTTCAAGGTGGTAGTGTTCACATGAGGGTAATGGTTGTGGGTTTGGAAGGTGCTGAGGACATTTTGGAGACTAATCTTGTTGATCAATTGGCACATCGTGTTTTTAGTTGTAATTGAAGTTTGTCATGAATGGCTACTAATTTATGTGGTGATTAGGTGGGTGTGCATGGAACTGACATGTAGATCAGCTGTGATCTAACTGAACAAAGAAGTAGACTTGAGGTGCTGAAGTGTCTCATTCTGTTTGTCTTAAGGTGTGACCAATGTACTAGACTTTGTGCTGTGTATAAAATGAATGGACATGATGCCACCAGGTTATTGAATTATATTTTTCTTATTCTTTCTGCCCCCCCACCTTCCCTTAGTAACATCTTTTTGTCCGTGTGTAAGGAGTATGACCTTGAGCAGAGGGCGGTCTCTGCAGACCTGTCTCAGTATATGGAAATGGAAGAGGCACCATTTCTTCAGCTTATAGCCCTCGAAGGTCCTGGTGATGTGGAGAGCTACACCTACACAATACCAGATGTGGAAGATGTGTGGGCCGTAGGGCTGGATTCAGTGACTGATCTTTATAACAAGGAGAACCCAGAGAACCATGATGATCCCGACACCATGTGAGATATTCCACAAGGAGAGAGTGCCAGTGTAAGAGGGCAGTATCTGGTTGAAACCGCTAACATTTCTTTATCGTCCAAATCAGGGCTATGACAATCCCTCAATCACCTTTCTGTGCATTAGGAAATGCAATAGGCAACTAGAAGCTTAATAGTAGGTTATTTTTACAATATGATGTGTAGTTCTACTTGGTATTCTGTCCACAGATACCATTTACAGCTTGCTTTAGTGATGTAGACTGTAAATCTGTGACAGGCATGTTAAAATCTAGGCTGGAGGAAGTTTACATGTCGCACGGTTTACATATTTGGAGCATTGCAGAATACAAGTCATTTCCGTTGTGTGAGAACTGAACACTCCTCAAATCTGGTGTGCCCTCTCAAGTCAGTTCCACTTTTTTTGAAAAATATTCCTAAAAACAGCAAGAAACCATCAGGTTGTGGCTTTACCTCGCTAAAATATTTTCACAAGTATGTAACTATTGATCAATAAAAAGACACCTTTTCAGTTGTGACATTGGATGATGTCTTGGTGTATTATTTGTAACAATACAGGAGTTGACCAGTATGTTGCTGCCATTATTTTTGCACCACATGAGCATCCTTGCACCTTTCTATTCCATCAGCATATCCTTCTGTTTGTTTTTTCCTGTGTGTCTGCATTGTTGAAACATGTTGGTTTCTTAGGGGGCTGGACAGGATAAATGTGGAGAGGATGATTCCTCTCATGAGAGAGCCTAGAGCCAGAGGGCACAGTCTCAGAATAAAGGGGTACCAATGAGTTTCTTCTGAGGGTTGTGTCTTTGAAGCTCCTTGGCACAGATAGTTGTGGGGGCAGGGTCCTTGTGTATATATAAGGCTGAGAGAGATCCTTGATCAGTAGGAGAATCAAAGGTTACAGGGAAGGCGCAGGAATGTGGACTTCAGTAATGTCAGATCACTTGTGATCTTATTGTATTGTGGTGCAGGCTGGAGGGGCTAAATGGCCTATTCCTGTTCCTATATCATGTGGTCTTATGATCTATTCAGCTCAACAACCCCACCCCTTCTGTTTACCTCAGATTTGAAAAAAATGCCTGTTTAAATTACCTTATAACATGCATCGCCTCTTTATTTGTCAATCTGATCAAATTTGTGTGTGTAGTGAACTCAATCAAACGACAAGATTGATAAAAGATTTTGTGATTTTGACCAGCACGAAACTGAGTTTGTTTCCCAGGTTAATGTTTCACTGTTGTGAGTGCTAAACTCCCCAGGACAGGAGTTAATACATGGAACCATATTGTAGGATCTGGAGTGAGACTTAACCTCTAACCTGTAACTCTTGAGCCTGTCAAATAAGATAACTAAACACAAGTTTAAACCACAATAGGAAAGAATCCCATAGATGACTTTGTTAGTTCTACCGGAATGCAAACTTGAAATTCATCAGTTCCTGAGATTTTGACGTACTTTCTTAGGTAATTGGGGGTTGTCAATGTGTGCGCACATTCTGTGGGAACCCCCTCTACCTCCTAGAATCAGGAGATCACTGGTTCAAGTCTCACTCCAGAATTGAATATATAATTGAGCTAACTGTCTCTTTGAACATAAAAGGATGGCTTGGAGAGTCAGTCATAGGTTTAGTTTGTTGATAGTGGAACTTTCCTTCAGTCCTACCCCAGAGACTGGAGTATGGTAAGCTAGGCTAAACTCCCAGTATCATATTGACGGAATGCTACTTTGCGGAAGGTGCGATCAGTCATCTAACTGACTGATATCTAAACCCACCTTCTGGATGAACCTCAAAATAATGCTATAGGATCTCTTAAGAGCAGGTGGGGTTTTTCCCTGTGGTCTGGTTCAATATTCATCCCACAATCAATGTAAATGACCAGTTCATGTTTTAATTAATATTATATGAAGGATCTTGATGTGTTTCCACGCTATAACAGCACTGGAGGGGTGTCGATATATTTCCAAGTCAGGATGGTGAGTGGCTCAGAGGAGAACTTGCAGGTGATAGTGTTCTCATGTATCTGTTGTTGTCCTTCTAGACGGGGTCATTGGTATCTAAAGTGTCTTGGTGAATTTCTGCAGTGCACCTTGTAGATGGTACATACTTTGGTTGTCAGTGGTGGAGGGAGTGAGTGTTTAAGGATGTTTTACCAATCGAGTGAGTTGCTTTGTCCTAGATGGTGCTAAGCTTGTGTTGATGGAGCTGCACCTTTCCAGGCAAGTGGGGAGTATTCCATCACATTCCTGACTTGTCAGTGATGGGCAAGCTTTAGGGTGTCAGGAGGTGAGATGGAAAGACTGATTTGATTTGGTTGCCTTTTGTAACATGTTCAACAAAAGCTTGGGTAACATTTATTTTCTTATTGCTTGCTTTCATAGTCAAATGCCCAATTTGTGCTCAAGGACTCTCAACCTTCTGAAAATCAACCTTGCATTCTTCAAAAATATTCTGCTTTTCCATCCATCCATCCAAACTTGATCATTGGAATTCAACATTTCCTCATTATATTCTATGTACCATCACAATGTTCAATCACTTTATATATCTTTACAGTTAGTTTTGTATTGTCACCTCACCTGAATCATTTAGTTCAATACTACGTAGACATTTTTGAGAAGAAATTTGGTTAGACCCTTCATGACTCAACATTTCTAAAAAGTTCTACATCCTCGCCACTGTCCTTGTCATCAGTGATCATCTGGGCCTACTCACTAATGGAACAAGATATGCTTCCAGTGTATTTCTTGCAAATCAAGATCAATATCCAACAGCTGAGCTTCATTCCCTATCTTGCTTACAATTAGCTCAGTTGACTGGACAACTGATCTGCAATGCACAATGACCCCAACAGTGTATGTTCAAATCCTGCAGAGGCTGAGATCCCCATGAAGAACTCTCCTCCTCAATCCCTCCCCTTGTGTGAGGCAACCCTCAGGTTTAACCAACAGTTGTCTCTCTCTGATGAAAGCAGTCCTATTTCTGGTAAGTTTATGGTGACGTTGAATTATTTCAGCAAGTGTGGGAATCAGGTGTTTAACAACTATCTTCCTCTTTCCTATGTCACTAGCCCTTTATCTGATCCCACTGGTACAGACCCCACCCTGATATGCCCTTCAACAAAATGAGGTGCTAAACAGAAATGATACTCTGCATGTTTTGCATTAAAACATGTTTTTCCCTTGCTCTAAGGATGTAATCAAAGAGGTTGTTACTGGGTAATAAAACTATGCAGTGCAAACTGAGATTATTTCACCCATGTTAACTCTTTGCAAGAGATTTCCAATTTGTCTACTTGCTTTAGTCCCCTCTAGTCCTCAAATGTTTTCCCTTGTCAATTATTTATTCAGTTCAGAATGGTTATTTGAATTTTTTTTTCACTGATATGCCAGATCTTGTCGTGCTGCATAAGGACTGTTTCTTCATCCTTCTCCAGGTTTTGTATGGCAATTAGTTTAAATATATATTACCATCTTTCCATTGGAAGCAGTTTCTCCTTGCTTAATTATAACTCATTTTTGAATGCATGAAATAAATCCCTTTAACTTTCCAACATAAACAGGAAATTTATAGTACAGGAAGTGGTCATCACAACAGCAACTTATCTGAAGCTCACTTTCAAACCGGAGGTATTGTAGTAGGCAGGGCTACAGACCTAAAGTGCATCATTGAAGATTTGATGAATCCCTAAATTGCAAAAATAGACCATTTAGCCTGTCGACTCTGCTACCCCTAACCCCATAATCCATGGCCAATTCAACTAACCTGCACACCTTTGGACTGTGGGTATTAACCAGACTACCCGAAGGAAAACAACACAGACAGCAGAAGAACATGCAAACTCCACAAAGATAGGCACCCAAGGTAGAATCAAAGTCAGGTCCTGACACTGAGGCATACTGAGCCACTGATCCTAGTATTTTTAAACATGAGGATTTTTACTTTACCACCCTTTCAAGCACTAAGTTCGGGTCCTCAACTTTCATACAAACAAGGAACAAGAGGCAGTCATTCAGCCCTTCAAGTCTGCTCTGCTGTTCATTAAGATCATGGCTGATCAGATTTTAACCTCACCTTTACATTCCTGCTTATTTCAACTAAATCACCTGACTCTTCTCCACTCCAGAATGTAGCCTTTCCTCATACAATCCACTTATTACTAGTATTATTCTAGTAAACCTTCTCTGAATTGTTTACAATATATTAACATCCTTCTCTAAGTATGAGGACCAGTCCGATACAGTCCTGCATTGGAGGTCACCCATTCATTTTATAATTAAAATATAACCTTCCTAATTTGTATTTAATTCCCCTTACAATAAACTATAATCTGTGAGTTTTCCTGATTACTTCCTCTAACGGCACACTAACCCTCTGGGACTCAAGCATTATGATCCTGAGAGCTCTGTAACCAGAAGTCATTTAGCTCTGCTTCATTTTATTCTGCCAAAATGGACAATATCACACTTAGAACACTACAGCGCAGTACAGGCCCTTTGGCCCTCAATGTGACTTTGCAACACTGTACTCCATTTGGCAGATATTTGCCCACTGACAACCTTTGTAGCTCCTTATGTCCTCAACTCAATTTCCCACTTTTCTTTGTCTAATTGCTCATTCCATCCCAGTCCGTACTCTTATCCAAACAAGCTGAGAGAACATAAAACCTACTGGATACTTTTGACACCCCTACCCTGCCTGACCACATCAAACCACCCTAAGAGCTCTGACTGCTTCTTGATAAGAATAATCCAAGTAACCTTTCCCCTCCTTGCTGCATCAGTATCTGTAGTTCAACCTCCAACTTATAAACTCCTGAGATGAAGCTGCTTGAACTGCACTTAATACATAGTTGTGCGCACCTTGGATCACAGTAGTATCCTTCAGCTCCCCCATACTGCAGCTTTGACACACCTGGACTGCCATTCTTAATGTGTGAATTTTTAGTTATATTCTTCACCTTGTTGCTTTCTATGTATAATATGTATTAACTTTACCACTCATATGTATGCTATGCTAAAAGTTGAGAAAATAAGCATCAATTAACAGACTCATTTCTGATAAATGTCTGAAGCAAGTATTGAATTGATATTCGGTTTAATGTTCCTGCCTTCAAATCCTCCCTTTTCAATAACAGTCAATGGACTTTGTGTTGTTTCTTTCAACAACAACTGACTGCAGACCAGTCTGCCTCACTGCAATGCTGATTGTAGGCCACTGCTTCAATACAATAGGGACAGCTGACCACTTTTCCCAGCCTGCCTTGCAGAGCGCTTCAGGGAACATCTCCAGGACACCCACACCAATCAACCCCACTACCCCATGGCCCAACATTTCAACTCCCCCTCCTACTCTGTTGAGGACATGCAGGTCCTGAGTCTCCTCCATTGCTGCGCCCTCACCACCTGACACCTGGGCAAAGAATGCCTCACAGCGCCAGAGACCCGGGTTCAATTCCCACATCAGGTGACTGACCGTGCAAACTCCACACATTCTCCCCGTGTCAGCGTGGGTTTCCTCCCACAGTCCAAAGATGTGCAGGTCAGGTGAATTGGCCATGCTAAATTGCCTGTAGTGTTAGGTAAGGGGTAAATGTAGGGGTATGGGTGGGTTGCGCTTCGGCGGGTCGGTGTGGACTTGTTGGGCCAAAGGGCCTGTTTCCACACTGTAATGTAATCTAATCAGTAATTTAAACACTTCAACCCCAGGGCATCAATGTGGACTTTACCAGTTTCCTCATTTCCACTCCCCTCACCTCACCCCAATTCCAGCCTTCCAGCTCAGCACCATCCTCATGACCTGTCCTACCTGCCAATCTTCCTTCCCACCTATCCGCTTCACCCTCCTCTCTGACCTATCACCTTCATCCCCACCCCCATCCACGTATTGTACTCTTTGCTTTTCCAGCACCGCTCTGATCTAAACTCACTATGATGGTGACTGCTGGCTATTTTTCCCAGTGAAGAAATTTCTGAACTCCCTTCTAATCCTCCTGCCAATTACTTTAAATCAGTGTCTTGGCTAATGAACATGACATACCTTCTCTGCTGTCAGGAGAACAGAAGTCTCTCACTCATCCCTAGTACCATTAAGTTGATTTCCTCCTTAAAATATATTGCCCAGAATTAAAGACAATATTCCAGACAAGGCCTGACTAGTGTTTTATAAAAAGTGATTTAATGCATCACTTTTTATCCAAATTGTAATTACTTGGTGCATTTACAATTATATGGTAAGATGCTTGGTGTTGCAGTTACAATAATCCCAAACTCTGTTCAAAGTCCAATACTTACTCGGATTAGAGGAATGATTATAGAGACTTTTTCACAACATCCAAATACTACCAAACGAATAACCTCTCAGTAAAAGGCAGTTCAAAGTTGCTTACATAAAATGTAAACCTCAGAATCCAAATAGAATGAATAAATGTTTTATTGGCATGTTACTCAATTGTGAACAGCATTGGCCATGAAAAAATACTTTAACCAAAAAGAAAACTGTCTCATTAAAAATTGAGACCACTTGGGAAATCAGAGGAGGGAGAAATGGCGATGGAGATTATGCAGCAGTTAAAGTTTCCAATTCCTAATGCTCTTCAGTTAAGTGTGTAAAGTGAATCTAGCCATGAAACAAGCTCATCATCCTAAGTGTTTTCTTTTGAATTGTTGAAAATAAATTCACACTTAAGATGAACTACCTCTCAAGTCAATTAAATACAGCAGAAAATTAAAATCATTCCTTGCTTCTTCATGGAACAAGATTCACAAAATAATTAATCTTTGATACAGGATCACAAATTATATTACACATAATTAGAAATTAGGTGCCTCTAATGTTGGTAAAAACCAAAGTTTGAGCAAAGGCATGAAAATTATTAATACCCAAATACCAACTGAATAGATGAGAAAGAAAGAAAGCACCTAAAAATGCAACAGTTCAAGTAGCCCTCTAATACTATACCTTTTGTGCAGCATTTGCATGGTGTACGTGCATGAAGTGTGTACCTGGACATGTGGTGTACATGTTTTGTTTGCATGTGGCTTGTGTCATGTTTGACATGTCCACATGTGCATCCACGTACTCCTAGATGCCAGAGGCATCTTCAGCCAAGATTCAGTTAACTTATGTCAATCTGCAGCTTATGTCGATGCCTGTACATTCACAGAAACAATACAAGGGCTGGAACCTCAAAATCTACAACCTGGGAGACAAAAGTAAACCCATCATAGTCACTACAAACAAAATGAGTGAGTGCAGATTTATAAAACCCACGCATAGAATTCCAGGCCAGGTAAAAAGTTGCTGATAATATTTGTTCATTCGATTTATAATGAAGAATCACCTCTCTCTACACTGCTGATGGTACTCCATCGCCATTAATCAACCATCAATAGCTCCCTTCCCTAACCCATATAGAATATGCATTTTTTAAAATTTATAACGTAGGTGCACACTTATGAATAAAATAAATGACAAATTCTGAGGACTGTGCACAGCTTTTATTCAGCTACAAAATCCTCTTTAGGCAGAGGGGTCTAGTATTTCCAGCGAATATGTGCAGAGTCCACATTATCTTCAATCATTTTAACCCCATTTTTTGCACTTCCCTTTTAACTTTACAGTACAATAGACTATAGTGCACGACATGATTCAAAGTCAGACAGTGATCCCCAACGGGGCACTGGGCTTCTGATTGGTGGCCAATCAGTGCTGGTGTCATTAGGTACACCTAATGATAAATGGGACAGCCACAGGAGTTCTACACAGCAGTGGTGAATCAGATTTCGGTTCCAGGGATGACCTGACCAGGGAGGGCCAAGTCTCAGTCTTGGCTTGAGTCTTTGCTGGGGCCGCCATCCAGATAGATCTTCAGTGCTTTCTCTTTGCGAGGTGAGTAATTCACCCGGTGGCCTGATTTTTGAAGCCGGCTGCTTTCTTTCTTCAGTAGCCCGTTGCGTTGCTCTTCAGTCATCTCCATCTGAGCCTCTGACTTGTCCCTGCAAAGGAGTGCAGAAAAACTAACTAGAAAGCTGCCAGGAATACACTTTTATTTAGAACGATGCACCTTGAGCTTCTTGGTAAAAGTAAGGCATACGTCAGGATAATATCCTGACATAATTTTACCTACTGCAATGAAATTGCCTTTTAAAAGTAATACATTAAAACATTTATAGCAGGTCTGTTTCTACATAGCTGAAGCCAAACACAACATTTGATCTGGAATTAATATAATGAACAATTAAACCTAAACCAGATAAAGCAATTTCACGGTGGCTCAGTGGTTAGCACTGCTGCTTCACAGCACCAGAGACTCTGGTTCAATTCCTGCCTCAGGCAAGTCTGTGTGGAGTTTGCACATTCTCCCAGTGTCTGCATGGGTTTCTTCCGGGTGCTCCAGTTTCCTCCCACAGTCCAAAGATGTGCCGGTCAGGTGAATTGGCCATTCGAAATTGCCCATAGTGTTAGGTGCTTTAGTCAGAGGGAAATGGGTCTGGGTGGGTTACTCTTTGGAGAGTCGGTGTGGACTTGTTGGGCCGAAGGGCCTGTAGGGAATCTAATCTAATCTCAAAACCTTCTATGGAGATTCTCCAATACATTCCAATTCAAATTCAAAGGAAGCTATGAGTTGAAGTCCCACTCCTAAATCATGAGTACAAAAATCCAGGCCGTCATTCCTGTGCAGTACAGAGCGAGCGTTGAAGCATTGGAAATGTCATTTGGATACAACATTAAACTGAGACACTGTTTTCCCTCTCAGGTGGATGTAAAAGATCCCACAGTATCATGCCAAAGCAAAGCAGGAAGTTCTCGATGTCACTGAAACTGATCACTTGGTCTTTATTATATTGCTGTTTGAGAAGGACTTGCTAAGTGCAAATTGTTTGCTGCATTTTCAACATTGTAACCGGTGACATTTCAAAAGTTCTTAAAAGTGTTTTAAGACATTGAGATTGAGATTGCAAACTCACTATACAAAAGCAAGTCTTGTGTTCATCCAGATAAGGACTATTCCAACAGATTAGTTATAACTGCACTGCAGTTACTAAAATGAAATGTTAAAATGCCCTACTCAGTTTAGTGAACCCATTTACCTGTAAAAGATGACTGCTCCATCATCACAGATGTAAAGTGGCCAAACATTCAGAGTTGAGACTTTAGGATTCCAGTCTAAGTCCTGGTGAATTTCCAGTACTGAAATATCACATGGGAATGTTCCCCGGCCCTGCACAATACATAATATGAAGTGCTGTTAATAAATGATCAGTGATGTGCATTTAAGCTCCCTTAATGCTAATAAAAGTAATTAAATTAAACCACTGAATCACAAAAGTACTATTTCTGGAAGAAGCATACTATTGCAGAAGACTAGGGTTTGGGAAGTGAGGGGGATAAAATAGGGGAAAAGGGAGGGGAAGATTTGTGTCTCACTTTTCCACAAAAAAGCAACATGTCAACACCTCTTGTATGACTTTGCAGAGTGGAATAACTCAGATTATGGATCGATCTACTAATGCATTAAAATATGATACAGTGTAAGAATGAGATGGAAGAGTGGAAAGAGGATCAAGCCAGCAAAAACCTGTTGACTGTGTGCCTGTTTCCACACTTTAAAAATGACATGACATTCTACAATCAATTGTGTTCAGACAAACTGAATGGTTACTTTGAGCCATTCTTTTTAAACTACTCACCTTAGCAAATTCTATGCTATCAATGGGAATTTCACTGATTGCATGTAACTGTTAAACAAAAAATACAAAAGATCAGACAAAAAGTTCTTACCATATGCACGATTACTACAAAACATTTATCCCACAACTGGCCTGATCAACTTTCAATGTGATTATCTTTGCTAACTGGGCATCATATTTAAATGCCAAACCAGTATCAGTTGTCATCATCACTTCAAAAGCAATAGTTGTTAAACGGTACAGTTGCAACCTGAAACTTTTTTTTCTCTTTTAGTAATTTGGACCTATAATTTGCCTGATTACTTTGGAGCAGCAGTGGCCATAATTGACAGCTCAAAGTGATCAATTCCAGAATCTCTCAATTTCACGTGCTATGGACTAGGCCAGACCACTCAAAACATTCTTTAGCAGGCAGCCCAGAACATATCTTTGCAATTTGTTTCAGTAAGCGTACTGTGAAAATTACCCAGATTAAGTTAGCGAGGTTGACTACCAGGTTTAAAACAGACAAAACATTTATTCACAAAATGAAAGACTAAGAACAGAATAAAGAATGCCTACAGAACTCAGTCTATCCAAACTAGACTTCAGTATGTTGTTCCGAATATACACAATAGTCCCAATAAGCAAACTCTCTTTAAAACATAGTACAAAAAAGGATCACTTGCTTACCAGTTGATGTTAGAAGGGCAGAAGAGAGTGTTTCCACACAGCTCACCGTTAAATTCCCAACCAGTTCTGGACTGAACTAAACTGCTCAGCTCAGCTGGAGAGCTGACCACTCCCTTTTCTTTATAAGGTCACTTCTAAAACATGACCACTTTGGCCTGAAGTCTCATCTGTTTACATATAAACAAAAAGGCCTCTCAATGCCCTTTAATCACTGTACCAAACCAGACTGATTGGAGCCCGGCCTGGTTTATTACCCTCCTGAAAAACATCAAGGACAGAGTATCCTTGAGCCAAGGAACAGCTTTTAGACAAAAAAGGGACTGACTTTGTGACACGCACCTCAGATGTCAATCATCTAGCTCTGTGCACTCAAAGCAGATCTTAAGTACCCCACTTAATTCAATTTCCCTATAATTTCTACATTTGCTTCAACATTTCTGCGCTGGCTCTTAGAAATAGCAATCGATTTTAAAATTTTAACTTTTTGAAATATTCATCATTTTCCTTTTAAGAGTAGTTCAATAACTTTCTCGAATTGCAATCTTACTTTGTCTTCACATTTCTTTTTGGAGAATGACAAAACATTGTCTTAATGTCAGTGAAGGTTTAAATTACGCAAACTTATGGAAATCTTAGCACTCATTTGCCTAAACCTCAATCTTTCCTAACTTTCATGTAGCTATATCCAATCCATTTCCCTCATCGCCCATATCTATTATCACCATAAGTAATGGTACTAGATTTGTCAAGCACCTTTGAAATTCATGTTAGCTTCTAACTATGTTCTCCTTATCTGGACATACGAGTGACATATGTAGCAAATTTTAATCTGTAAAATCTTTCTTACCATGGAAGCTAAAATGGCTAAGAGCCATCAAAATGACCACTTTGTAAATGCAGTCATTACATTGGCCACTCCCCTGTCCTTTATCCCACATCCACGCTCAATGTAGCTCTACGGCCTCTATTTTTCTCTCCTTATTTTGTCACTTATAAAAATATTGTTGAAATAAAACTCAGGACAAATGTAGAGATTCAATGGACTTGCCTTCATGTATGAAAGCAAAAGTATCTATGGGCTTTGATATTGTTTTGCTACGTTAGAGGGAGTTGTTACATTTATCCCTACTCCAATATCAAGTTCTGATTGTCATAACCAAGATTTATAACCTTCTGCACCAATTAATTTATTTAATATTTATTTATGGGATGAGGGTGTTGCTGTCTCAGCCAGTTTTTGCCATCCCTAAGGATGAAAGTTTCCTTTCCTATAAAAGGACATTAGGTTTACCTAGTATACTTCATTCAGCAATTTGCACAATGTAAGAATGAAACAATATATGGCATAATTTGGTAGGAACATGAATTGAAAATGAAGCTTGGTGAGGGACAATCTTTAGCCAATGATGATAAAGGAGTGAGAAAGAAACAGGAATGACAGGGTTAATTGGGGTCAAATCAGATCAAGAAAATGTAGTAAGAGGAGGAAAAAAAAAATTAGATTGACAGATTCAAAAGAGACAAAGGGAGAAGTAAAACAAGTTGTAAAATCTTTTAAATCTCTATTAACTATCTGATGGAAATGAGATTGATCAGTTAAATTATCTTTGTCAGCCAGAGGATAATTAGCATTGCTTTAAAGAACATCATGGTATTAAAATGTTACTTGCACTGTTAATCAGAAGCACTAATTTTCTGCAGCATGTTTAATGGGGATTTAAATTGATAATTGAGCAAGTTCCATTTGTGTAAACTTAACAGAGGAGTGGTGTACATCAGCCAGTTAGCTCTGAGGATTTGCAACATGTGGCATATCGCTTGACCATCTAAACACACTGATCAACCTACAAATTAAAAACAGCATGCATTATTAACTGCTATTCTTCAAACAAGATTTGGCTCATTATCAAAGGAGCTCTGCAGTTGGAAAATATCTGAGTGTCTAATGAAACATCTCATCAGATTTCTTTTGTTAATAAAGAAAGAGAATGGCTGTTTGAAGTGACAAACCTTCTCTTTCAGCTCCTCAACACTACTGCTCTCTAGGACAATTTCTTGAAAGGGGTCCAGCTTCATGCAGGACGGCCTCCACCGTCTGGTCAAAACTGCCAACTGTGACAGGGACTTCATCTTCTCAGGCTCTGAGGGTTAGACCAAAAGAACATAACAGAATTTCCAACAGCACTTGTTTATCACTCTTCAGTGCATCTTCTTTCCACTGCACTCTTATTCACCATTGGATCACTGAGAGTGTATTATATTCTAAGAGAAACAATGTAGCTACTCTCCAAGTTTAATACATCTCCTAGCCCGACAACTCACTGAAGAGGATACAAACAGCAAACTAGTAGAAACATAGGCACCTCCAAGCCTTCCCTATAGATTATTTATCCTGGCCAAGATATACAGCACCATTCCTTCACCCTATCAAAAATAAAAAATTCCCTCCCTACCACCACTATCTGAGCACTATTTGTACAAGCATAGCAGTGTTTTAAGAAGGCAACCTACTTCCACTTCCCCAAGAGTCAATGAGAGACAGAACAACTTTCATTGCTTTCTTTTCCCCAAGTCAGATAAAAAAATTATCCAAGTCACAAAATCAAATATTTGTAAGTAGTCAAAGCATTTTGGACTGAAGTTAAGAGAAATTTCTTCACACTGAGAATCTTTAGAATTCATTCACTAGAAGGTTATATGGAATCCCTACAGTGTGGAAACAGTTCCTTTGGCCCAAGTCCATACCAACCCTCCGAAGAGTAACCCACCCAGATCCATTCCCCTACATTTACCCAAGACTAATACACCTAACCTACACATCCCTGAACACTATGTGCAATTTAATATAGCCAATTCACCTAACCTGCACATCTTTGGATTGTGGGAGGAAAACAGAGCACCCAGAGGAAACCCACGCAGACACGGATGCAGAGTTATGGATGCACAGTCACTGCATATATCAAAGTTTGGGAAAGACCTCCCAGAGAATCACATTTCACATGGCATGTATGGAATTAAGACTAACAAGATCAATCATATCATAGAAGCCCTACAGCGTGGAAACAGGTTATCTGGCCCAACAAGCCCACACCAACTCTCCAAAGAGTAGCGCACCCAAACTCATTTGCCCTACCCTATTGCTCTACATTTCCCCTGACTAATGCACCTAACCTACACGTCCCTGAACACTATGGGCATTTTAGCATGGCTAATTCACCTAAACTGCATATCTTTTTGTGGGATATAGGTAAAGTAGTGTTACTTCTGCAATCATAATTACTTATGCAAGGTAAATGCACCCACACCAGTGTATAATTGTTTCAACCAAGAGCTTTAGATTTTTTTTTAAGATTACTTAGTGTGGAAACAGGCCCTTCGGCCCAACAAGCCCACACTAACCGCCAAAGCGCAACCCACCCAGACCCATTCCCCTACATTTACCCCTTCACCTAACACTATGGGCAATTTAGTGTGGCCAATTCACCTAACCTACACATTTTTGGATTACGGGGGGAAACCGGAGCACCCGGAGGAAACCCACACAGTCAACAAGAATGAAAACTATGTGGAGAAAATATATAATTGTTTTTGTATTAGCTAAAATGTGCATACAAGAATGAAACGTGCCTGCAAACAATGGTAGACAAATAGATAAGGTGCTGTGAGGATGTAGGTTAAACCAGATATGCTTGTATAAGCAGTAGTTGTAAGCATCTGTTTCCCACTTTTGTAAAAACACAGAAACAAACCCCAATTAAAAGGTCATAAGGATCAATATGGTTGGGGAAAGGGAGGAAATGGCACAGATGGAGGAAGTAGATAATCGTGAAGAAGGATATACCTAACAATGGGCCACAGCACAATGTGGTGAAATGGCCAAGTAAAACTTGTACTTTGTTATGCACAAGACTGGATAAGGCAAGAGATAAACAATAGTAATGGGCACTGGGTTGGGAGTAGTGAATCCTATATAAGATATGTACTTGCTAAACTCTGGGTGTCCTATTCCAGGCACCACGCTTGCAAGTGTATAATAAACATACCGATTGTTTCAGATCTTGTCTCGGACTGAAATTATTGAAGTGAGTGAGCTTTGTTTCTCACATTTTGGACACTAGGAGGAAACCCTCACAGACATGGGAGAATATGCAAACTTCATACAGACAGTCGCCTGAGGCTGGAATTGAACCCAGGTCAAGGAAGTAGACTCAATTGGGCATATGAACTATTCTATGGCTCTCATCACCCTTCCATGAAGTATCTCCCTAACGATACTTCAGGAGCATCTTCACCATAATGACTACAGCAGTTCAAGGTGATTCACGGCTAACTTGGGGTGGAATATAAAAGGCAGTAAACATACGCATCTCCAAAATGAATTAAGAGATTAAAAAGATCCCATTATACAACGCACAGATGCTATCAATTACTTCTTGACCTGAAGGTTACACTGAGGGTTGAGTACATCGACAAGCAAAACAAGCAACATTTGCAATGTCAACACAGAGAGATGAAATTAAAAACCAAAGTAATTCAAACCCAGACCAGATGTGAAGCACAGACAAAACTAAGTGTCTAAAAATGCAGAACATTAATTATAACTGCCCGTAAAATTAAATAGGCCAATGGCCTGCAGAATTAGAGCAGCACAGTGGCTCAGTGGTTAGCACTGCTGCCTCACAGCGCCAGGGACCTGGGTTCAATTCTAGCCTCAGGCGACTGTCTGCGTAGAGTTTGCACATTCTCCCTGTCTGCATGAGTTACCTCCGGGTGCTCTGGTTTCCTTCCACAATCCAAAGATGTGCAGGTCAGATGAATTGGCCATTCTAAATTGCCCATTGTGTTCTGGGATGTGAAGGTTAGGTGCATTAGTCGGGGACAAATACAGAGTAGGGGAATGAGTCTGGGTGGGTTACTCTTCAAAAGGGTCACTGTGGACTTGTTGGGCCAAAGGGCCTGTTTCTACACTGTAGGGATTCTAATTCTAATTATAAATTTCTTTGCAAGGTAACCCTGATCACCAACACCCCTGTTCATGTCAACCTGAGTAGGTCAGGTCCCTCAAAGCCTGAAGTTGAAGAATTCCTATTCCGATATTTAAATCCCATCAAAAGTTTACTACTCTTCATCTTTGTAAACTCCTCCAGCTTATGGTACCCATGATTTTCCCAAGACACCAGAGTTAATGAAGTAGATTCTGAAAGGTAGACAAAACGTTTATTGATTATCTAACCAACAAAGTCTTATTGTCATGTTTCATTGTTGTTTCAAATTATTTTAGAAAATGATCAAAATATTAGGAGGACCAAATCTATTGACTTCTGTACCCCATACAAATGGTTTTCGATCTACTAACTACAGTTCTCTCCACTGACTGAGGTTGGACCTGACTTTCTGTAATATGGCATGTTACATGATCATGAACTGAGCTTCCTGTATCCTCTCTAGCACCAGGATTGTCTGTGCCCACATCAGTAACATTGCCCACTTTTGCCTCAACTCACCTGTGACTGAAACCCTAAACCATGCCTCAGTCACTTCAAGGTAACTATTCCAATGCTTTTCTGGCAGTTTCCCATTTATCATTTGCACCAAAATTCTGCTGCTTCCATCCTAACGTGCATCAATTACTCCATTATCATCTTGTGCTTACATCCTAAAGCCTTCCTCACTGACTTCTAGATGCCACAAACCTGACTTTAAGTTCTATCACGTATCAAATCTCTCTACTGCCTCAATACTCCCCACTTTTGTAAGATCTTTCAACCATACATCCATCTGAAACATTTGCACTCCTCCAATTCTTATGCACTCCGATTTACATTGTGCTGCCATCAGTGCAGTGCCTTCAGTTGTTGAAAGATTAAGCTCTAACATTTCTTCCACCTCTCTACTTAATGACAAAATTCTTTAAGAGCTACTTCTGTGATCCTATGATCTAATTTCTCATTAAGTGGCGCAGTGTTAAATTTTGTTCATTAATGTTTCTGTGAAGCACCTGGGGATTTTTTTTTTAAAAAACATTAAAACTGTTTTATATAAAAATTCTTGTTGAAGCAGCATTACCATTAAGTGCCTCAAGGAAAACCTCCCAGTTAGTGGATATGTTGATATCTTCCTCATAGATATGATAGTCCAAAAAAATTGTCCCAGGATTTTTCCAGGTTTTCTTCCTCAGTCTAAACCTATTAAAACACAATAGAAATTATCAGCGAAGGGAAGCTTTTTATTTTTAAAGTCAAGTTATATTGCGTTAATGTATTGACAATGTAGTATTACGAAGGCAGCCTGAAAATGAACAGCTTGGTCTGACTAGCTCAATGTTTTTCAATGAATTTTGCATTAGTTATTAACAACTTAGAGGCATATAATATTTAACAAAAAAAAAGAGAACCACTTTGTTCCCATATAATTTATTCAAATCAACGTAAGTTGCTTGCAATAATCTCTGTAATTATGTCAGTCAAGTTTCAGTAGCTAATACTTTCAGGTTTGAATCAATCCTGAAACTGAAGTATATTACCTAAGCTGACATTTTTAGTCAAAACTGAGTGTGTAGTGTCAAAAGTGTCACCTTTTTAAAGAGGAGTAGAAACGATATCTCCCGCAGCACGGGCTAATATTTGTTGCTCAATCAACATCACTATAAACAGTTTACCTGATCACTTATTACACTTCTGCTTGCGGAAATTGGCTGCCCTATTTCCCTTTATGATTTTCCTTCCCAGGTCACAGACACATGAGTTCTTCATTTTCCAAACAAACTTGCAAAAACTACCTTAAGACCAATGACAACACTGATTCATGGTGGGAATGAAACTAATCAAAGCTGCATGTGAGCAAGAATGACATCAAGGAGCCCAAGCAAAATTGAGGTAAATGGAAATCAGTAGAAAACTCTGCACGAGTTAGAATCAGAGTCATACAGCACGGAAACAGACCTTTCAATCCTACTTGTCCATGCTGACCAAGTTTCCCAACTAAACTAGTCTCATTCCCCTGCATTTGCCCCATATCCCTCTAAACCCTTCCTGTTTATGTACCTGTCCAAATGTCTTTTAAATGCTGTAACTGTACTTCATCTACCACTTCCTGTGGCGGTTCATTCCAAATATGCAGTGCTCTGACTGAAAAGGTTGCCCCTTGGATCCTTTTTAAATCTTTTCCTCTCACTTTAAAAATATGCCCTCTAGTTTTGAACTCTCCAACCTTAGAGAAAATACCTTTGCTATTCATCTTATCTATGGTCCTCATGATTTTACAAGGTCACCTTCAACCTCCTATGCTCCAGTGAAAGAAGTCCCAACTAATCCATCCTCTCCTTATAACTCAAACCCTCCAGTCCCATCAACATTCTAGTAAACCTTTTCTGAACCCCCATCCTATTTACTAATCTCCTTCATAGAGCAGTGACCAGAACCACACACAGTACTTGTAAACTGGCCTCACCAGAGTCGTGCACAACCTGAACATGACGTCCCAACTCCTAAATTCAAAGGTCTGAGTAATGAAAGCAAGCATGTGACACAACTTTCAAAGAACTGAACCTCTAGGTCTCTGTTTGACAACACTACCCAAGGCTCCATCATAAACTGTGCAAAACCTGCACTATACAGCCTTGTCAATTTGTTGAAGATCTAAGATCAAACCCAACAGTTCCTTTCCAATTGTGGAGCATTAATTGATATATATCAAGTTGGTGAGGAGAGCAGGGATAGAGGAAAGAGAAATTAACTATGCAACAGGAGTGTATAAGACTGGTAGGGAAATTCCATCAGCAAAGCCTCTGCTGCATTCTACAGATTCAATGGGAGGACTGTCAAACAAACCTTACCGTTCTTCTTGAAGTCATCTCCACACGATTTCAGACAAATCTCCTGCAGAACCCATTTCAATAAGACTTACACCATTTCAATGGCCAATACATTTTTATAGAACATAGGACAGGACAGGCCAGGCCTTTCGGCCCTCAATTTCGTGCTGACTTTTTATCCTACTCCTAGATCATACTAACCTACATACCCTTAACTTTACTATCATCCATGTACCTATCCAAGAGTTGCTGAAATGTCCTGAATGTATCTGACTCTACCACTACTCCTGGCAGTGCATTCCACGCACCCATCACACTGTGTAAAGAATTACTTCTGACATCTCCCCATAACCTTCCTCTAAACACCTTAAAATTATGCCCCTTCGTGATAGCTATTTCCACCATGGGAAAAAGTCTCTGGCTATCCACTCTATATATGCCTCCTCTCATCATCTTGTACACGTCTATCAGTCACCTCTCAGCCTTTGTCACTCTAATAAGAAAAGCCTTTGCTCCTCCAACCTTTCTTCATAAGGCATGCCCTCCAGTCCAGGCAGCATCCTGGTAAATCTCCTCTGCACCCCCTCTAAAGCTTTCACATCCTTCCTATCACATCCGACCAGAACCAAACAATATTTCAAGCATGGTCGAACCAGGGCCTTATAGAGCTGCAGCATAACCTCGTGGCTCAAACTCAATCCCCCTGCTAATGGAAGCCAATACACCATATGCCTTTTTAACAACTCTATCAACTTGGCTGGCAACTTTGAGGGATCTATGGACATGGACTGCAAGATCCCTCTGTTCCTCCACACTGCCAAGAATGCTGCCTTTAACCCTGTAATCTACAGTTAAATTTGACCTTCCAAAATGAATCACTTTGCACGTTCTACTCCCAACAGATCAGTTTTCTCAATTCTCACATTACCAGAATTCCAGGGGAGGTGAAAGAAAATGTTAAGAAACTCAAAATTCCCTTTAAGCATAGCAGCAGACATTAATGAGTGAAGGAGCCTGCTATCAATCAAAATGGCAATTGTTTGACCAAGCTGCATCATACCTCTTCAGGAGAAATGGTGCAAGAGAAGGTAAGATAAAATGGAAACAAATACTTCCTTAGACCAAACATGAAGGAAGAGAACATAGCTGTTGAAGGGCAATCAACTCAATCCCAGAACATCTCTGAATGAGTCCTCAAAGTAGTGTTCTAGACCCAACCAGCTTCAGCTGAGTCAATGACCTTCTTCCATCACAATGTCAGAAGTGGGACATTCACCAATGATTACCCAATTTTCTGCATCACTTATGACCACAGAGAAAGATGACGGCAGCAGATGCATGGAAATATCATATCTTCCAGATTCCCCTCAAAGTCAAACATTATGCCAACTTGGAACTATATCGCTACTCCTTCACTTTCATTGGAAGAAATTCCTGGAACTTCTGCCTTATTAGCAATGAAAATGCACCAACACCACATGGACTGTAACGTTTCAAAGCAGTGAAATCACTTTTTCAAGAGACAACTGAGGATGGGCAATAAATGTTACCCTAGTCAGTGACATTTGCAACTTGTAAAAGAATAATTTTATTTTTAAAAGTGTTTAGTGATGCTTGCATTCACAAAAGGCATCTTGTGTAATGTGAAAACAAAAAGAAATTCTAGAAATATAATGCTGAGCGTGGAAGACAAACACTTGCAAAATCTGTGGTCACAGAATTGAAAGACTCCAGCTCATCTTTCTTCAACCCTCTGGCAGAGATTCAATGCAGTTAAATACAAAAGAGACTGATAGAGCTTAAAGAAAGTGTGTCTCAGGTGACGCTTCTAGATGCCACACAATGAAGATTGTCCCTCTGTTAAACATGAATCAAATCTGCACATGTAAAAGAAACATGGAATTTGAAAGGCAGAGGAAATGTACAATAAAGCTAATTTTTATTTATAGAAGAGCAAATATATTCCCGATTTCTGCCAGCAGGCCCATCAAGTTACCCAACAAGTAATGAAAATTTCCTTTCAATCTATGAGATGTTAGCAACTGATACAAAATTTGGCAACAGTAAGCAAAGATGATGCTCTTATTGGTGCAGGATGACATGGGCAAACTGTTAATTTTTAGCCCAACACTGATTCAAACTTGTTTCTTCCAGAATAATTCCAACTACTATTTTAACAAAATAAGGGACAGTCCTTTAAGGAATTGTTTTATTGTGCTCACAATTGTTCAGTGATAACATTTGAAATTCAGTTTAGTTATATTTAAATTACTGTTTAATGAATTTCTTTTCTGGATCATTTATCATTATCAATCCAGTCAGTTGTACATATCTCCACACCCTACCAGAAATGACAAAAGGGATTGGAAGTCTTTCATGCCTACTTCATTTTCTTTGCTAGACTAGATAGAAATCTTACCTCTGCTAATATCTATAGAATTTTACGATAGTCTTGAACTATCTGAATTCTATATGTAAACCCAGAAAACCAAAAGAATATGATACATATGCTGGAAAAGACAAAATGGAACAAATGGCTTTCACTCATGTTGTCATCTCCTCTGACCAGGTGTTAGTTACTCTACGAACAAATACTAATAGGCATCTGGCTCCTGCAGATTATTACAACGTAGATCAATGGTAATTCGTACCTGTCAATACAAAGATCTAACCCACACTGTTCTCTCAGCTGAGGAAGGAGTTCCTCCTTTGATTGGCGCACCGTCATTCCTTTAGCAAACACAGCATCGAGCAGAAATTTACAGGGCTGCAATATAAGAGCACATAGAATATACTGATAGAAGTCTTTTCTTCAAACATAATTCTGGCATTGGAATTTTATTGAAGCCCAAAAATATACAAATCTCAGTTTTTTCCTGATTAAATTCTTCAGGTTATTACAACATTTTTTTCAAGGTCACCAAATACAATTGAATTTGTCGCTATACTCCACCCATTGTTGGCCACTAATAGTTTCCATTAACATGTATTCATTCTCCTAGGCTGACCGTTACCCACTCCTTTGCCTGTCCAGCTGTTCTGCTCTCTCTCTGTGTTCAATGTCCACCGATCATTCAGCCCTTACCCTCTACTACCATCCTATCTTCTGCATGAAAATTCCTGAGGGACAGGATGTACATGTATTTGGAAAGGCAAGGACTGATTAGGGATAGTCAACATGGCTTTGTGAGTGGGAAATCATGTCTCACAAACTTGATCGAGTTTTTTGTAGTAGTAACAAAAGATTGATGAGGGCAGAGCAGTAGATGTGATCTACATGGACTTCAGTAAGGCGTTCGACAAGGTTCCCCATGGGAGACTGATTAGCAAGGTTAGATCTCATGGAATACAGGGAGAACTAGCCATTTGGATACAGAACTGGCTCAAAAGGTAGAGGACAGAGGGTGGTGGTGGTGGAGGGTTGTTTTTCAGACTGGAGGCCTGTGACCAGTGGAGTGCCACAAGGATCGGTGCTGGGTCCTCTACTTTTTGTCATTTACATAAATGATTTGGATGCGAGCATAAGAGGTACAGTTAGTAAGTTTGCAGATGACACCAAAATTGGAGGTGTACTGGACAGCGAAGAGGGTTACCTCAGATTACAACAGGATCTGGACCAGATGGGCCAATGGGCTGAGAAGTGGTAGATGAAGTTTAATTCAGATAAATGTGAAGTGCTGCATTTTGGGAAAGTAAATCTTAGCAGGACTTATACACTTAATGGTAAGGTCCTAGGGAGTGTTGCTGAACAAAGAGACCTTGGAGTGCAGGTTCATAGCTCCTTGAAAGTGGAGTCGCAGGTAGATAGGATAGTGAAGGCGGTGTTTGGTATGCTTTCCTTTATTGATCAGAGTACTGAGTACAGGAGTTGGGAGGTCATGTTGTGGCTGTACAGGACATTGGTTAGGCCACTGTTGGAATCTTGCGTGCAATTCTGGTCTCCTTCCTATCGGAAAGATGTTGTGAAACTTGAAAGGGTTCAGAAAGATTTACAAGGATGTTGCCAGGGTTGGAGGATTTGAGCTACAAGGAGAGGCTGAACAGGCTGGGGCTGTTTTCCCTGGAGCGTCGGAGGCTGACGGGTGACCTAATAGAGGTTTACAAAATTATGAGGGGCATGGATAGGATAAATAGATTTTCCCTGGGGTCGGGGAGTCCAGAACTACAAGGCATAGGTTTAGGATAAGAGGGGAAAGATATAAAAGAGACCTAAGGCAGAGCGTGGTATGTGTATGGAATGAGCTGCCAAAGAATGTGGTGGAGGCTGGTACAATTGCAACATTTAAGAGGCGTCTGGATGGGTATATGAATAGGAAGGATTTGGAGGGATATAGGCTGGGTGCTGGCAGGTGGGATAGATTGGGTTGGGATATCTGGTTGGCATGGACAGGCTGGACCGAAGGGTCTGTTTCCATGCTGTACATCTCTATGACTCTATAAACAACCTTTTCCTCATTATCATCAGTTCTGAAAAAGGGTAAATGGACCTGCTAACTCGATTTCTCTCCATAGATGCTGCCAGACCTGCTGAGATTTTCCAGCAATTTCTATTTTTATTAATCAGGATCTTGCCTGGTTTGGAGTGTGTAAGCTATCAAGAGAAGTTAGACAAACTTAGATTGATTTTGCTACAGCATCGGAGGCTGAGGGGAGACCTGATTGAAGTGTATCAAATTATGAGAGGATTGGATAATTGGAGTCTTTTTCCCAGGGTGGAAATTTCAAATTCTAAGGGTATTGGTTTAAGCTGAAAAAGGCGAAAGTTTAAAACAGATGTGCCAGGCAAGTTGTTTTTTACACAGAGGGTGGTAGGTGTCTGTAACACACCAGGTGAAGTTGTAGGAGCAGATACGATCACAATGTTTAAGTAGTATTTAGACAGGCTTCATGAACATGCAGGGAACAGAGGGATACGGACCACGTGCAGACTGATGGAATTACTTTTCAATGGCATCACAGTTGTACAGACATGGTGGATCAAAGGGCCTGTTCCTGTGCAGTACTGTTCAGTGATTATTCTATAATCTATGATTTAGATTTACAGATGTGATTTAAAATCATATTTTACGAGTCTAGTGGCAAACTCCTTAACTGGGCTGCTGTTCATTTGTCACAAAGGTTATACTGTAAACTGACTTGAAGTACAGCACAAGATATTTGGAAGGGGGTGGATTCTTCTTCTTTGGTTGAACAGAAGGATTTACGGAATGGAAGGAGGGCACCCTGTCTCTTGGTATCTACACAATTACTCCCCAACTAGGTCTGCTTTTGATCCACTGATAAGTTAACTTTTGGGGATGCCCCCTGACAAAGCTGTAGCAGACAGTGTTCACCAGCAACACTCTAGTTCTGAAAAGTTTTAATTTGTGGAAGTTGCTTGACTGTGTCCAGCTATTATCAGCCCCTTACGGTATTAAATACCGTGTGACAATGGAATGATATTTTGAAGTTTAGTTACCAAATGGCACTGAAAAAGCAAAGTTGTGAAAATTTCCACAGGCAAATTCTTTACATATTTACTTATGGAGTTACTTCAGTCAATTCTCTGCCCAAGCAGGAATTCTAAAACCAAAATTAACTAGGTAACTTTTGCATACTTGTTGAACTGTGATTTTATACACAAAGTTAAATTTTGCTTGAATTCAAAACATCTTAAGATGTAGTTTGAGGGACATAAGATTTTGAATAATGGCCACGAATACCATGACAAGGCAGAAATCACATTTCTTTATTAACTTTATCTAACATTTAATCCTGACATGATCAGTTGCCAAGGTAATTATAATGACTTCTTTAAGCAGTAAGAACAGTATTTTTTGAGAGAACGGAAAATTACCTCATCTATACCTAATTGACATAAGCTGTCCATCATGGCTCAGTGGGCAGCACTCTCAACTCAGACGGAAGGTTGAGGCTATTGAAAGGAAGCAGGAAAGCGAAACTGCTGCAGAGGATCAGGTCTGATCTTCCTGAATGATGGAGCAAACTCGAGGTACCAAACGGTCTGCTCCTATTTCTGATCTTATGATTCAAGCCTATTGCAGAGACTGAAATGTAGAAGCTGAACCAGGAATCCTAGTGCTCTCACAGATTAAAGACTAAATGCAAACCTATTAGTCATTGAATGTAGTTGAGTCAAACTAATCAATATTACCTCGAGATCATTCACTAGTAGTTGGTACACTTTCACACGATATTCTCCTTTCCGTAGAGCTCTTCCAAGTCGAATAGTCACCTATGGATATATTTTCAAATATTAATTTCAATTTGACACAGCTATACTCTTAAAAGATTTATACAGTTATGTAATGCTTGACTGTAACTGGTTTCCTATGAATAGTGCAACAAGTGAGGAGTGGCCTTGTTTCTCCTAGCCTCAGTACAGAACATACAGAACTACAAACAGCACCTTTTTGCACATGAACATGTGGAGATCAGCCACCTTAGCCTCTAGGAAAAGGTGAAAAGTGAAATAATCCATAATTTTATCTCAATAAACATTCAACTGCATAATGTCAAGGTATAGATGGTGGGTAACTCTGCTGCCTCAGTTGAAAATTTTGCTGCTGGTATTGTCCATCATCACCACTTAACTATATTGGCTCACATTCCATCTGTTACTTGATTTCTTACAAAAATTGTATTCAAGTCTCAGACACGCTTTCAATTGTCAGAGTTCTAAACTCTAGAATTCCCTCCTTAAACCTCTCCTGAAAAACCTCAATGATCAAGCTTTTGGTCGCCTGCCCTGATGTCGATGTCATTCAGTGCCAAATTTCCACACTTGTGAAGAGCTTTTACTGCATTAAATGGACTCTATAAATGCAAACTATTACTGAGCAAGACTGGATTGTTGGAGGTTTGCATATTTTCCTGACTAAGACTAACCTGTGCGGCAGGGTTACAAGGGCATGAGAAGTGTCTGAACTCCTTCAAGATATTTGCTGAACTTTTGAAAAAACTCTGAAATAGCGACATAAAGGAGAAATATGATTTTAGTCATTATTGACAAGCTGGTGCTTTCTGGAATTCCCCTAGTGTCTTAAGTTTCAGTGCAGAAAGTTTGATAGAGGGTTCCTGATTGGACTACAGATCACTGACTTTTAGCCTTTTTGAGCTAGGAAGCATACTGCAAAGGCACCACTATCTGTGATACATAATAGTGGTTTCCACTAAGAATAATCTTTACTAAAGCAATATAGTACTGGATTCATAAGTCAGTTTAATATAGCTCAGTTATAGTATCAAAACTTTAGTAATATTAGGCACATTTTAAGGTGGAAGCAGGATGAAATCTCTACACTTCATACATTTATTTGAACAACCAGTATCTGCATTCTATTAAAGTGCTAAACAGTTAAGCAACAAGTGCATTCAAAACAAGTGACATGACATGTTTTCTCTAGAGGAAATATTATTCTCTTGACGGCATTTGAATTTTGTTCTATCATTTTCTGATCTGGCCTTTGGTCAGATGAGTGATGTTACACTGAGGAGAAGGTTATGGGAAACAATGTCATTGTGGCAATGTTGTTAAGACTATAATCCAGGTAATGTTCCAGAAACTCAAGATTCAAAACACTGGCCTCTAGAACTTGAGGGGCAATTCAGTTTGAATTCAAAAACAAGATCCAAAATTAAAAATTGAATGATGACCATGAAACCACTGTCAATTGTCATAAAAGGCCACCTGGTTCACAAATGACATTTAAGGAAGGAAACCTTTTGACTTTATCTGGTCTGGCCAACATGCGATTACAGACCCACAGCAATGTGGCTGATTCTTAACAGTCTTCTGAAATGTTGTATAATACCACTGCCTCAAACTGGAATGAAACTAGACAGACCCACTGGACGTCACCATCTTCAATTTTTCCTCTATGACACACACCATCCTGACTCGGAATGCATTGCTATTCCTTCAGCACGGCTGCATCAAAATCCCTGAACTCCCTCTGTAGCAGCATTGTCAGTTTACCTACATCAAATAGAATACAGCAATTCACCACAACCTTCTCAACAGGAACTAGAGCTGGGCAATAAATATAGCCACACCTCACGAATGAAAAATATAACAAATCCCTGTTCTACACATTATTTACAAACTTGGGGAAAGAGGCAAGTTTGTAACCTACTTACAGGCATCTGCTGCATCTGTAAAAGCTGGGGTAAGATTTGAACTTTGAATGCACTGAACAGAAGAAACACTAAAGAGGACAAGACATAGCTAATAAAACATTTCAAGTTAAGAGACTTCAATATTGTAAATGGGAAAAAAAAAAATCACTTGGAATTGGTTCATGATATTTTAAAAAATCATTCATGGGATGTGGATATCGCAGGCGAGGCCAGCATTGACTGCCCATTCCTAATTATCCTCAAGGTGTCAAGTCATTGGAAAAAGCACAAAAAGAATTTGTTCATTCAGGTGCCAAGCTAAGAAACACTATCTGAAAAAGTCCTGGGAAGTGAGTTTTCAGATAATTGTTTTTAAAAATGTGGTTTAGGTGGATACATCATAAGGAACATACAATATTAGAGAAAAAGCAGGGCACTCGAACTATAACAAGAACTTGATCATCCCAAGGTGCTTCCAAGAAACAAAGCAAAACTTACCAAACAAGGCAAATTTAGTGCAGCTGACCAAAAGCTTGACCCAAAAGATGGGTTTCAAGGAGCATCTTAAATCTGAGGGATAGACAGATTTATATGCAGGATATTCCAGAGAATAAATACTTTTTCAAAGGATCTAGGACAGCCACAACAGGTCAATTTGATTTTATGCATGTTGTCAATTTCTGTGATGTTAGGCTCTATGAAACATTGGTGAATTGCTCCAGGATGCAATGCAGAAATTCACCAAGGCTTTACAGACAGCACCTTCCAAACCCATGACCACTACCTTTAAAAGGATAAGGACAATAGATACATGGGAACACCTAAATCTGCAGGTTCTCCTTAAAGCCACTGTCAAAGTTGTGGGTGAGGGTTCATGCAATGTGCAGACGATCAGGAGCTGAGGACTTGTTTCAGTTGCGAGGGGGGAATAGGTTGCAACGTCAATTGGGATAATGTCTCAGAAGAGATGAGTTATTGCTTTTTCAAAAACTATTAAACTTATAAACCGGCTGCAGCACATCACTATTACCCTTAACTATTTATCTGCTAATCACATTGAGAAACTGGGGTCTCAGTAAACAGCATCCCAAACTGATCATCTTCTTAATTAATCTGTACATTAGATGTCAGAGATTTTAACCTTTCTATTTAAAGAAAACTTCTGAAGCCCCTATTTTCCTGAATGGTCATCAGCCTGAAGCAATAATTTGTTTCTCTTTACACAGATGCTTACAATTTCTGCCATTTTATTGCAGTGTTAACATTCTCAAGCATTTTGCTTGTAAATAAACAACTTCTTGTTAGTCACTGTGAAGAGTTCCTGATTCACTCAATCCCACTTAATGAACAGATTTAACACGTATTTAATGTGCATGTCTCACCTTGTTGTCATCAGAGAATGAGGAAAGAGTCTCGTTTAATCGAACACTCTCGAACTCCTGATTGTTAGCATAGACCCGGAAGACTTTAAACTGGGATGATGGAACTCCAATAAATGGCTCTAACTGCTGCTTGAAGGCCGCCAGTGTGATGCGTTTATCAACAAACACCAACAAACCTGTAAGAACAAAGTTAACATAAAAACCTGGCACAGATTCCCCAATTGCATTTTAACTCATTTGATCAAATCACTTCCAAACATTTACAGTTAAATAGAGATTGCTAAAACCATTCAAGGCATGAGTTACAAGAATCCCAGGGGAACAGTACACTGCTACAGAACTACTAGTACTACAAGAGACCTCTTATCACTAAAGACACTTTTTAACCCGACTCAAGACTGCTAATTTGCATTACTCTGTCCCCTTCTGGTCAGCATCAAGATAAATAAATGTGCAGATGTGCATTAGCAAGCATCAGGAAAACACAGTTTAACAAAAATATTCACCCAGATTTTGTTTGAGTGCCATTTCAGCAACCTTCAGAGTAAAAATATTTTGTTCTATAAGTTGTTAATTTAGCATTGGGAGTACAAAAGATCCCCTGTAACCTTATTAGGTGACAGGGTAAATAGTCTATTTGTTTGCAATCTCTGCGGTGGGAAAACAGAGCAAAATAACCAAATAACCCTAAAGAAGAAATTGCCAAAGATTCCACTTACTGTAGTTTTCATTTAAACCCGGAATTCAAATTAAATCAAATTGAGAGTTAACAGACAAATCATATTATATTTACTGGTGAAAATCACATTTCTAACACTCAACATTTAGCCAGAAAAATAGAGGGTTGACTTTTACACAAGTAATATTTGCGAGGGGCTGAAATCCAGCCACACATTGTTAGGTCAGAGACTATTCTTGCCAAATCCACCCAAAAGTAGCCAGTAATATTTTTATGACTGAAATTTTATTTAAATTATGTAATATGTCGGCCTGCTGTCGCTCCGCTCCATAAATCTAATACATCACGTAGGATGGCTTTGAAATCTGTTACACAGTTTTATTCTTGCTTGCTTTGGGCTAAAGCTTCAGATAGACCTGCAAGAAGTGGAGATTCTATTCTGGCAATTCCACACTAAGTAATGTAATCTAATCTAAAGTGGCCTGTTCTGTAGTTGATTCCTTCATATAATGATGTATTTTGCAGCTTCATTTTCCTACTGTGGCCACATCCTAGGCTTTCCTCAGTTCAGCATGGAAAGCTTCCTCCAATCACTAACAGTATTTCCCACTATCTTGGCTTCTCGAGCTGCTGCACATTTGATGTAATTTTGTCAAATATTAGAAGGTGGGAATGCAGCACATACCATTGAGGTGGCAAACTTCACTGAATGCATTGATATGTGGAGGGAAAAAAGGGGATGAACAAGCTGCCTTTGATTCTGTCAACGAATATTTTGCAATAGGGAGTGTTTGACTTCACTAGTGAGCAAGTGGTAAAAAGAAAGAATTTGGATTTTTGGCCAAAGGTCAGGAATCAATTTTTTAAACAGATCAACCATTACTGGAATATATATGATCATGAAAATTTCACTTAAAATGGTCCATCATAAATATATCTTACACAAGCATTCCCTTCAGGATATATATGGCCTTACATAGCTCCACAGTTCCACAATATTCTGTTCTTTAGGTCAAACAGGAAAGAATTCCACTTCTCAATATACCAGGAGTTTGATGGCAGAACACTGTTGCAGTACTTCCTTATATTTTACAGCAGTAGGTTTTTTTGGTCCATTTCCTCTGCTGTAATGTCCGTAACTACACAGGCTCTGGTTTTCTCTTTCCTCCCTTCTGTTAGGCTTTGTTTACTGGTCAAGGGTTGGCATGTCACATATTAACACCCAAGAAAATATTAAGCCCACCTTTGAAGCCTTTCCTAGTAAAGCACCTACACAGCAGCATAGTCCACTGTTCTATGACAATTTAAATTCATGGTGATTTTTTTTTAAAAGAATGACATGAAGTACATCTCCATTCTCACTAAACTTAGACACTAACCCTACACCACAAGGACTGCAGCAGAGGCATTCTCAAGGGCATTTAGGGATAAGCAATAAATGTTGATCTAGGCAGCAATGCCCATACTCAAAGAATTTGTAAAAACCTTTGTGAAAATGCTTCAACATACCCAAATTAAAGATTCTTCAGTCAATACTCACGTTTGCTCAATCGGAGTTCATGCCTCATTTTAAATTTCTTTTTTCTATCTTCCTTCTCTTCTTAATTTATCTCTTTCTAATTCTATGAGTTCTATAGCTTTTTCAATTCCAGAATTAATGGGGTATGTTACCATGAGTTTCAAAAATCTAATTTTTGTTATGACTAAATGCTGTTTTGTCTCTCTATTTTATTTCTTTGGCTTAATAAATTGCTTTATTGTTAAAACCAAACCTGCAAAACTGCTTCCTTACATTTCCAGGACTACCTTGTCATAACCAAAACAAAATTATTTTTAAGCCAGATTTCAGCCTCTGATCTGATCTGTCCAGTAGTAATGAGAAAGCCTATAGCCTTAAAACTTGTCTTTAAACATGTAGACTAAAATGTAACTGCTGAATTATAGAACACATCTACAGCACTAGAAAATAGACAGGCAGGAAGGCTCAGAATGCAAAAGATAGGGACAACCTGGGCTCACCAAGTGATAACAGAATGCTGTAAGACAATTAAGAACAGTTGCCTTAGCATCAGTGAATCTGTGTGAACAGGACACCAAGTGATAACATTCACAGCTGTTCCCTTGTGAAATTAATGACAGTGTTTGATTCTGACCCTGAAACAAAACTTGGTACTATCAAAAACTTTGTAATTAACGATTAGATGCTGCCAATTATAATGGATTCTTATTACCCCTTGCAAGAGGGCAGTCACAGAGAGAAAAGAAATCTTTGCTGTTACAAAACCCTGACTTGAAAGTTCAGAAGGACATGAGAGAGAGAGAGAGAGAGAGAGAGAGGGAGGGAGAGAGGGAGAGAGAGAGACCATTTTAATGCTGAAGCCGTTGAATCCAGTAGAAAATTAACTCTTAGTGCTTATCTGCTACGGATTGAATTTAATTGCATTGAGACTTTTTGATGATTTTGAGTAGCCATTACTGGTTATGAAATGCAAACACTGTAGAAGGAAATATTGATAAAGCTTTAACTTACTTGTAGTTTTTACAGACCTTATAGACTGCCCCACTGTTAATGCTAACTAATCAGATCTTATGTCTTATTTGAATTTAAATCACAAACTTGAAAAGAAGGCACGTTTAATTCAAGACTAATTAATCATTTTAAATACAACCTTGCAGTAACATTTCAGCCTCAAGTACAGAATGACTGTGTGCTTACGATAAAAGCAGGAATCTGCTCCCAGCTTAAATTTATTCTAAACCTAACATTGAAGAAATTCTGACACAATCTGTTGGGAAGCCATTTTATGGTCAAAAGTTTGCTCTCCTTGATAATAAGCCATTTCATAAAAAAATGCTATCATACCTGCGAGCTGTGCAAGGTTACTTTATGACATCTCCCACTTAATTTAGACTGGTACTTCTTTATTGGAACTTATCTCGCCACCAGATGCCTAACTCAGCTGGATTTGTTTTTCCCACCTGATGGATAGCTCAAGGCCTGTAGGAGTGAACAGTCAAGCGCACACAGATCTGTCAATTAACCTTTCTTCCTTACGAATTATTGGCTTTCACTGTAATCTGTCTAATTAAGAACATGCAATGTTTTGTAAACTTTTGTATAAAGGAAGCCACTTTGTATCTGTACATCGGAGTAGCCTGCTGGGGCACTTGAAGAGCTGGTACCTACTCTCCTAGGTTATTAGAACCAAGTTAGTTTAGCTTATAGGTATCAGTGTTATGTTGTAACAGTGATGCTATTAGTGAATAAAGGAGATGACTAAAATTAAACTAAACGGTCTGTAAGAGGTTTTTATTCCAGACTTCCAAAGAGTACGATCTCCGGGATGAACCAAGAGAGAGATTTTACAGGTCTGAGCCCACAAGGGATTCCCTGGGCTATCTCAAATCTGTACTTTAACAGTAACATCAGCTGGGATTATAATATCACAGATATTTCTAAAATATGCAAATAGCCCAGATGTCTCAAAATTATTGCTAATCATAGTGCCATATGGCAAAAGGAATAGAAGCTAGCCCATACCTTGTGGCACTCCAGTCTGAAAAACAACCCTCCACCACCACCGTCTGTCTTCTACCTTTGAGCCAGTTCTGTATCCAAATGGCTAGTTCTCCCTGTATCTGATAATATCTAACCTTGCTAACTAATCTCCCAATGGGAACCTTGTCGAACGCCTCACTGAAGTCCATATAGATCACATCTACAGCTCTGCCCTCATCAATCCTCTTTGTTACTTATTCAAAAAAACTCAATCAAGTTTGTGAGACATGATTTCCTAGGCACAATGCCACTTTGACTATCCCTAATCAGTCCTTGCCTTTCCAAATACATGTATGTACACCCTGTCTCTCAGGGTTCCCTCCAACAACTTGCCCACCACTGACATCAGGCTCACTGGTATGTGGTTTCCTGGCTTGTCCTTACCAACTTCCTTAAATATTGGACCACGTTAGCCAACCTCCAGTCTTCCAGCACCTCTCCTGTGACTATCGATGATACAAATATCTCAGCAAGGGACCCAGCAATCACTTCCCTAACTTATCACAGAATTCTAGGGTAAACCTGATCAGGTGCTAGGGAGTTATCCACTTTTATACATTTCAAGACATCCAGCACTTCCTCCTCTGTAATATGGACATTTTTCAAGACGTCACTATTTATTTCCCTACATGTCCTTTTCCACAGTAAACACTGATGCAAAATACTCATTTCGTTTCTCCCCCCATCTCCTGTGGCTCCATACAAAGGCCATCTTGTTGATCTTTATGGGGCCCTATTCTCTAGGAGAAAGTGAGGACTGCAGATGCTAGAGATCAGAGCTGAAAAAGTGTTGCTTGAAAAGCGCAGGTCAGGCAGCATCCAAGGAGCAGGAGAATCAACGTTTCAGGCATGAGTCCTTCTCTCCCTAGTTACCCTTTTGTCCTTAATGTATTTGTAAAAACCCTTTGGATTCTCCTTAATTCTATTTACCAAAGCTATCTCACGTCCCCTTTTTGCCCTCCAGATTCTCTCAAGTAAACTTCTACTGCCTTTATACTCTAAGGATTCATTCGATCTACCTTGTCTGTACCTGACAGATGCTTCCTTTTTCTTAACCAACTGTTTTCTCTGGAGTATCGGAGACCTTATATGATAAAATCATGGAGGGGCATGGATAGGATAAATAAAAAAAGTCCCTTCCCTGGGGTGGGGGTGTCCAAAACTAGACGTGAGAGGGGAAAGAGAAAAGAGACCTAAAGGGCAACTTTTTCACGCAAAGGTTGGTACGTGTATGGAATGAGCTGCCAGAGGAAGTGGTAGAAGCTAGTACAATTGCAAGATTTAAAAGGCTTCTGGATGGGTATATGAATAGTAAGCGTTTCGAGGAATATGGGCTGGGTGCTGGCAAGTGGGACTAGATTGGGTTGGGATATCTGGGTGGCATGGACAAGTTGAACCAAAGGGTCTGTTTCCATGCTGTACATTTCCACGACACTGACACACTTTTTGTATGGTTTGTGTGTCATAGAGAACACTCAAGACAATAATGTTTGTGAGATGATGTTGAGTTACAAAACCAGAAAGTTGTCAAATTGATGCAGAGAATAATGCATTCTACTCCCATGTATATAATCACCAGATCAGAATGAGCTGTCAAACATTGTTTTGGTTATGACCAAGTAATCTCTCTTGGAAATGTAAGCAAGCAGTTTCGCAGGTTTGGTTGTAAGCAATAAAATAATTTATTCAGCCAAAGAAATAAAGGTAAAATACAGGGTGAAAATAAATTTATCAAAAAAATAAATCAAAAAAAATTTAGATTTTGAAACATATGGTCACATATCCCATTAATTCTCAAACTGAAAAAGCAATAGAACTCAGAATGAGAAAGAGATAAATGTTTAGTCTTGTAAACTCTGCTCAACTTGTTTGTATCATTATCAAACTGACAACACATGCTTGTGTACAACCAGGTATATCTGTTTGGGATGAAATTTTGTCTTTGGAAAAGGGAATGGTGCTATGTTTCATAGTCAATATGCACTTAAGAAACATGATGACAGCATCATTGCTACATCATAGCATGTGGCCTGAGAAGATAAAGATTTCACATTCCTCCTTGCCTCAGACCTCTTGAAGGTTGACATGCAACTGGAACCGTGTTGTATTAACGTTGCAGCTTAATGTCAGCTGAGACACTGACGTGTTTAAAGAATGTAATGTTTACACATAACTCTTAGCTGAAATAAATATCAACTGGGTTCACAGCTGCTTTGTTTTGTCACTGGAGATAATGCGAGCATTGCTCCATGAGGTAGAAACACCAAGTTGGAAGCAAATTCAGACCAAATCAATCCCAAGTAAGCCCCCAGTTTTCTTACATTCACTGGGTGGGTAACTACAAACCAAATCAACAAAATGAGACCCTCCCATTCCACACCCAACCCCTCCAAAAATAAATTCCAACCAAGATTTCACTTTTCGTAGCTTTGACTCGAATAGTGGCCATAGGAATGGTAAGAAGAATTAAATCCAGTGAGGTGAGGCAATGCATTTGGGAAAGGCAAACAAGCTAAGCAATACCAAATTAAGAGGATTTTGAAAGGGGTAGAGAAAGTGATAGATTTTGGAGTGCATGTCCATAAGTCCTTGAAGGCATTACCGCAGCTCAATAAGATGGTAAAGAAAACACATGGAATGCTTTCCTTTATTGGATGAGAGTACACAGGAGGGATAAAATATAATCAAAGCTTTTTAAACTTCATTCACAGAATGTGGGTGTCACAAACTGCACCAGCATTTATAACTCATCCCTGGTGATAATGGCGAGCTGTCTTTTTGAACCACTGCAGTCCACTTGATGTAGGTACATCCACAATGCTATTTGGGAGTTCCATGATTTTGACCCAACATTGAAGGAACAGCGATCTGGGTACTGTCCAGGCCATGCTGCATTTGGGCATGGACTGCTTCAGTATCTGAGAATATCATACAATTATCAGCAAACATTCTCACTTCTGACCTGATGATGGAGGGGAGATCATTGATGAAACAGCTCAAGATGGTTGGGCTGAGAACATTACCTTGAGAAACTCCTACACAGAATGCTCAGTACCTGAGAATATTGATGTTAAATCACCATAACGCTTTTCCTTTGTGCCACTTAATGACTCCAGTCACAGAAGAATATTTCCCAATTCCACTGACACCAGGTTTGCTAGGGCTGTTTGATGTCATACTTGATGCTGAGGGCAGTCATTCTCATGTTTAGAATTCAGCTCTTTTGTCCACAACACCAGAGGTTCAACAGAGGCTCACTGATGTTACTTAGCAAGATGACAAAACGTCTAAGAAATCCACCAGCCCAGCGAGCAACTTAAAACCTGAACCTCAATCTGAGCTACAAATCTTCTCAAAAATTGCAAATCTGTGCCCTCTAGTTACTGACATTCTGCAAAAAGTTCCTCCGTAACCACTCCAGGAAAACTGGTAACAATTTATGTGAATTGCCAACTCTTTTTTTTGGACAGCCATGCTGATTCACACTTTCAACATAGAAGAGTGATTGTATGACAGTCTAAAAAGTACAATATCCCTCTAAGTGTAGGAACACGATAGGGGGAATATTTAATTGGTTTTATTAACTTTTATAAGGAAAAGGACAGAATACTGTGTAACCTGTGATCAAGATGTATGATCTAGTCAGCTTCTAAAATGTCAAAGTCTAACATTCTGTTGGAAATAGAACATAGTACATAGGGCAAAAAGAAACTTTATTACTGGAAATTTTCAGTTGTTGGGAAAGCTATCCCTGGATTTACAGATGTTTTCAAGTCTTCAATTCACTGATGAGATGAGAACTCTGTAGAAAATGACCAACTTCATGCTCCTTTCAATTTTTATATTGACATAGGCAACCAAAGTACAAAAACAAACCTTACGATACATAAGGCGAGATTTATAGTTTGCGCGCCCATATTACATTTTGACCTAAGTACAAAGTATAAAAGTGTTGCACCTTCATATACAACCAATTATGAAGCAGATGGGCCATCAGGTCATCTGGAGACTATGGATGCCCTCAGAAATATACTGCTCATTTAATACGGTTTACTAACAGATTGACAATTCAGGTTATTTGAAACTGGTACTTTTGAGAAATGCTGCAAGAATTATTAAATCATAGACAACATTGGAAATGGTGAGCATTCCAAATAGAGCTTGATCTTCTCAGACAGTTTGAAATGTGCCCACTTTATATTGACACAATAGGAACCTTTGATGTTCCAAATGCACCTCATACTGTGCCATAAATTTACTGATATGGTTCAGAAGCAAAATTTGCACACAACTTATAGCTCAAAACAGAAGATACAGTTGCAATCCTGGCTACACCACTCTGTGGCAAATGTTTCATTTTCAGAGGCACAGAATGACACCCCCCCCCCCCCCCCCTCCCCCCTAGAAGTAATTATATTATAATTGAAGAAATAATAGGGAATAATGTGGGAAAAATGAGTATTAGAACTACAGGGGGTCGGCAAAAATAGTAGAATGTCTGTCTGTGCTTGCAATTGCATCCTTTAAGTTACTGATCTCAGTCACCCTACTATGGGGCAACTACAGGCCATAAATTTGAAGACGACATAATACTTAGCCAGCTGTGTAAGCATCAATCATTGAGCATCACCCCATCACATGGCTGGGAATAATGCATTATCTGAAGGGATAAACATAAATTAAATCTTTTTTGTACAAAGAGTGGCATATACTTCTTATAAAGTATTAAAGGAACTGTAATACATGTTTAGTGGACATTTAAAGTAATATCAAACCTTACTGAATGCAGCCTTCAACTTGAGACAAATTTAATTTCAAATGATTTCAAAAATGAAGTTTAAGTCCTGCTAGGTGCACAAGGCTTTGGAGATTGCTACAGAAAGTGATTTAGAGAACATTTCAAATTAACTTTCAGATTGGGAAGGCAGTTAGAAAATTAATACATGAATGATGGGGTGTTATTTTGGTAGGAACAGAGGAAACTGACAGTACAGATACTTAAAACACAAAGTGACAGATTAATAAGGCATTAAAAAAGCAAACAAAAGAGTTTACTTCTCGGGGGGGGGGGGGGGGGGGTTACAATTTAAAAGCAAACAGAAGTTACATGAAATTTGGACAGCATTTTGATTAGGCCACAGGGAGTAGAGTGAACAGTCTTGATCTTCAAACTGTAGCTTTGAGGTGAAGCAGAAGGTATAAACAAGATTTTGCAATGATACTCATACATATCATCAGGAAACATTGAACACAGGCACTTATCTCCAGAAAGGGAACCCGGAGGGTAACCTGATAAGAAATCTTTAATTAAGGATATGAAAAGTATGGAAAGGGGAGATGCATTTCCACTTGGTGAGTCCAGAACTAGAGAGGTCATTACTATATAATGGGTACCAACAATTTTGGTTGGGATTTTGGAAGAATTTTTATTCCCCCCCCAGAGTGTTCTGCGAATAGGAGATTCGCTGCCATAAACAATTGAGGCTAACAGCACGGGTGCATTCAAGAAGAATACGAAAATAGCATTTCATTCAGCCCTTCAAGCCTGAATTAGTCAAAGATTATTGCAATTTTCCAGTTCACTTCCACAATTCTGGACTTGATATCCAAAACTCTATATCAGTCCTGAACATGCTGAACAACGGAGCTTCTGGGATAGAAAATTCTAATTAGTCACAATCCTTTGAGTAAATAAATTTCTCCTTATTTCAGCCCAAGATTGTTGACCCCTTATCCTGAGACCATCGACTCTAGTTCTAAATTCTCCAGTCAGAAGAAACAAACTCCCAACATTCACTTTGCTAAAGCCCTTAAGCATTTTATATTACAATAAGGTCAGGTCCCATTCTTCTAAACTTTGAAAACATAAGGGAGCATGATAAATAAACGTAAAAACAAATTCTGCAAATGCTGGAATTTTTACTGAAAACAACAAACCCTAGAAATCAGTGGGTCATGCACCATCCATACAGTGTGCAAGATAATGTTTTGAGTCCAGATGACTCATTAGAGTTAATAAATACATGCTAGAGCAAAGACCAGGAGAATTTGGTGATGGAGTTAGACAATAGTTGCAGATTGCTGATGTGGAGTTTAAATAGCAGCATGAACAGTCGAATTGAATAGCCTGTTACTGTGCTGAGTACTGTCAGACTATGTGGGATGGAACAATTGGAAAAGGCATTAAGATACCCATGTGTCACCTGACTAAAGAGAACTTGGACTCTTTTTGAAATCAGATTATGAATTATTTAGGAGATTGATAGTGATAAAAAGTATGCTGTTAGCAATTCTACCACCAAGCAAAGATAAATGTATTAAAGTTCCTTTAATATGCACCTTACATGAAACACAACATGCTTTTTTGTCCATCACCTGATCCATCTTCAGAAGTGCACTGCTCTGCTTTGAAGTACATGTACCGTGTCAATCCCCTGGCCTTTCCATTTTCATCATATTCACTGTCTGTTCCAGAATCCTCTTCTGCCGTATCCCACGTTTCCTTCTTCCCTTCATTAGCCTTTGAGCGGCGGCTGTATGTAATGCTGTGAGAGTCCAGCCCATTTGTCAGGGGCATAGGTGCTGTTTCTGCATTGCACAAAGTGTCGCTGCTGTGACTCGAGCTGAGGATATCACTATCCACAGAGCTCGTGCTCCGGTCATTGTTCACATCAGAATCTGATCGTTCCTCTGACTGGAGTGGGGTCTCTGGATCAGAGGGGGGAATCCGGTTTTCCAGTTCCCTATTGTCCACAGAGGTTGAGGAGTCAGCTTCTTGTGATGGTGACTCAATGGTTTCAAAATCACTGCCTTCTCCACTTTTGAGACCGTCACCATTTTCCCCTGGAGTGCAGGATGACTGCTGTTGCTGTAGCAATGACAAGTTCTTCAATTTCTCAGTGCTTTCTTCCAAAATGGCTTCCACAGGTTTCCTGTGTGTCAGAGGCCCTTTTGCACATTCATAGCTGTCCTCTTGGCTGCCTGGATCCCCTGCAGCTTTTTGGTGATGATACCTTAGTCCTTGAGACCCTGGTGACTGTTCCGGCAATGAAACGTATAGTCGGATGGTATTGGCATGCTGGTCTAGTAGATGCCAGAGTTGTGACTCAGTGAAAGCTACTTGATTATCCTGGATGTCTGAGCTTTCAACAAATATCTAGAACACATTAAAATTCAAGTTAGCATGAATTAAAATCACTGGCATGCAAGCTCACTGAAAATGAAATTAATGGCAATAGAAATGTTCATAAAACTCAAAGTTGCATGGATTTCTTTTTAAAATGTTATATTCCACATGCTTTATATTATAATGTCAGATGTGGCTCACTCAGTAGCCCTCACACCATTGAGGTGGAAGGTTATGGGCTCATGCCTCATTTTTAAGATTTTATCACAAACTCCAGATTGATGCCCTCAGTGCCAGTATGGAGGGAGTGGTGCTCTAAGATGTTGCCTTTCAAAGGTAAAAGATCCCATGCTGTTATTTTATAAAAGAACAAGAAAATTGTTGCTTTGCTGATATTAATCTGTGTAATATTAAAATTATCTAGTCATCATTCAAATAATGCTGCACAAATTGTCTACCCCATTTCCTGCAATAGTGATTACATTTAAGACACTTCATAGGCGGTAAAGTGCTTTGAGATGTTCTGAGGTCATGAAAAGGTGCTATAAAATGCAAGTCTTCGTTTCCATGTTTGCACGCTGCCTGTGGTACATTCAGCACAAAAATATTGAATGGCTTGATTTTCAATGATCTACAAAACTCAGATTTCAAGTTAACGCTCTATTCCTTCCGAACATTTCTGATTAGAGGTTGAAAAAGCCCGGCTTACGCTCCCTGAATAGAAATATGTATTTCAAATAGTGTATGATCTTTTATTAATACAGGTTATAATTCAGTGTATTAGGGAACCAGCTACCACCCGACCTAATCTCAAATTAATGATATTGTTTTAGCTTAAAATATGAAATTTTCCTTTAGCCAGACAGCATTTCATAACTTAATTTTACATTGCAGCTTGCATCACATTAAAATCATGTTCCAAGGATATGGCAGGTAGTGAGAAATTGCAAGGAGCACTGGCGATAAACTTTCAGCCTTTCCTAATCTCAGAGGCAGTGCCAAGAGATTGGAGAATTGCAAACATCATGCCCTGTAAAAAGGTTGCAGGATAGTTCAGCAATTAGAAATAAGTTTAACTTCAGAGGAGGGAAGCTTCTAGAAATAATTATTTAGTATAGAATTAGAAGTCACATAGAAAAGGTGGGTTGATTAGTATGATAGATTTGAAGGAGTTGGGACTGCTCTTTGCAAAATAAAAAAAGGCTAAAACGAGATGTGGTAGAAATGTTCAAAATCACCAGGGGGTTGATGTGTTGAGATAGGGAGAACTATTCTCACTCATCAAAAGATCAAGATGAGAAGCACAAATTTAAAGTGATTTGCCAGTGAAGCAATTGGGTTGTAAAACATTCATGTGCATCCTAGACTGTGAAAGTATTGGAGTGTCATCTCCAGAAACCACTATCCATCTCCAAGCCAACGATTTCACCTTGAAGCAACTCAAGATATAATGATGTCTCAGAGTGATATGGATCTGGAATGAACTTCTCGTAAGCATAATGGAGACAGGTTCATTTGAGAAATTCCAGAGGACATCAGATAATTATTTAAATAGAAAAGACGAGAAAGGGTATGGGGAAAATCACAATGCTCACTTGGACGGCTGATGACATAATGAGCCAAACGGCCTTGTCCTCCACTGTAACATTGATGAGGTTCTCTGATAAGTTACTGTACCTGTTTTACTGGTATTAAAATAGAATTGTTCAAAATTTTGATTCATCACCCAGAACAACTACAGCAACTAAGCTCCGTCCAGGTAGTTCTGCAATATGCTATTCACCCATCTATTGCAAAATTCACTTTTTGAGCTCACCTTATTACTCCTGAAGAACCCTTCTGCCTTCAGTGTTTTGTTAGGTACAGAAAGCAATCGCAGATCATTGCAACAACGTTCCAGTACGATACGCATTGTCTCAAAGGAGAGTCCCGTGGCCTGGGATCAAACAGAGGACATAGTCCCTATCAAGTAATAGTTTTTCAGAACAGCACATTCTTTTAAAGCAGAGGAAAAGCCCACAATTTCTTATCATTCTTTGACGTGTGATTACAAGAATGATATCAGCTGAGGAATGTAACATAAGAATTCTGTCCCTTAGCCTACACCCCACCTGTGGGGCTCTCAAGAAAAACTGGTTAGTTTATTTGAAAACTTTAGATTTTATTCTGACATAATTCACAATGCAATAATATATTGGAAACTACATTGTAAGTTTTAACTGACCACATTGTTGGCAGACCTTTATAAGATGTGAACAGCTACATCTACACAGTCATGCATATTTAACAAAAATAATAAAACTGTTGATCCATACTACATTGGGCTATGGTCAAAAGGAATGTGTTCAATCTCAAACTATTAAGCTTTAAGAGTTATTCATTTGAGAGCCATCATCATCTGAGGTATGAAAGTAGCTGATTATTTAGTAATGGAGGTCAAAACCTTCCAAGATATATGCATTTTCAGGAAATATTTCAAGATCATTGTCAAATTGGCATTCTATTTTTAATCTTGCTCAACATGATTCAAGTTATAAGGAGCATTTACTGTTAGACAATCATGTGATAAACATCCATTGCTCATGAAATTACTTAGGTATATTAACAATGAAATTACACAAGTAATTGATCAGACTGATAAAACTAGACATAAAAACAAGTCCGTTTCCAACTTCTCTGATATAAACGCTTACATTAACATGAGAAACATACTAAAGCAAAATTAATCATATTATTTTCAAAACATTGGATAAATTGTTCTGTTGATGAGTTTTAAATTAATGATGTGAATGCTCAGAGCGCCACATACTGGACAAAGATTGCTCTAGCAATGACATCATTACATGTACAACAGATTGTGCTGTTCCTGACATCTACCAAGTAGAGTCCACTTGCTAACCAAAAGGATTCTCTTTGCTTAGAGTTTTAAAAAAAATTGCCCTCCATTTACATTGGATTTTCTTGCAAATTGTCCCAAATAGAGTAAGGTGAGAAGTTCGGATTTTTTCAAGAATTACAGTTTAGGGTATCAGGTTGGCAGGATGGATTTGACTGAAGGGTTTGTTTCCATGCTTTATAACTCTGACTCTAATACACAATATACTTGCACTGAATTAAATCCTGTGTGATTATCCATTAGTTTATTCCATAAAGTTATCCAAATTAAATGGTAACGGGGTAGCAGGTGGATCACTGAGAAGACTGTTTTCTTGAAAATTAAGGTGAAAATCAGACGAGAAACATTAACATGGTATTGGGGACCTGGATAGGAAAGAAGAGAGATTGACAGAGATAGAGATGGTGAGTGTGTGGGTGGGTCAGTGATGAAGCTGCTGAAAGGCATTTGATTATATTTTAAGAAAAGTAATGGTAGCTTGAGTTTTGAAAGCTTTTTGAAGACTTCTCAAGTCTAAATGGTATCCATCATTTATTTACTAAAACCAGGTAGTGTGTTTCAGTTAGAGAAATGGAATCAAAAAGAGGAAGCAGTGTATATGTTGGCTCCTGCATAAATAATACTTGGAAGTTCAACCATTTGTGCAAATGCTCAGTACTGACTTAAGGACTAATCTTTTCAGTTAGGAAGCAAAGATTGAATTAAAAAGTGAAAAATGCATTTTTGTTGGTGAATATAATACAGTTAATCCCAACAGCCTTGGCTCGGAATTTGAGTCAACTCTGTTTACAGTCCACTCTCAATGAGGTCAGGGAAGGGTGAAATGAAAAAAAGACAGGTAACCATTTCAGCTACATATTGGTGAGCACTAAATATGAAAACAGAAAATTCACACACTAGCGTCCAAGCACCAGATATGGAAAGCAATTCCAAAAAATTACATTTATGGTTTAAAAGGGCCAGAAAATTGCAGTGTTGACCTATGTTTTTGCTCTCTTGGGGAGCAACGAATTCCAGCATTCTCTTTTTACTTTTTAGGATTTCTATGCCTGCAATTTTTGTTTGGCCTTTTCAACAGAAATGAATTTTTGTTTCGCCATGTTACCCTATTTTCAGGTTTTTTAAATTGCTTTACCAAAATGTACACCATTTACCAGGTTCCTGTTTCTCTACTGAGCAGCTCAGTGCAAATCACTGAACAGCAACTTCCAATTACAATATTCATACTTTTGCCTTCACTTGAGGAACTTTGCTTTCGCATAGTCAGTTCTGAAGGAGTTGGCACATGAAACAACACTCACTGCTTGTGTTCCTACCTGGGAAATGAGCTGCTTGAACTCTGTCACTGTTTGATTAAGGTAAGCACGGATGCTGATGGGTGGAACCAGAGATCCTGTTTTTAGGTCAACTACATGCACTTTCACCATCACTTCTAAAGAAAACAAATAGATCAATAGGAGATGGACAAAACAACAATAATAATATTTTTTTTCTGACACTGATTGAACTGTCTTGTGGCCTGGGTACTGAGTCATGGTGGATTAGTGGTGCTGGAAGAGCACAGCAGTTCAGGCAGCATCCAACGAGCAGCGAAATCGACGTTTCGGGCAAAAGCCCTTCATCAGGAATAAAGTCATGGTCCTGACTTGATTTATTCTGCAGCATTTATCAGGTGACTTGGGTGCACTACAGATTCCAGGATGCGATCCAGACCAAAAGGCCGGTCTTGGGCACAGGCTAGTGCTGTGCTCCTGGAACAGAGAGACAGTGCTTAGGTAGCTCTGCACTGTTGAAGCAGCAGTACCAGGATAGAACTGCATTGGATGACAGCACTGAGCTGGCAGTAGGCGCCACGCCTGGACAGCGCTGCACTGGCAGCAGGTGTCGCACCTGGACAGCGCTGCATTAACAGAGGGTGTAGTCCTGGAAGAACAGTGCTCAGAGAGCACATCGTTGCGAGAGGGGTATTGACTGGACAGTGCTGCGCTGACAGAGGAGCAGCATCAGGGGATCCTTGTGCTGTCACGCTGACAGAACCAAGGGAGTATTGGCTGTTAGGGAAGCATTAGTGATATAAAGTTGGATTGCTATAGTAACAGACATTGCAGCACTTCAGTGCTGAGGGTAGTACTTAAGGGATGCTGTTGTTGGTATACAGTCAGACAAATTTGATGACAGTACCATAAAACTGAATCTTAACTACAAAGTCAAATTATTGATAATGTAATTAATAAATACATTTTTTTCTAATTAAAATTACCTTTCTTTCCTGCCACTCATAAAAGAAACCTACCCCCTGATTTGTATGGTTGAAACGCCTGATTAGGTTGTCTTGTTTCCAGGAGTAAGTCAAACATATATGATGACTTAACTCCACCCAGAAGCAGCCCCACTGGGGTATCCTCTTCTCCCTCGTAAGAACGCTCCAAGTAATCGTGAAACTCATCATATTTGACCAACCGGCAGCAGTCAAGTGGAACTGCATCTTCTAAATCCATGAGCTTTGAACAGGGGACACAGAAACAAAAGCTGTCACTAACTATTCATGCATAATAAATACCAATGTTATAATAGTAATCTGAAAGAGGAAGGATTACAAGAAACCAAGACAAGCCTTAAAAAGGAGACTTAAAACGTGCCCAGCTACCCTCGCATGTTGGATATAGCCCCACATCTTTTTGTTAAAAATCTGTAAGCTTTAACTTTTTCATCCTTAAGAACCTGTACCAAGTCCCTTGAAAATTATTTACTGGAATCAACTGCCAGCATCTTTTTCACTCAAACATTCTAGATTCTGACATCTAAGAACAGGAATTAATTGGTCCTCATCGCCCCTCCCAATCACCTCTAATGGTTGATCTATATATCAGATGAAATACTTTTCCCCTTTTTAATCTTATCCAGCTAATGGTATCTAGTCATCTGGAAATACTCCTTCAAATCCACATACCTTGTATGCTATCTCTACAGCTTCTTGCAATGTTTTGTCCTTATGTACCTCCAGTTTGTTTTCCATCATTACCTGCCGCACAGGATGCATGCAGAACAGCTTGATCTATGAAAGAAAGATAGTTTTGAAGGTATCCACTTGGATATTGCATAATTTTAGAAACAGCCAAAATTCTAAGGTCATTCTAATGCGTTATCAAGAAACAACTGATGTCACTGCAAAGGTTGAGCCTTGACAACATTCTAACATTTGAGAAGACTTGTGCTCCAAGCCAAGCTATTCTATACAGCTACAATACCAACAACAACCCAACCATGTGGAAAATTACCACCTTTTTGCAAACAGGACAAAATCCAACAGTGTCACTTACCATCCTCTAATACTATTCTTGATCAGTGAAATGATGGAAGAGACTGTCCGAAGTGCTATTGAGTAGCACTTGCAAAGGTATAACCTATGCACTGAAGCACAGTTTGGATTCTGCCAGAGACACTCAGCTCCTCCCCTCCCCTCGGTACAAACATGCACAAATTACCTGAACTCCAGATGTAAGGGGCCATCAACTGCCCTTGCCATCAAGTCATGACTGATTACAGCATCAAGGACTCCTCGGAAACCTGAAGTTAGTAGGAATCAGAGTGAAAGCTTTGTGCTGAAGATCTATCCAACACAAAAGGTAGATGATTGTGGCTGTGAGAAGTCAGACATCTCAGCTCAAGGACTTCTTTGCAGGTGTTCCTCAGTATTCCTTGGCCTAACCAACTTCAATGATCATCTCTTCATCAGAAAGTCATATATCTAGGACTTGCTGCAGATGGACAACATCCAGGCTTATGTTACTAAATGGCAGGTAATATTCACCCACCACACAAGTGTCAGGCAATGACCATTTCCAATAAGAAAGATTATAATTCGCCATAAACTTTCAATGGCATTACTACCATTGAATTCTCCACTATCAACATTCTGGGGATTACTGCTGCCCAAAAACTAAACTGGACAAGCCATGCAAATACTTAGCTACAAGACTAAGTTAGAAGCTTGGAACTCCAATTTTCCTTTCCATCTCTCTAGTGTCTGCCCATCTTACAAGGCACCAGTCAGAAATGTGATGGAATACTTTCCAAGTCCTGAATTAGTACAACTTCAACAGCCAAAAGTAGTTGTTTACCATCCAGAACAAACACTTAGCTGGTACCCCAAACACATTTAATATTCACTCCCTTCACCATCAATATACAGTGGTAACAGTAATTCCTCTACATTGTGTCTTGCACCAACACGTTCTTTGACAGCAACTTCCAAATCTAAAGACTAAGGGGACATGTGCAGACAGTGCATGGGAACACCACCTGCAAGTTCTCCTCCAAGTCACGTATCAGCTGATTTGGAACTGCACTACTGTTTTTTCAGTATAACAATGTCAAAATTTGAGAATTCCTTTCCTAACATCATTGTGGGTGGAAGTACACCCCAAAGGACTGCAGTGGTTAAAGTTAACAGCTCAACATTACTTCTCCAGGGTAATTAGGGATGGACAATAAATGCTGCCCTAGCCAGTGATGACAATATCCTTTGAATGAACAAAGAAAATGTTACCTTTTGTCACTTTGCTGCTGATTGTTGAGATAGTAATTGGCCAGGTTGGATATCTACTTTTTCTAGACAGTATATACTGACTAATTTTCGATTTTGTTGATTAAGTGCCAAGGTTGCAATTATGCCTGAATAATTTACTATGAGTGCAGCTCTTTCTGGAGGATGAAACTTCAGTATTGATAGGTAAAGTGGCCATTTCATCCCAGATTGTAGCATTATTCCCTCATCAGAGATGAGTCGTGGCTCAAATTCGACAGTTAAAAGCCTCAAGCACAAGTGAGGTTGAGGAGGACAATCCTTCATTGTAACCTCAGGCAGTGTGGGAAATTAACCCACATAGTTGGTGTTACACTGCATCACAAACCAGCTGTCCAGCCAACTGGACTATTACAAGATGTTGCTGCAGATTCTAAGCTTTGCCATCTACTGCCTTCACGATTTCTTGACTTTATGTAAGCGAATAGAGTTGACCTCACTGAAAAAAAATTCAACATCCCCACCAATTCATGGCAAACTCTTACCCAAAACCACTCAAAACAGAGCTATTTGAAGGTGCCAATTATTTTCAGCATCTCTGATAAACAGGGGAAGCAATGTTTGAAAATGTGAGCATCCCACCCACCCACCCATCTGTCAAATCCCACCTGCCCCAACTGTGACAGAGTGTGCAATCCCAACATTGGACTGTTTTGTTCAATTCAGGACCCACAACTTCAGAGTGTAAGTAAGTCATCCTTGAACCCAATTGACTGTCTGAGAAAAAAAGACGGAGCATTTGTCTGGGGACTTGTGGAGAAAGCACGGATAGACCATCGCTGTTGACTGCTTGCACTCTTTCTTTAGTACCGTGGGGTTCAGTTGCCCCATCATTGAGAATGTGTTTATGGTGCCACCTCCTCAGCTCAATTGTCCATCATCACTCATGACTGCATTTTACAGCACTGCGGAGTTTAGATCTAAAGTGTTGGTGGAGGGTTGACTTGTAGCAATTCATTATTTCAGAATCAGATGCTAATGCAGAGAAAGAGTCATGGAGAGATGTGTTTTTCATGCTTGTGCTGACATCGGTGAGCAGGCACCTGTAATCCCACCCATCACTACAAACCTCCACAGCACTCTTTCAACTCTGGTCACTTGCATGTTCCTAATTTTAATTGCTCCATCATTGGCCACCATTCCAGCAAGATGACGGCAGAGTAAGACATTGCAGCTGGAGTTCCTCTGCACTGCCCATTCTTTTCCTTTTCTCACCCTTTCTACTTTTTTTTCCAACGAATGACTTGGACTTACATGGAGGAGAATGGAGGAGCTGGCAAGCTCTGAAGCAGAGGCTGGTGGGCAGCGGTCCTGGAGCAGGGCAGTGCTCCTAGGCAAAGGCCAGTGCAGGGAGTAAGTCACAGAGAAAACTTATCTTGGAGCAGCTAAGAGCTGGTGTAGAGTGGACTGGAGGCTTGGAGCGGAACAGAGATGGCCGTTGAACTAGGTCTGGCGCAGGCAGTCAGACCACATATGGAAGCCCATACATTGAGCTACTGCAATGTAATTTGTTTATTGGACTGTAATGTCTACCCTTTTAACTATGTCTTATTTTTTATGCTACGAATTACTGTAATGAAACTACTTTTTTACTCCTTTTTTGTATCCAAGCTTTGTATCTAGGTACTTGTAAACAAGATAGCACCATAACAGACAACATTATAAAACGTTTCACTGTACTCCTGTACTTGAGTATACATGACAATGAAGGATACTCTGATTCTAATGTGTCATCTCCCAAGGCTCAACATAAACCTAGCTGCTGCCTTTAAGATACTTCTTAAAGACCCTGTCCACTTGACCAACCCTAATGGCTACCTATTGTGTTATCACACTATGACACAGTGTTTAGTTTGATAAAGCTCCAGTCCAGTGCATTCTGATGCATTTCTATACTAAAAAGTGGTTTCTAAATTTGTATAGTTGTTGTTGTACGTTGATGACATGATGACTCAATTCACAACCTCTCAAATTAACAAGTGCATCTATTTAAAAAAAAGCAAGACATATAATAACGAAGGAGCAATTCAGTCATTTAGAACATGAAACTATAACATGTGAGTGCGTCATTACAAGGACCAATGGAGAGTTATATCTGAACTTGACTATGCACTATACCTTGCAAGTGTTGCGTTCAATTTCCCGCTGCCTTTTCTCTTGTTCTTCTGTTTCTTTCTCCTTCTGGACTAGATGTTTGATGTGCTCAGGAAATTCATGGACCTCCAAGAACTCTATCAATGAACAAACATTAGCCACTATACTTTAAAAGAAAAACAGAAAGCTAAATATTTTAGGGCACTATTCTTAGTTCATGGTTTACATTATGGATCATTACTGCATAAAAGAATTTAAATCAAGTTAATGATTGCTCACTCAAAATTGTGCAGTATGGAAGAACGTGAAGATATTGGGACCTAAGGTGAGTAGTCAGAGGGATGAAGCACAAATCCCAAGTGATGACAATGGACCCTGGCATGACCATAAAAAACAGAAAACCTTGCATTTATATTATGCTTTTCATGATCTTGAGAAACCACAAAGTGCTTTACAGTCAACAAAATATTTCTGAAGCGTAGTCAATCATAAGGTAGAAAAGAGGGCAGACAATTTGCATACACCAAGCTTCTTTTTGAGTAAAATTTTCATTGTTTTGCTGAATATATCATTATCTAGATAGGTCTCAATTTTTGACTTTGTTCACGTGATGTACTGTAGGAAGTTTTACTTTGTTAAAACGGGCTATACCAATGCACATTATTGACATTATACACAAGTTAGACTCTATAATTTAACCCTCGAACAAGTGCTTCCCAAACATTTTCCATCTATGATCCCATTTCAAAACCTTAGATAACTGTTAAAGAGTGGGAGTAGAGCTGCCCTGTCCAAATGTTCTTCTCTCTCCTTGGCCTCTATCCCTGCCAATTGTTTACTCCTTAACCCCGACTCCATCTTCTGCATACAAACCAACATTTTCCTAGCTACCATCAGTTGAGGAGGTGTCACACGACCCAAAAAGTTAACGGACATCTTTTCACAGGTGCTGCCAAACTGGCTGAGCTTTTCCAGCAACTTCTATTGAGAGGCTGGGTAGTCTTTTCTGACTCTGTCCTTTCCAAAATTTAAACCTTAGTGATAATTTATAACTAAATCAAGTCACAGTGGTGCTTGCAATCAATAAAAGTATCCTTCCTAACAGTGATTCTACACGAATTATATAACAAAGCACCAATGGAGTTCATTTTTGTACCTTTCATCTCTATTTTTATCTGCACAAGCTTTGTAGTTGGAATTTAAAAAGGCAGAAGTGAAAATCAACTTTTATATTACAAAGTTCAAAGCCTCACAATAAGGATTTCAAGCACCAGGTTTGGCTTCTATTTATATCAATAGTTTGCACATTTACACATGTGGCACGTTAAAAAGGAAGACTTTCATTTGTACAGTTCTTTTCCAGACTATAGAACAACCTAAAATATTTTAAGTGAAGTCACTGCAGTATCATAAAGTAATAATATCACAGTCAATTTATAAACAGCAAGCCCCCACCCAAAAAAGGAAGAGATTACGAATAGATAATTTGATTTGTGATATTAGTTGAGGAATAAATTTGGTCAGGTTATCAAAATAATTTCTGTGCTCGAGAAAATAATGACATTAAACCGTTAATGTCTACCTGACAAGCCTTGAAAATAGGACAGCACAGCATAGGAACAGACCCTTCTGTCCACCATGTCTGTACTGACCATGATGCCATTCTTAACTAATCCCGTCTGCCTGTCTATTTTCCATATCCCTCTATTCCCTGCCGGTTTGTGTGTCTGTCTAAATGCGCCGTAAACTTTGCTATCATTTCTGCTTCTACTACCTCCCCTGACTGCATGTTCCAGGCACCTAGCACCTTCCATGTAAAAAAAAAACTTTCCTTGCACATCTCCTTTAAACATTTTCCCTCTTACCCTAAACTCACGTCCCCTGGTATTTGACATTGCCATCCTGGCAAAAAGACTCCAAGCCTCTCAAATTTGTCGTCTTTTACCATCTCTGATGCTCTAGTGAAAACAATCCAAGTTTGTCTAACTTCTCACTATAGGTAAATCTCCAAACTAGGCAATATACTGGTAAACTTCTTCTGCACCCTCTCCAAAGCCTCCACATCCTTCCTACAGTGTGGTGACCAAAACTGCACGCAATACTCCAAACATGGCCAACTCAAGTTTTATTCAACTGCAGCATGACTTGTCAACTTTTATACACAACATCCCAACCAATTAAGGCAAGTACTTTCCTCTTGCATTTCACCTCCCAAAATGCGTCACCTCACACTTGCCCAGATTAAACTCCATCTGCCAGTTCTTTGCCCAACTTTCCAACTGATTTATATCCTTTGACAACGTTCCTAAATGTCCACAATTCCACCAATTTTCCTGTCATCTGCAAACGTATAATTCAGACCACTTAAGAGTCATTGATACATATTACAAACAACAGATCCCAGCAGTGATCCTGTGGAACACCACTGGTCACAGACCTCTAGTCAGAAAATCACACTTCCACAACTACCTTTCTGTGACCAAGCCAATTTTGCATCCAGCTTATCAAATCACCATGGGTCCTACTTGACAATCTTCTGGATCAACACACCAGAAAGGTCCTTGTCAAATGCTTTAATAAAGTCCATTCAGATACCATCCACTGCCAAACCCTCAATCATCTTCTCAGAAAATTTAATCAAACGTGTAGGATAAGACTACCCTCACACAAAGCCATGCTGACCATCCCTAATGAGTTCAAATGCAAGTAAATTTGGTCTTTTCCAATAATTTCCAAGCTCCTGAAGTCTCACTGACCTACAATTTCCTGTATTATTCCTTCTTAAAGGAACAATATTAGCTATTCCCCAGACTCCTGAGGCCTCACCTGTAGTTAAAGAGGATGCAAAGATCTCTGTCAAAGCCCCAGCAATCTTCTCCCTTGCCTCGTTCCGTATCCTGGGATAAATCCCATCAGTACCTATCTACCCTAACGTTTTACAAAACATTCAACATCTCCTCCTCCTTAAATACTGACATACCTTAGAACATCAACATTTCCATACTTAATCTTACCATTGTCCATGTTCTTCTCCTTGGTGAGTATTGATGGCAAAGTACTCACTAAGAACCTCACCTACTTTTTCTGGCTCCATGTATAAATTCCCTCCTTTGTCCTTGGGTGGACCTACTCTTTCCCTAGCTATCCTCTTGTTCCAAATATACATATAAAATACTTTGGGATTCTCTTTAATCCTACTTGTCAAGAATATTTCAGAACCCATTTTTGCCCATGTGATTCCTTGTTTTAGGTAGTATTCTGCTCCCTTTATAATTCTCAAGGGCATTTTCTAATTTCAGTTGTCTAAACCTTACAATATGCTTCCTTTTTTTAGGCCAAACTTTAATACCTCTTGTCGTCCAGAGGTCGCAAATCTTGTCATCCTTACCTTTCATCCTCACAGGAGCATGCTGGTCCTGAACTTTGATCAACTGGCCTTTAAAAGATTCCCAGATGTAGATTTATCCTCATTCCCAATCTAATTTCTCCAGTTCCTGCCTAATAGTGTTGCAATTAGTTCTCCTCCAATTTATCACTTTCACCCAAGGACCAGTCTTATCCTTATCAATAACTATCTTAAAACTTATGGAATTATGATTACTGTACACAAAATGGTCCCCCACAGAACTTCAATAATCTGGCCAAGCTTATTGCTTAATTCAAGGTCTAGTGCAGCCCTTTCCCTGGTTGGACTACCAAAATATCGTTTCAAGAAAACCTTATGGATGCACCTAAGAAATTCCACCCGATCCAAACACCTTGTAGTAAGCACGTCCCAGTCAATATTGGGCAAGTTAAAAATCACCCATTACAACATCTCACCCGAAAGAGACTGATTTATGAATATTTCCTGTATTTCTCAAGGCTGGAGAGTTAAAATGTCTCATAATGTAAGTGGGTAAAAGTGAGGACTGCGAATGCTGGAAATCAGAGTCTAGATTAGAGTGGTGCTGGAAAAGTACAGCAGGTCAGGCAGCATCTCACGAGCAGGAAAATTGATGTTTCTGGCAAAAGCCCTTCTCTCCGGGGTGGAGAGATAAATGGGAGTGGTGAGGCTGGGGAGAAGGTAGCAAAGAGTACAATAGGTGAATGAGGGTGGGGATGAAGGTGATAGGTCAGAGAGGAGGGTGGAGCGGATAGGTGGGAAGGAAGATTAGCAGGTAGGACAGGTCATGGGGATGGTGCTGAGCTGGCAGGTTGGAACTAAGGTGGGGGGAAGGGGAAATGAAGAAATTGGTGAAGTCCACACTGACGCCCTGGGGTTGAAGTGTGCCAAGGCTGAAGATGAGATGTTCTTCCTCCTGACGTTGGGTGGTGAGGGAGTGGCGGTAGAGGAGGCCCAGGACCTGCATGCCCTCAGCAGATTGGGAGGGGGGAGGTGAAATGTTGGGCCACAGGTCAGTGGGGTTGATTGATGCAGGTGTCCTGGAGATGTTTTGCGCACCCCCCAACAACCTACCCTCCCCTGATACCTTTCCCTGCCACTGCAAGAATTGCAAAACCTGCACCCACACCTCCTCCTCCTCCCCCCTCCCACCCCACGTCCATCCAAGGCCTCAAAGGAGTCTTCTACATCCAAAGTTTCACCTGTACATCCACAAATGTCATTTATTGTATCCGTTGCTCCCAATGCGGTCTGGGGAAACTGGACGCTGTCTCGCAGAGCATTTTAAAGGAAAATCTCCAGGACACCTGCACCAAATCAACCCCACTGCCCCGTGGCCCAACATTTCAACTCTCCCTCCCACTCAAGGACATGCAGATCCTGGGCCTCCTTCACCGTCACAGCCTCACCACCCGACGCCTGGAGGCACAGCACCTCATCTTCTGCCTCAGAACACTTCAACCGCAGGGCATCAATGTGGACTTCACCAGTTTCCTCATTCACCCTCTCCCCACCTCACCCCAGTTCCAACCTTCCAGCTCAGCACCATCCTCATGACCTGTTTTACCTGCCAATCTTCCTTCCCACCTATCCACTCCACCCTCCTCTTACCCTCCACCTTCATCCCCACCTCCATCCACCTATTGTACACTTGGCTACCTTCTCCCCAACCCCACACCCCCCTCCCATTTATCTCTCCACCCTGGAGGCTCCCTGTCTTCAACCCTGAAGGGTTTTTGCCTGAAACGTCGATTTTCCTGCTCCTTGGATGCTGCATGGGATGAAAGTGCCATAGGATCATGCCTGATCAAGAAAGCACAAAATGTTGCTAACAAACTGCAGATAAACAGCATAACTTTTGCACAAGTCAAAATAAAGATCTGTCAAATTATAAAGGAATATTTGACTTCTTGCAAAGCAAAATGCAACACTGATGTATTGATAAAACTTGGAACCATTCTCAATATAAAGGTACTCACTTGCATTTCTTGTAGATTCCTTTTGTCTGTAAATTAACATATATGCGTTGGTGGAGCTGGCAAGGGGAAAAATATCAGTTGTTAACAACATAAATTCAAAATCTCAGTTTTACCCTTACCTATGAATTTGCCATTTTGGTCACCATTCACATTTCCAGTTCCAAATTAATATATGCACCCCAAGACATTTATGATGTCAAACAATCTAGACATGTACACTGTCATGGCAGAATTAACTTTCAATCACAGCATAAAAATGATAAATTAAAACAAAATGAAAAAGATATGCAGATGCTGCAAAATGGAAACAAACAAATTACTGGAGAAACTCAAAATCTGGCAGCATCTGTTGGAAGAAAGCAAAGTTAACATTGAGTCCAGTGACTCATCAGAACAGATAACTTAAAACAATAGGTTCACAGAAATAGAGTTATGCAGTGCTGAATGACTTGCACCGTAATGTGCCTTTTTAATGGATCACCATATATACGGAACTCTGCTCTGTTTATATTAGCTGTAATTAACTGTTTAGACCTCAGATCTAATAGGGTGCAAAATTATGCAATGTTTTGTTCTAATGTCAGGAGGAACATTTTCAGACATTAGATTTTACTCGAAGATGCAAGACAGTCAATTGAATGAAAGCAAAAATGAATCTTTTTAAAACAGAATCCTTATTCAAAACAACAGCAGAAGTGGAATTCATAATTACTTTATAAAACAACTTAAAAAACACACAACACCAGGTTATAGTTTGAACAGGTTTATTTGGAAGCACTAGCTTTCAGAGCGCTGCTCCTTCATCAGGTGGTTGTGGAGTATAAGATCATAAGACACAGAATTTACAGCTATAGGCTACACCCCAGTCTAACCGCGGCATCTCCAATTTATATACAAAAGGAGATAAGTATTTGAAAAGGAAATATTTAAAAGGATATATGGAATGCTGGATGACTAAAGAAATTGAGGGTTTGGTTAAGAAAAAGAAGGAAGCATATGTCAGGTATAGACAGGATAGATTGAGTGAATCCTTAGAAGAGTATAAAGAAAGTAGGAGTATACTTAAGAGGGAAATTAGGAGGGCAAAACGGGGACAGGAGATAGGTTTGGCAAATAGAATTAAGGAGAATCCAAAGGGATTTTACAAATATTTTAAGGACAAAAGGGTAACTAGGGAGAGAATAGGGCCCCTCAAAGATCAGCAAGGCAGCCTTTGTGTAGAGCCACAGAAAATGGGGGAGATACTAAATGAATATTTTGCATCAGTATTTACTGTGGAAAAAGATAGGCAAGATATAGACTGGAGGGAAATAGATGGTGACATCTTGCAAAATGCCCAGATTAGAGGGGAGGAAGTTCTGGATGTCTTGAAACTTTAAAGGTGGATAAATCCCCAGGACCTGATCAGGTGTACCCAATAACTCTGTGGGAAGCTAGAGAAGTGATTGCTGGGCCTCTTGCTGAGATACTCGTACCATCAATAGTCACAGGTGAGGTGCCGGAAGACTGGAGGTTGGCTAACGTGGTGCCACTGTTTAAGAAGGGCGGTAAGGACAAGCCAGGGAACTAGAGACCAGTGAGCCTGACCTCGGTGGTGGGCAAGTTGTTGGAGGGAATCCTGAGGGACAGGATGCACATGTATTTGGATAGGCAAGGACTGATTAGGGATAGTCAACAAGGCTTTGTGCGTGGGAAATCATGTCTCACAAACTTGATTGGGTTTTTTGATGAAGTAACAAAGAAGATTGATGAGGGCAGCGCAGTAGATGAGATCTATATAGACTTCAGTAAGGTGTTTGACAAGATGCCCCATGGGAGACTGATTAGCAAGGTTAGATCTCATGGAATACAGGGAGAACTAGCCATTTGGATACAGAACTGGCTCAAAGGTAGAAGACAGAGCGTAGTGGTGGAGGGTTGTTCTTCAGACCGGAGGCCTGTGACCAGTGGAGTGCCACAAGGATCGGTGCTGGGCTCTCTACTTTTTGTCATTTACATAAATGATTTGGATGCGAGCATAAGAGGTACAGTTAGCAAGTTTGCAGATGACACAAAAATTGGAGGTGTAGTGCACAGCAAAGAGGGTTACCTCAGATTACAACAGGATCTTGACCAGATGGGCCAATGGGCTGAGAAGTGGAGTTTAATTCAGATAAATGTGAGGTGCTGCATTTTGGGAAAGCAAATCTTAGCAGAACTAATACACTTAATGGTAAGGTCCTAGGGAGTGTTGCTGAACAAAGAGACCTTGGAGTGCAGGTTCATAGCTCCGTGAAAGTGGAGTCGCAGGTAGATAGGATAGTGAAGGCGGCGTTTGGTATGCTTTCCTTTATTGGTCAGAGTCTGAGTACAGGAGTTGGGAGGTCATGTTGCGGCTGTACAGGACAATTGGTTAGACCAGTGTTGGAATATTGCATGCAATTCTGGCCTCCTTCCTATCAGAAAGATGTTGTGAAACTTGAAAGGGTTTAGAAAAGATTTACAAGGATGTTGCCAGGGTTGGAGGATCTGAGCTACAGGGAGAGGCTCAACAGTCCTGGGCTGCTTTCCCTGGAGTGTCGGAGGCTGAGGGGTGACCTTATAGAGGTTTACAAAATTAGGAGGGGCATGGATAGGATAAATAGGCAAAGTCTTTTTCCTAGGGTTGGGGAGTCCAGAACTAGAGGGCATAGGTTTAGGGTGAGAGGGGAAAGATATAAAAGAGACCTAAGGGGCAACTGTTTCACGCAGAGGGTGGTACATGTATGGAATGAGCTGCCAGAGGATGTGGTGGAGGCTGGTACAATTTGCAACATTTAAGAGGCATTTGGATGGGTATATGAATAGGAAGGGTTTGGAGGGATATGGGCCAGGTGCTGGCAGGTGGGACTAGATTGAGTTGGTTTATCTGGTCGGCGAGGACGGGTTGGACCGAAGGGTCCGTTTCCATGCTGTACATCTCTATGACTCTAAAGGACAGGATAATACAGGTAGCTCTTCTATAATATGATGGTTGCATTCTTGTGCAACCTTGCATTATTGAAAAATCACACTTTAAAAACAGAATTTAAGATGTTGGCGATGCAATCTCACTATAGCCAACGCTTTAGAAACAGCGTCTCCAATTTGTCAATCGTGTTCGAGCGAATTTGCGTTAACAAAATGTGCATTATAGCAGAATGACAAGTGCCTTCAAGTCAAACAATTGTTTTTCAAACTAAACTTTAATCAAGTTAGACAGCCCTTGATGGGACACTACAACAAAAGCACAACAAAATGGTTAACAGAAAAAGTGAATGAAAACTTACAAAAGAAAAATAACATTATCCAAAATGATGATACATTCCAGCTCCTGCAGTGCACACCAATCTCTAAAGATCTCTATCATTCCAGTGGGCACCATATCATCCTTCTCAATGAACACTCAAATGTAGGCGTAACCGCAAAAGAGGAGTGGACAGTCCAGCATTATGACTCACCGTATGGGTCTATTAATGGCCACTTTAGCCAAGCCTAAGAACAGGTCTACAACAGAACTTTTGCCCCACCCATCCCATTCCACATGTTGCAAGATTAACACAAGTAAAGCTTACATCAGTTTATTGTGTTGTTGCCACAACAGAGAACAGGTGTTAACACTGTGACTTTATTGCCTATCAAATTCTCTTCACTTGCATTTTTCCTTTAAAAACAGCATTCACTTGGACTATTTACTTAATCCGCTTCATCTTGCAAAAAGGAAATTTGAACATCGAGGACAATAAAGTAGTTTCTCCACTCAATATTAACTGCATCGATTTATGACATTTTAGAGGCAAAAATGTATCATTTATAAAACCAAGGATCCAAGCGCTTTTGATTTTTTTTAAAAGAAGATTTAAATACCTAAATTCAAGGTTTCTCAGTTACATCACCCTTTAAAGTGGACTCTTTTCAATCTTCATTTCACAACTTCTGCACGACACTTTTGTCAATGGCCATGCTTGTGTCCATTTTACAATCCAAATCCTCCTAAATCTAAGACTCAAGTTATAATCTGATTAGGGACCATTAATATTTAAAGAGAAAATTAAACACCTCACTTTCTAACCAGATATCACTTTCTGGAAGAAAACAAATTTTGCAGGAGGAGGAATGACACCCATGGAAGCAGTAGAAGGCAAAGGTGTTTAATCCACAGCATTTTTAGACTTCCTTCACATTTGATTTTTAAAACTGGATTCAGACTGGTTATGATGGACACTTGGTCACACCCATCATTACAAAAGTGGGAAACTTAAAGGGGCCTGACAGCTATTAACATTTGATCAGAATTCCACAGCAGGCACTGATGCATCAGAACTGCGAGAAGCAACTTAATCCATAGATTGGGAAGTCAAAGGCAGCATGGCCACCAGCCCTTTGAGTATAAAAGACACTAAGCTTTCTTTAATTGTATTTATCCCACTTTCTGTAATTGAACCTTAATTATTAAAATTACAATCTTGATTCTAAAATTAAAAATATATTCCAAAATACATCAAATATGAACTAAATATGGGCAAGATACAACAGAAAGATGGAATACTGAATTTCATAAGCAGCAACATGGTAACAACCAGTTAAACTATTTTACTGATGCTGTTTGAGGCATCAATACTGGTTGGAGCACTGGGTAGAACTCCTTTGCTCTGTGAAGAGTATTGTGTGATCCATTACATAACCCAAACGATTATATGATCTTGGCTCAGTGCTGGATCTGAAATATAGCTTGTTCAATGGGACAGTGTTCACTCTGAGCTCTGTCAAGACAGCGCAGTACTCCCTCAGCACTGCCCTCTCAACAGCACAGCAATATACCCAGCGTGGACTCTGCTTCTGTGTACTTCAGGAATGCAAAAAACATCTATATTTTGTTGTAGAAGCATTGGATAGAAGCATTTCGTCTAACTGCACAGTGCCCAAGACAAAACAGACGGCTGTTTGATGAATAATATGATAGCGTGACTTAAAAGGAGACCCTGAAACAAGCCTGCAACTTAATTAGCACAAGCAAAAATATCCAGTCCAATTTAAATATACACAAGTATATTAATAGAAATGCAAGATGATCCATTTACAGATGAAGTCTGCGGTATTTCACTTTGTTCATGCTCAGTATGTTTTATAAATGGCAAGAAACTAGAAAGTGGGGAGGAAGAGAGACTTAGGGATTTAAATGCAATACAAAAATCATTAAATGGTAGAAAGATTGAAAAATAAAAGCTACTGTAACACTGCCCTTCACTTCAGAGGAATTCTGCACATTACAGAAGTTCCAGTTAGATTCCATTTGCAACATTGCGCCTGTTCTAGGCATCACACCAGAGGAAGGACAGATTGGCTTCACAGCAAGTGGAGTGAAGTAGACAGGAGATCCCTTTAGTCAGCAACTGTGCTAAAATGTTAAATTGTGGGGTCAAATCCATGTGATAAACTGTATACTCAAATACAAGTCTAAGATGGCTGAAAGATTTCATAGCGTAGATAGACAGAAACTACTCCCTCAGAACAAGAGGCAATTTATAAAAACTTCAAAATGTGAATCAGGTTGTCAGAAAGTATTTCTTCACAAAAGGATAGTATAAGTATGGAAGTCTTTTCCCAAAACAATGGTTATAGTTGGGTTGATTAAAAATTTAAAAATGGAGACTTAGCCTTTTTAAAATTAGGTGAGGGCATTAAAGGTCACAGATTCAAGGTGGAGTTAAGATATAGAGGCTGAATGACCATCTTCGGTTCCTATGGCCCTCGGGTTACAGAACAATTTTTTTGCTGGAACCCAAGTGAAATAGTCTAGTCTCGTAGAAACAGGCCAGAGTGTCAAAAATACCAAGTGAACATCATTTAGAATGCGCCTTGTGGTTACCTGGCAAAAGCGCTGGAGTAATATCCTCTGGTCACTGTCGAGCCACCATACGTTTTCCTAATATCATCTTGAGTAATCTGAAAGAAAAACAGTTTATTCTTACTTCCATTTAAAAAAAAGCTTTTAAGATAGTACCAAAATTTTAAATCATAAAAGTAACTGATCAGCACAAGCTCACAATTCAATTCAGAAATTGTTTTATCTGGAAACGTACTGTCAAGATAGACCAGGGGAAACTGAGGACTGCACATGCTGGAGATCAGAGTCGAAAAGTGTAGCGCTGGAAAAGCACAGGTCAGGCAGCATTCGAGGAGCAGGAGAGCCAACATTTCGGGCATAAGTTGTTCATCAGGAATATGGGGAAGCAGTAGAAGGAGGCTGACAGTGGAGAGAAGGTAGCTCGGAAGGTGATAGATGGATGCAGGTGAGGGTAACTGAGATAGGTCCGTGGGAGGGTGGAGCAGATAGGTGGGAAGGAAGATGGACAAGTAGGACAAGTCAAGAGGGAGGTGCAGAGTTGGAGGGTTGGATCTGGGATGAGGTGGAGGGTGGGGAGATGAGGAAACTGGTGACGTCAATGTTGGTGCCATGTGGTTGAACAGTCGCAAAGCAGAAGATAATGCGTTCTTCCTCCAGGTGGTGGGTGGCTAGGATTTGGTGGTGGAGGTGGGCTAGGACTTGCATGTCCTTAGTGCAGTGGGAGGGAGAGCAAAGTGATAGGCCACAGGGTGGTGGGGTTGTTTGGTGTGTGCCCCCCAGTGATGTTCCCTGAAATGTTCCACAAGTTGGAATCCTATCTTCCCGATGTAGAGGACACCACTTCAGGAGCATCAGACACAGGTGTTTGGTTATGCAGGAAAATCTCCGCCGATGTGAAAAGATCCTTTGACGCCTTAAGTCAGGGGCGGGCGGTTTCCAAGTGTGGACGGTGGGTGTGGACCGAATGAGGGGGGTCATGGAGGGAATAGTCTCTGAGGAACATAGACAGGGGTAGGGAGGGAAATTTATATCTGGTAGTGGGGTCTGTTTATAGGTGGTGGAAATGACGGAGGACATTGCGCTGTGTCAGAAGATTAGTGGGGTGGAAGGTGAGGACCGGGGGATTCTATCCTTGTTGTAGGTGGAGGGATGGGGTTCAAGGGGGAGGTGTGGGAAGTGGAGAGGATTCATTTGAGGGCATTATTGATCATGTGGGATGGGAAATTGGGGTGCATGAAATAGGTGGTCATCTGGGATATCCTGGAGTGAAATTGTTCCTCCTGGCAGCAGATATGGTGGAGGCAGAGGAATTGGGAGTAAGGGTTCACGTTTTTACTGGAGGGCAGGCGGAAGGTGGTGTAGCTCAGGTAGATGTGGAAGTCAGTGGGTTTGAAGTAGATGGCAGTGCTGAGCCTTTCGTTGGAGATGGAGATGTCCAGAAAGGGGAGGGAGGTGCTCAAGATGACCCAGGTGAACTTAAAGTCAGGGTGCAAGGTTTTCGTGAAGTTTATCAATTGTCCAACCTCCTCGTGGGAGCACGAGGTGGCACCAATACAGTCATCAATGTAGCAGAGGAACATGAGGGGGATGCTGCCAGTGTAATTGTAGAGGATTAACTGTTCTATGTATCCTACGAAGAGGCAGGCACAGCTGGGGCCCATGCAGGTCCCCATGACTACCCCTTTGGTCTGAAGGAAGTGGGAGGATCTGAAAGAGAAGTTGCTGAGGGTGAGGACCAGTTCCACCCATTGAATGAATGTGTCAGTGGAGGGGTACTGGTTGGGTCAACAGAAAAGGAAGATAGAGGGCTTGGAGACCTTCAACATGTCAGATGGACGTGTAGATGTCTGGTGAAGATGAGACTTTGGGGGCTGTGGAAACAAAAGTCATGGAGATAGACCAGGTATTTAATAATTCTAACATGGACAGGTTATAGTGGAAATAAAATCTCAAAGAAATTCTGCAAGTTTTAGAATACTCGTAGTCAAAGATGAGAGTTGTCCCAAGGGAAAAATACTAAACTGGGCCAAGGCCAATTACATCAAAATTAGGCAGGAGCTGAGAAATATGGATTGAATGCAGTTATTTGATATGAGGGAGGCTTTCAAAGATAGGTTGAAGATAGTTTAGGGTAGGCACATTCTGTTGAAAGCAAAGGATAGGAAAGGCAAGATTCGTGAACCGTGGATAACAGGAGAAATCGTACAACTAGAGGAAAAGGGAAACGTACATGAGGTCCAAGCAGCTAAGATCAGAACGGGCCCTGGAGGAATATTGGAAGAGTAGGACCAGTCTTAAACGAGGTATCAAGCGGGCGAAAAGGGGTCATGAAATAGCTTTAGTGAGCAGAATTAAAGAGAATTCCGATGCCTTTTATTCTTGTATAAGCAGCAAGCGGGTAACCGGAGAAAGGATTGATCCACTAAAAGATAAGGAAGGAAGGCTGTGTGTTGAATCTCAGAGAATCGGTGAGGTTGTGAATGATTACTTTGCATCCGTGTTCACGGAGAAAAGGGACATGATGAATGCTGAGTTTAGAGATAGAAGTTTGATTACTCTGGATCACGATGACATAAGTAGGGAAGATATGTTGGGTAGGCTAGAGATTATTAAGGTGGACAAATCCCTAGGACCGGATGGGATCTATCCCAGGTTGCTGAGGGAGACAAGAGAGGAAATAGCTAGGGTCCTGACCGATATCCTTGTAGCATCCTTAAACACAGGTGAAGTGTCGGAAGACTGGAGGGTTGCTTATGTTGTCCCCCTGTACAAGAAGGGTGGTAGGGTTATTCCAGGTAACTACAGACCAGTGAGCCTGACGTCAGTGGTGAGAAAGTTGGTGGAGAAGATACTGAGGGATAAAATCTATTTATATTTGAAAAAGAATGCCTATCAGTGATAGGCAACATGATTTTGTAAGGGGGCGATCGTGCCTTACCAAATTAATAGAGTTCTTTGAGGAAGTGACCAAGTTGATAGATGAAGGAACAGCTGTAAATGTCATAGTTCAGGGCCATTCTACCCTGAAGGTTGCTGCACAGGTGGATACAGTGGTCAAGAAGGCACATGGTATGCTAGCCTTCATCGTATGGGTTATTGAGTATAAGAGCTGGCAGGTCATGTTAAAATTGTACAAGACATTGGTTTGGCAGCATGTAGAATATGGTGTACAGTTCTGGTTGCCACATTACCAAAAGGATGTGGACACTTTGGAGAGGGTGCAGAGAAGGTTTACGAGGATGCTGCCTGGCATGGAAGGTGCTAGTTATGAAGAAAGGTTGAGTAGGTTAGGATTGTTTTCATTCGAAAAAAGGAGATGGAGGGGATCCTGACTGGAGGTCTACAAAATCATGAAGGGTATAGACAGGGTAGATAGAGATACGCTTTTTCCCAGGGTGAAGGATTCAATAACTAGAGGTCTCGCTTTCAAGGTCAGACGTGAAAAGTTTAAGGGGGATTCACGTGGCAAGTATTTTACATAGGAGGGTAGTAGGTGCTTGGAATGCGTTGCCAACAGAAATAGTAGACATAGGCATGGTAGATTCATTTAAGATGCATCTGGACAGATGCATGACTAGGTGGTGAGCAGACGGATACAGATGCTTAGGAATTGTGTGACAGGTTTAGACAGTGGATTTGGATTGGCTCAGGCTTGGAGGGCCGATTTGCCTGCTCCTGGACTGTAGATTGTCTTTGTTCTTTGTACGACACCAAACTGCTGAATAAAGTATTCTCAAATCCTGGGTAACAATATTGCTCATCAATTATTCATTCCTTTGTATGCTTTCTGCGAACAAAAAAAAACTCAAGACCCAAGAATAAATAGGCAATTACTTACTTACGTCTTATATTACTTGCTGACTTACTTCTGATATTGGCTAATTCCTATGCGTAAAACTGCTTTTTATATACTTATATTTGCACTTGAGAATTTTTAACTCACTACTTACTGAAGTTGCTTTTATTCTTTTATTTTACTTTTGGTTGCTGTTCTTTCTTTTCACTGACTTTTGCTTTTCTCACCGCCCCACCAGGTCTGATATTTTCCACTCTACCTGAATGGATGTCTGATCATAACTATTGTTTTTGTTAAATCTCTATTAGCTATAGCTTTCAGGCAATACAGTTAAGGGGTGGATTGTCATAACTGCACCCATACCTGCCCCAGATTCTGTCATCATGTAAAAGCAGTTTTCTCTTTTCATAAATGTAGTGGAGGGGATGACATAGCAAGGCTCATAGTGGACTAGCAATCCCCCAGAGACCAAGTTAATGCTTGTGGTTTAAATCCCAATGCAAATAGAAATTCAAATAAATCTGGAATTGAAGCTACTCTAATGGTGACTGTAAAACCATTATCAATTGCTGTAAAAACCCATCTGGTTTACTGATGTCGTTTAGGGAAGACAATCTACCACCCTTACTTGACATGGCCTATATGTGACTCCAAGGTGACAGCCATGTTGTTGACTCTTAAATACCCCCTGAAATGATCCTGCAAGTTAATCAGTTGTGTTTAACTGCTATGAATTCTGATAACATGAAACCAGTGATGGACCACCTGGCATGCTGGAAACAACAATAGCAAACTCAGATCTGTCAACCCATCAAGGCCTGCTTTACTGACATCAGGGGCTTGTATTAAAATTGAAAAACCTGTCCCAAAGACCCATCAAGCAACAGCCTAAGATAGTAATTGTTGTGGAATCAGAGCTTTACAAATAACTTCTTAGACACCATCACAACCATTGGGTTTGCCTTGTCTCACCGTATGGACAAACTCATCACAGGTGGGAGCACAATAATACAGAATTGGAAGAGAGCAGCCCTGGCAGACCTCAGCATTAATTCCTGATCCAGGAAGTCTGTGGCTGAATTCAAACAGGGGCAAGGAAATCTCTGGTTGATAACTACCTAGTGTCCATCACCCAACTCACCCTCAGCTAATGATTTAGTACTGCTCTCTGTAGAACACGAATTGAAAGAAACACTCAGGATGATAAGGGCACAAGTACAGCTAATGATCAGCAATTACTCAGCACCATGGAAAATTGTCCAAGTGTGTCCGGCCAAAAAACAGCAAGACAAATCCAACTCAGTGAATTACTGCCTTATTAGTCTACTCCCAATCAGAAAAGACATTAACGACAAAATATAAAATGAAATTTGCTCAATAACCTGCTCTTTGATCCTCAGTTTGCTTTTTGCCAATTCTCATCAGCTATTAAGTTCATTACAGTCTTAGTCCAAACATGAACAAAAAAAAAGAGCTAACTCCAGGAGGAAAGCATAAATGGCCTTGGCATTGTGACAGCATTTGACCGAAGATGGCATCAAGTAGCCTAGCAAAACTGAAGTCAATGGTAATCGTTGGAAAAACTAGCCATTGGGTTGGAATCATAGCTACCATTAATTGCTTAGTAGTACAGCACTTAAACATTGCTAAAACAAGACGTGATGTCAAATCTTGTCATCTTGCATGCATTAGGACTCAATACAAGAAATCAAACTTGGAAAGGGAACACTAATCTATAAAGGGTATAAAACAAAGAACTGCCAATGCTGGAAATCTGAAACAAGTTGTAATTGCTGAAGAAAGTCAACAGGTCTGGTAGCATCTGTGAAGAGAAGGTGGAGTTAATGTTTTGAGTCCAGTGACTCTTCTTCAGAACCTTTTTTCTAGCCATTTCTACAGCATAATAAGAGGGTACTGATTGATTGGACCTTGGCTGCATGGGCTTGAAGCAGGAACTGGATTAGTGGTGCTGGAAGAGCACAGCAGTTCAGGCAGCATCCAACGAGCAGCAAAATCGACGTTTCGGGCAAAAGCCCTTCATCAGGAATAAAGGCAGTGAGCCTGAAGCGTGGAGAGATAAGCTAGAGGAGGGTGGGGGTGGGGGTGGGGAGAGAGTAGCATAGAGTACAATGGGTGAGTGGGGGAGGAGATGAAGGTGATAGGTCAAGGAGGAGAGGGTGGAGTGGATAGGTGGAAAAGGAGATAGGCAGGTCGGACAAGTCAAGGAGACAGTGCTGAGCTGGAAGTTTGGAACTAGGGTGAGGTGGGAAAGGGGACATGAGGAAACTGTTGAAGTCCACATTGATGCCCTGGGGTTGAAGTGTTCCGAGGCGGAAGATGAGGCATTCTTCCTCCAAGCGTCTGGTGGTGAGGGAGCGGCAGTGAAGGAGGCCTGCCTTGAAGCAGGAACTGTTAATCGTCAAGCTTAGTTCATTGAAAAAAACTGAGACCATGCAAGCAGAATCTGATTGGTCAGGAATTTGATATGGTGACACACTGTCACTGGATTATAAATCCTGGAACTCGCTTGCCATGGCACTTTTCGTGTATTCTCTTTTGAAAACTTTTTTGGCCATAACTGAAGTATTTAGGAAGGCCAAAAGGCTTAGGAAAGAGCCCAAAAACATTTGTACTTGAGTGCAGCTAATCTGTAACTTGAGCCTCCAGCTTTACATACAGCCTTAAGTTCAGAGGTAGACAGACAACTAACCGTAAAAATATTTACTCATTGAATATAAATACACAACTTTTTCTCCTTAATTCACAGGATACACTGTTGACTGGATCAACATTTATCTTGCATTTCTAATTTCCTTGGAGGAGGTGGTGGTGAGCTGCTTTTTGAATTATTGCAGTCCACTTAGATAATATAGATCCACAATGCCATCATGGAGAGTGTTCCAGGATTTTGTACTGGGAGAAGGGTTCAGCTGTTACAATGCAAGTGTATGATGAAAAAAAATTCACATCCATGTTTAGGAGGAATGCTTCATTCATAAAATAACATGGAATAAAACATAAAATACATCAGGAGACACTTAATATTTACATACCCTGCTAACATGCTGGTCATTAAAACTGTACCACTGTCCATCACTGAATGATTTAATACAGGCATAGTAATGTCCACCAGCAGCACTTCCTGAGTGAACCATAACAGAGAAGAGCTCATAAATCCAGGCACCCTGAAAAAATAATTAACAAATAAACTGAGCAAAGGAGAAAGAAGTAACAACTTTTTTTATTTGTATCAGACCCTTAATACACAAAACATCCCAATATGCTTCAAATAAGCAATGCCAACAAGAAAATCTCTCACTGAGCAGTATATGGTTGCCCAAATAGTGATAATAACTTGGTCAGAGAGACAGATTTTAACAAGCAATTTAAATAAGGAAAGGGTAAGCAATGTAATTCCAAAGCAGAGAGCCCAAGCACCTGAAGACACGTCTAAATATGGTGCAATTAAAATCAGGGATGAAAAATTACTGGAAGAGTACAGAGCATTGAGAAAATTATTGGTTGGAGGGTATTACAAAAGATGACTTGCGTTACCACTATTTTTCTTCTGCGAAGAACTCGGAGGTCAGTGCATGGCAGAAACTTCCAAAACTGGAAGTCAATGTTTCGGCATTGACCCACAGTTTAAAAGGGAACATTGCAAATAGAGTCATAGAGATGTACAGCATGGAAACAGACCCTTCGGTCCAACCTGTCCATGCTGACCAGATATCCCAACCCAATCTAATCCCACCTGCCAGCACCCAGCCCATATCCCTCCAAACCCTTCCTATTCATATACCCATCCAAATGCCTCTTAAATGTTGCAATTGTACCAGCCTCCACCACTTCCTCTGGCAGCTCATTCCATTCATGTACCGTCTGCGTGAAAAAGTTGCCCCATAGGTGTCTCTTATATCTTTCCCCTCTCACCCTAAATCTATGCCCTCTAGTTCTGGAATCCCTGACCCCCAGAATATAAAGAATGACAGATTACAAGGTTAATTAGGACAAAGAAATCAGAACATGAGAGGAAGCTAGATAAAAATGTAAAAATGGACAAAGTATTTAAAAAAAGAGTAACTACACGCTCATTAGTCCTCAAGAGAATGCAAATAGAGAGTTAAGAGTCAATAAGGCAGCAATGTAAATGAAATGAACACATATTTAGTTTCTGTCTTCATGAGATAATACAAAAATCTTTTCAGCAATGTTGATAGATCAGGAAGTGGAAGGAAGAAAGGAACTTGATGAAATTACAATCAATCAATCAGTAGGGAAAAGAGACTCAACATATGATGCAAGGGGCTGACGAGTTCCCAAATCCAATGGACAGCACCCTAGATTTTAAAAGTAGCAGCTAATGACGTAACTTATATATCTGGGTTAATTTTCCAAACTTGCATTAGATGTTGGAAACGTTTCATCAGACTGGAAGTAACAAATTTTCAATAAGTTATGGAGAAGGAAAGCCAGATAGCTTGACACCTATCATGCTGAAGGTTTCAGCATTAGTTATTATGGCAGTTAAGCATCATACTTACGAAAACACAACATATTACAGTCAAGAGTTCTATGCTAGGGAAATCATGTTAAACCAATTTATTGGAGTTTGTTGAAACAGTAACATGGGAAAGTGGGAGTCTGTTGGCGGACTGAATTTGAGATTTCGAGGACGCATTTAACAATGCTGCACAAAGATTCGGAAGAAGAGTCACTGGACTCAAAATATTAACTTTGTTCTCTTTCCACAGATGCTGTCAGCTCCACTTAGCTTCTTCAGCAATTTCTGTTTTTGTTCTAAATAAAGGTTATTGGGCAAAGTAAAAGCAAATGATGTAGGAGGTAGCATACTCTTACTGATGGAAGATTGGCTGACTGGCAAGCATGTATGTATAAAATGGTCCTGTATCATTTTGGAGACATGTGTAAAATGGTGTTCCCCAGGAGTTGTGCTCGGGCCTCAATTTTTGCAGTTTACATCAATGACTGATACAAGGGAAGTTAAGGTACAGGAGCTAAATTTGCAACTGACACAAAGACTAGCAGAAACATATGCTGTAAAGATGTCATTGCAAACAACAAGCTGAGTGCGTAGGTATAATCTGTCAATTGGAGCAAAACATGGGGCAATATGAAATTGCTCACTTTGGCAGGAGTTATAAAAGAGCAAAATATTACCTAAACTGAGAATGACTGCAGAATTCCAAGGTGCAGAGACATAGGAGTGTCCCACTGCATGAGTCACAATAAGTAAGTATGCAGTACAGCAAGTAATAAAGGCGAATGAAATGCTTTCCAATATTACAAGACAAAGTGAACATAAAAGATGTTGTGCTTCAGAATGCTATGTATTGGAGCAAACATCTCAAATACTGCATGCAGTTTTTGTTTCCTTATTGAAAGATGTAAATGCAAAGAAGGCAGTTCAGAGTAAGTTTGCTAAATTAATAGCTGGAATGAGAGGTTGTTTTATATGGAGAGATTGAACAGACTAAATTTGTTGTCACTGAAGCGGAGAAGAGCAAAGGGTGACCTCTTTGAAGTATATTTCCTCACTCAGACAAGTCCAGAACTAGGTTACAGTTTAAAAATCAGGGGTCACCCTTTTAGCACAAAGATAAGTAGTGTTTTGTTTCTGTCTTGGATTGTTTGATTTTGGAGTTCTCTGCCTCAGAAGGCGGAGAAGGTGTGGTAACTGAACATTTTAAGAAGGTGATGGGCTGATTACGTAGTTAACAAAAATTCTACGGTTAGTTTGTGGAATTTGAAACAGACAGAATCAGGCATTATCTTATTGAATGACAGATCAGGTTTGAAAGGCTAAACGTTATACTTCTACTCCTAATTTATTATTGTCTGTGGCAATGTGCATTCCCAGAGAGTGTGCCAAGATTCCCAAGAATGTAATCAAGGAGAAATCAGTCTCTACTGATCAAGTGGATTGTTTGTGTTGAAGGTCCAGCTGGACTAAATGCGGTGCAGAAATGTTTTGTTCGGTGGCTCCGTGGTTAGCACTACTGCCTCACAAGGCCAGGGACCCAGGTTCGATTCCAGCCTCCAGCGACTGTGCGTAAAGTTTGCACATTCGCCCCGCGTCTGTGTGGGTTTTCTGCCACAATTCAAAGATATGCAGGTTAAGTGAATTGGCCATGCTAAATTGCCCATTGTATTCCAGGATGTGTGGGTTAGGTGCATTAGTCTGGGGTGAATGCAGAGTAATAGGATAGGGGAATGGGTCTGCTTGGATTACTCTTCGGAGGGTTGGCATGGACTTGTTGGGCCAAATGGCCCGTTTCGCTTATATGACGATTCTGTGAATGTGACTTTTGCTTTAATCTTTTGTATAAAATTAAAAAGGACCCAAATTTCACACCTATTGACATCAAGCGCACAGCAAGATTGCTGATCATACCATATACCTTTTCGTTCCCTGCCTTTAAGGATTTTTCACCTCCACTGTTATTCTCCAGGCATATTCCTTCATCCACAACATCATCATTTGAGAAGTCATTGCTCATCTGGTCACTGTGGCAACTTCCTTCATTTTCAGCACCACTGTCTGTGCAGCTCTCAGTCTGAGGAGATTTCTATGGAAAGAGAATTTATTGGATAGATCAAGTAGAATTAGTCTGTTGACTTTCCCTGCCTCCCCCCATCCCATTCACCACTGGCAGTTGTGCCATCAATGACCACAGAATTTCCTCCCTAGAACCCCTCTCTCATCCATTAAGACTTTCTCTGAAAACTCATTTTTTGATCAGCTCTCTTCTAATATATCCTTCTTTGATTCAACCTACATTTTAAAATGGTAACTCTTCTGTGAAGTACCGAATGAGATTTTTCTGTATGTATATAGCTGCGTAAATGCAAGTTATTAATACAGGAAATGTGGTTAAATTGTGTGGATTGCACATGATCAAAACACAGTTTTCTAGATTTCAGCAAAAAAAAACTGGATTAGTCCAAACAAAGGTATGCACTAGTGCATTGGTTAATGTGTAAATGTCCACACTTGATGGATCAAGACCAGTCCAGTAACATTCCAGAATGTATCCTTCTCTTTGTCCACCTGCTCTCTTCCCTAATATGGACAGACTTCTGATTATATTTCCCTCCCCTCCCCTATCAGCGTTCCGGAAAGACCACTCCCTCTGCGACTCCCTCGTCAGGTCCACAACCCCCACCAACTCTACCTCCACTCCCGGAACCTTCCCCTGCAACCGCAAGAAATGCAAAACCTGCGCCCACACCTCCCCCCTCACTTCCCTCCAAGGCCCCAAGGGATCCTTCCATATCCATCACAAATTAACCTGCACCTCCACACACATCATTTACTGCATCCGCTGCACCCGATGTGGCCTCCTCTACATTGGGGAGACAGGCCACCTACTTGCGGGACGTTTCAGAGAACACCTCGGGGACACCCGCACCAACCAACCAACCCAACCGCCCCGTGGCTGAACACTTTAACTCCCCCTCCCACTCCGCCAAGGTCATGCAGGTCCTTGGTCTCCTCCATCGCCAGACCATGGCAACATGACGCCTGGAGGAAGAGTGCCTCATCTTCTGCCTAGGAACCCTCCAACCACAAGGGACGAACGCAGATTTCTCCAGCTTCCTCATTTCCCCTCCCCCCACTTTATCTCAGTCCCAACCCTTGGACTCAGCATCACCTTCTTGACCTGCAATCTTTTTCCCAACCTCTCCGCCCCCACCCCCTCTTTGGCCTATCACCCTCACCTTAACCTCCTTCCACCTATCGCATTCCCAACACCCCTCCCCCAAGTCCCTCCTCCCTACCTTTTATCTTAGCCTGCTTGGCACACCCTCCTCATTCCTGAAGAAGGGCTTATGCCTGAAACGTCGATTCTCCTGCTCCGTGGATGCTGCTTGACCTGCTGCACTTTTCCAGCAAAACATTTTTCAGACATCTGATGGTACAGGCCCAGAGAACTGGCAATTGTTTGGAGCTTTGACAGCTCTACTACTGGAGATAGGCATTGCTGAGGTAGATCAGAGACCATAAGGGTGCCTCAAAATGGAGGTACCTTCAGAGACATGGATTAAATTCAAAGAAATTAAATAAAATGGTTATAACAGCTGAAACTGTTAAGCTCCCCAGAGAAGAGGGGAAATACTTCCAGTGGAATAGTGTTAATGGGATGTGGAGCAGTTAGGTGGTTGCTTTTGACCAAAGAAGATTCTATAGGTCAAAAGCCTTTTCCCACGCTGTAAACCTCTAATAATTTAGAATATTGGTGAGGCCTTTCATGTCCATTGCCCTGTCAATGGGGCAACAAATGTCCTAGTCCAATTGCCAGGCTGTCTCCATTGAGGTAGCAGTTTCATATATGGCCGCAGCTTGGGTTATTCTATTACCAACAAATAGCAGGAGGATGTAAAACCTCTTGTAATTAGGCTTTAGACATCACAGCTGGCTGCTCCATTTCTATCCCCAAACTTCTCTTCGGAACGTTTGGGTGTGGCTGAAATGCATAATGGAACCTTTCCTACTGGACTCCCTCATATTTTTCCTTGTTCCCATCTCAGCAACTACCATGACTGAGTTGGAAAAATTCAGCCCATTAACTGTCATTTCCTGCTCTTGGATATTGTATGACCAGCCTCTACTGTACTTTACGTCTGCATTGATGGTGACCAAGTCCGTGACTCACTATTCTTCATCTTAACCCTTGTTGGGATGTATCAGAACTTGACATTTTTCCTGAGGTCAAGCAAATGTTAATTGGTGGTGATAGACGGTTTGCAGTATTGGATAGACAGCATGCTTGTGATGAAGAGTGACGTCAACAATGCGGCTTCAATTCCTACACCAGCTCAGGTTGCTTCTGAAGTCCTGATTTCTCAACATTGCCCCTTGCTTGAAGTGTGGTGCCCCTCAGGTTAATCAATGCACTACTGCATACCTTTGTTTGGACTAATCCAGTTTTGTTTTTGCTGAAATCTAGAAAAATTTAACCAGTCATTTGTATCTAATTAAAAACTAGCCCTCATAAATACAGATATTTCGGCTATCCTAACAAAGGCTTTTATTTAATTGAGATTACAAACCTGGCTGGTCCGGGGCCCCTTAGGAGAGGAATCCCGCATGAATACGGGTTTTATTACATTTGATGTTAACACATTCCGAGTATGTAAGAGACTTAAATATACACTCTGGTTAGTTGTAGGTTAGATTAGTAGACAGTTGAGTTATGTTTTTTTTTCTTTTTCAGTATTTTTTTTCTTTTGTTAAATTTTGGCTATTCTATATTTGATTTAATTGTATATCAATGTTTGTATTTGACAAGTTTTGTTTATTTTTGTAAACTTGTAAAAATGTCAAATTTCTAATAAAAATATCTTTAAAAAAAACTAGCCCTATGGTCCTCTGAGATGATGGTGGCTGTTCAATCATATTCCACAACAAATCCCTTCCCATCACTTTTCACGTTCCCCTATCCTTCTATTTCTCTCTACCTTGTGTATTTATCTACCTACTTTTCAAATACATCTATGCGACTCAAAACAAATATTCATTTCAAAACCAAGTTCCATATTCTCACCATTGTCTGGGTAAAGAGTCAATCCAACATATTGCATATTATTCAAACAAAAAAAATTAATCAAATCATCCCAAAGTTTTGTGAAAAGTTGACAACTGCTTTTTATAAGGTTTCAGGAAAGCAAATTATTCATTATTATCCTGGTTTCTTCCAGATGCAAAAACAATCTAAGGGGATTTCTTCAAACTAAAAGGAATACTACATAAAGCGCATAAAACTACATAACATGGGGATAGTATTTTGTATAAATGCTTTTCTTTACTTGTAAGTTTCAAGTTATTCAATCAAACTCATTTAACACAGGTTATCTGGAGAATTGTTGTTTGTGGACTCTTGCTCTACATACCTAGGCACCTACATTTCCAATCTTACAAACAATAACTATGCTTGAAAAAGTACTTCACTATAAAGTTAAAGTGTTTTGGGATATCCTGAGGCCTTTAGAGAAACCACAGAAAAGCAAATTTCTTCCACCTTTAGTATCTTTATATGCTTTTTGTTCTATCCCAGTTACAGCTCCTGCAGTGGGCATCTGAGCATCATTGTGAAGGATCAGATCTTTGAAACTGTTGGGCCATATCTAATAACTAGGCCTTCAGCATTATTACACATACCTCCTCTTCCACATCTATGAAAGGACTCATGTCGAGCTCAGCTGGAAAGGTCATTCGGTCATTCAGCTTTATTCTGTGCATTGTAGTATAGTCAAAGTCAAAGCGCTTCAGTTGCAATGTCAATAAGTATGGGAAATGTAGAAACTTTAGCCCCTGTAGAAAGAGATTTCAAGTCACCTACGATTCAATATGCTTGAAATGCAAGTTGACCAGTATTCATCACTCAAACTATTTACCTTGCGCGCATCACATTTTTTCTTGCAGCGTTCACAGAAATATTGATTGGGGCCATCTAAGGTTTCAGGCTGAACAAATGCTTGCAACGCCTCTTCCTAGTGGGAGAACAAACAAAGAAAATATATACAACTCTGCAGGAACTCCATAGTTTCAAACTTTCTTATACATTCTTCAACCAATGAATGTGATACATGTAATGAAAGAAATTAAATTCTACACATGTGGACAGCTACTCTCAGTAATGTAGACTAAAGAGATTCCAGTTTTGATTTGTGGTAGACCAGATCTAGGCGAGATGCAAGGATGTGGCACTTCTCCTTGAGAACAGAAAATCTCAAACAGGGCGCCAGCTCATGCAGTGGACAGAGATTCAGAGAATGTTTTCACCTACAGTAGGGTTAGGGGATTAGGTTTGGGCCTGTCTGAGTTGGATGGACATCACCAACTTACAAGTGGGAAATGTAGCAGAGCCAGTGTGATATTCTGGAGTTATTTTGATCATCCAAGGGATTCAATAAGAATTTCTCAAATTACTTTCTCTAATTGGCCAGGATCCCTCTATTTTTTTACATCTCCAATGACCTTAACTGGTCTTGAGTAGGGTGGAGAACATATAAAATGTGATATGTACATGGATGGTATCACAGTTGCATGGAAAATGCTGCAAAGAGCAAAGTATCTTTGCCTGTCATTACTCACATGTTCATATTGATCAATCGACATAAATATGCATAGTACTATCATGCCAAATCAAATCAAAGTTCTCTTCACATTTGATTCTTGATGAGCTTGCGAGCTCAATATCTCTCAGCTTAGTATATATGATCTATTAACTATACAGTTATTTCTAGACTTAAAACATTCTAACAGAATCCTGACCGACATACCATATCCTACCCTTCATATACACGAGGTAATCCAAATTGCTGCTCTCTGCATTTCAACATAAACCATATCTCACATTCATAAATCATTCTTAACCTCAAATGATTGACCACAATGGATTCCAGATAAGCAACATTTCAATTTAAAATTCCCATCCATGATTTGACTACCTTCACAATCCCCTTGGAGTGTTGTAAACCGACAGGAGGTGACCAAGATATTCTGCCTCCCAAACATCTCCAATTTTAACTGCATCATTATTGGTGGCCCTGTCATAAGCTGCCTTTTTCTGCCTCTCTCGAATCCTTCACAATGCCCTACAAAATACCTCTCTAAGCAGGTTTTTGGGCAGCTGCCCTAGCATTTCAATACATATAGTTTAGAGTCAAATTGTGTTTAATGAAACACCATTGAGATATTTCATTAGATATTTCATTATCAATGCCCTTTAAAATGACAAGCTGTTTTTTCTCCAAGTGTCACTTCAGCTCAATTAGCAGGTTCTTATAACTCTAAACTCCCTGTAGGACCGGAGCTGAGCATCTAGGCTGATACTGCATTGCAGTAGTATAGAAATGCTGTATTCTCTGAAATTACCATCTTTTGTTAAACCAAGGACATATTTGGCTATTCAGTTTAAACTAAACCTCCCAAGGCATTATTTGAATAAGAGCAGGATATCCAACATCCAGTGACATTATCCTTTGATCAAAATTTCTAAAACAGGTTAGCTGATCATTTACCCCTCAGCTATTTGGGCATCTTGCCTACATGAAGTTGATACATTTGTCCATAATAACTACATTTAGTAACAAATAAATGACAAGAGAATAGGAAAAACATCACAAATTCAAGCATGCTTTTTTTTAAATTGTAGACTGATTTCATGCTCTTATTTACATTTGGCATTCATGTGCAGTTAAGATGCTGTAATATTTGTTCACATGATCATTTTTGAAGATTTCAATTACCAGTAGTTGGACTTTCCTTTTTTCATTCAGGATTGCGTCCTCCATTCATTGCCCTTCCCAACTGCCTTGCAGAAGTAGCTATAAGCTGCCTTCGTGAACTACTGCAGCCTTTGGAATGTAGAGACACCTATACTTTTTGGGAAGAGTTCTAGGATTTTGACCCAGTGACAGTGAAGAAATGGCAAAATAGGTCCACTTGAAGGTGAATTTCCACAGCTGGTATTGACCCCACATATCTTCTGTTCCTGACTTTAGGAGGCAGAGGTCATAGGTTTGCAAAGTGTTGTCTAAGAAACCTTGGTGTGTTACTGCAGAACATATTGGTGGATAAAAAGAAAAAATGCGAAAAATGGTAGATAGTGTGTCAATCATGTGAGCTGCTTTATTCTGGATGATATCAAGCCTCTTGAGTGTTGTTGGAACTGCACCCATCCAGGCAAGTGAGGAATATTCCATTACATTCCTGACTTGGGCCTTGCAGATGGAGAACAGACACAGGTGAGTAACTGACAACAGGATTCCTAGAATTTTACCTGCTTTTGTAACCACATTATTTACATGGTTGGTCTAGTTTAGTTTCTGGTAAACAATAATCCCCAGGATGTTGATCGTGGGGTCTTCAAAGATGTCAATGTCATTAAATGTCAAGGGGTAATTAGATTCAATCTTGTGCCAGGTCAGCGATTGGTATTTATGTGGCATGATTGTTACTCGTTACTTATCAACTGAAGCACAGATAGTGGTCAGGTTTCTCTGCATTGGGCATGGATTGCTTCAGTGTATGAGCAGTTGCAAATGGTGAACAATATGCCTCGATTAGTTAATGTCTTTGCTCTGACAGAGAGATGATCATTGAAGAAAGAAGAGAAGAGAAGATAATTGATCTACGATACCAATCTGAAATAAATGTTTGGAAGCGGAGAGGATTGGCCCCCAACAACCACAACCATCTTCCTTTGACTAGCCATGACACACACTATCCAGGAGTACCCAATTCCCATCGACCTTGCTATGGTTCCTCGATGGCACACTTGCTCTGACATCAAGTGTAATCACAAACACCTCACTTTTGGAATTTTTTTGTCCATGTTTTGACTAAGGTTGTAATGAGGTGAGGAGCTTAATGACCTGACAGATCCCAAATTAAACATAAGGAAATAAATTTTCCTTTTCAAATGCTGCTTGCTAACATTGTCAATGACATTTTCCAGCACTTCGCTGAGGACTGAAAGGGTAGCAATTGGCCAGATTACATTTGTCCTCCTTTGTGTGCACCACATTGTCAGGTACATGCTAGTGTTGCACATACATTGGAACTACTTGGATGGGGCATAGCTAGTTCTAGAGAATCATTCTTCAACTTTATGGCCAGAACATTTCTCAATATCATGCAGAGGCTTTGTTCATGAAAATTTGTGTGTCACAAATTTGACTGAGTTTTTGTTTGAAGTGGTTATCAAGAAAACAGATGAAGGCAGAGTGGTAGACATTGTTTACATGGACTTTAGCAAAGCCTTCAACATGGTCTCACATGGTAGACAGATTAGATCACATGGATCCAGGGAGAGTTAGCCAACTTGGATAAAAAAATTGGCTCAATGACAGAAGGGGTTGGTAGAGGATTGTTATTCATACTGGAGGCCTGGGACTGGTGAATTCTTGCTGCAAGAATCAGTTCCAGGTCCACTGCTGTTCATCATATATATCAACGATTTGGATGAGAGTATAGGAGAAATGGTTAGTAAGTTTGTGGATGACACCAAAATTGGTGGCATAGTGGACAGCGAAGGTGGTTATCTTAGAGCATAATAAGAGCTTGATCAAATAGGCCAATAGGATCAGAAGTGGCAGATAGAATTTAATTTATATATATGCAAGGTGCTACATTTTGGTAAGGTAAAGTGGGGCAGTACTTGCACAGTTAATGAGGGGGCTCTAGGAGTGTTGTTGAACGGAGAGACCTACAGGTGCAAGTACATAACTCGTTGAAAGTGGCGTCACAGGTGGTCAGGGTAGTGACGGCAGCATTTGGCACACTTGCCTTCATTGGTCACAGCATTTAGTATCAGAGTTGGGACATCAAGTTGCAGCTGTACAAGACATGGCTGAGGCCACTTTTAGAATACTGCACACAATTATGGTCACTTTAGGAAGGGACAGAAAAAATTTAAAAGGATGATGCCAGGACTGGAGGGTCTAAGTTATAAGGAGAGGCTGGATAAGCTGGGTTTTATTTTAAATCTGCAACATCAGAGGCTGAGGGGTGATCTTAAAGAGGTTATAAAATCATGAGGTACATAGAAAAATTGAATAACCAAGGTCTTTTTCGAAGGGTAGGGGAGCCAAAAACTAGAGGGCATAGGTTTAAGGTGAAAGGGGAAAGATTTAAAAGGGACCTAAGGGGCAATATTTTCACTGAGGATAGTGTGTATTTGGAATGAGCTGCCAGAGGAACTAGGAGAGGTAAGTACTATTAAGAGACATTTGGACAGTTACATAAGTAGGAAAGGTTTAGAGAGATAGGAGTTGAACACAGGTAAATAGGACTAGTTCAGTTTAGTATAACTGGTTGACGTGGACAAGTTAGACTGAAGGGTCTGTTTCCATTCTGTATGAGCTGAAAATGTGTTGCTGGAAAAGCGCATCAGGTCAGGCAGCATCAGGGCTCATGCCCGAAATGTTGATTCTCCTGCTCCTTGGATGCTGCCTGACCTGATGCGCTTTTCCAGCAACATATTTTCAGCTCTGATCTCCAGCATCTGCAGTCCTCACTTTCTCCTTCCATTCTGTATGACTCAAATTATAACCTTCCTGTAATGTGACTAGAACCATACAGAAATTTCCAGCTGTAGCCGAATCAATGTCTTACATAGTTCCATCATTACATCCCTGCTTTTGTTTTCAATACCTCACCCAATGAAGGAAAACAATCAGCCTTCTTTACCATCTTAACTAGCTGCCCGTCAATTTTCAGGGACTGATGGACATTCATTCCAAGGTGTCTCACTTCCTCAATTCCTCTCAACACCCTACTTAGATGACCTAGCAGTATTATCGTTAGACTGTTAATCCAAAATGCCAGGTAATATTCTGGGGACATGGGTTTGAATCTCACTACGGCAGATAGTGGAATTTCAGTTTTAAAAATCTGGAATTGAGAGAGTCTCAGGACGACCAAGAATCCATTGTCGATTGTCGGAAAAAATCTATCTAGCTAACTAATGTCCTTTATGGAAGGAAACTGCCATCCTTACCTGGTCTGGCCTATCAATTTGGTTGACACTTCACTGTCCTCTGGGCAATTAGGGATAGGCAACAAATGCTAACCTAGCATTTATTGATGATGCCCCTCATCTCATGATAAATTAAAAAATTACTGTGGCTTCTCCAACTTTGCCTTCCCCCAAGTGCATAACCTTGCGCTTCTCTGGACCGTATTTCATTTGTCACTTTTCTGCTCAACTCAACAAACCATTGATATCATCCTGCTGTCAAGAGCCATCCCCTCCTCCATCAATGTCTTTATTTTGTTTGCGCATATTTCAGTCACTTCTCTCACTCAAGTCCAAATTATTAATACTGCAAAAAAATCCAATAATAAAGTACTACAAAATACCACTGGAAATTGCTTTCCATTCCTAAAAGCGTTTATGACCTTAATGCCTGAGCCAATTCTGGATCCAGCTTGTCATATACCCCTACATATTTTACAGACCAATCTGCCGCATGACCATGTCTTACTAAAATCCACATAAACAATTTTGACTGCACAGCATTCATCGATCCATCTGGTTAGTTCCTCAAAAAAATTAAATTAATTAGATTTAACCTTTCCTTAATAAAACCATGCTGACTCTCTCAGATTAGTACTTGCCTTTCCAAATAACAGGTGATCCTCTCTCTTAGGAATGATTCTGGTAATTCGTCCACCAATGTCAATTGGCCTGCAATTATTTGGCTCATTCCTCACATCCTTTTGGAATAATCATACAACATTCACAGATCTCCAATTATCTGGCACTTGACCTGTATTTTGAGTGTATTGGAAAACTATCCTCAGAGTACCTATTTCCCCCCTGGCTTTCTTTAACAGACTGGTATACAACTTTTCCAACCCTTGTGATTTATTCACTTTCATGGAGGTCAGTTCCTCCAGTACCTCTCACCTCACTATGCTTATTGTAATTAACATTTCACACGCCTTTTCAACTGGAACACCTGCATCACTCTTCTCCTTTGTGAAGACATTGAGGAAAAGCTCTTTAAGAACCCCCATATCTCCAGCATCCACACACATCACCATGTACAAAACTAATAGGTCCAACCCTGTCCCTAGTCAAGCTCTTGCACTTAATGTATAACATATCTTTGCATCTTTCTTTATTTGAAAAATGTGTTGCTGGAAAAGTGCAGCATGTCAAGCAGCATCCAAGGAGCAGGAGAATCAACGTTTCGGGCATAAGCCCTTCTTCAGGAATGAGGAAGATGTGCCAAGCAGGCTAAGATAAAAGGTAGGAAGGACGGACTTGGGGGAGTGGCGTTGGGAATGCGATAGGTGGAAGGAGGTTAAGGTGAGGGTGATTGGCCGGAGAGGGGGAGTCGGTCGGTTTATAGTAAGTGTCCGTGTTGAGTCGGTTGCTCGAGATAAAAATGGAGGTGTCTAGGAAGGGGAGGGAGGGAGGGAGGAGTCGTAGACCTCTCCATTTCTATCTCGGGTGACCGACTCAAAACGGACATTTACTATAAACCGACTGACTCCCACAGCTACCTAGATTGCACCTCCTCCCACGCTGCCCCCTGTAAAAATGTCATCCCATATTCCCAATTACTTCGCCTCCGCCGCATCTGCTCCCAGGAGGACCAATTCCAATTCCGAACAACCCAGATGGCCTCCTTCTTCAAAGGCCGCAATTTCCCCTCAGGCGTAGTTGATGATGATCTCCACCGCATCTCCTCCACTTCCCGCTCCTCCGCCCTTGAACCCAGCCCCTCCAATCGCCACCAGGACAGAACCCCACTGGTCCTCACCTACTACCACACCAACCTCCAGATACATCATATCATCCTTTGTCATTTTCGCAAACTCCAAACAAACCCCACCACCAAGGATATATTTCCCTCCCCTCCCTTATCAGCGTTCCGGAAGAACCACTCCCTCCATGACTCCCTCGTCAGGTCCACACCCCCCACCAACCCTACCTCCACTCCCGGAACCTTCCCCTGCAACTGCAAGAAATGCAAAACCTGCGCCCACACCTCCCCCCTCACTTCCCTCCAAGGCCCCAAGGGATCCTTCCATATCTGTCACAAATTCACCTGCACCTCCACACACATCATTTACTGCATCCGCTGCACCCGATGTGGCCTCCTCTACATTGGGGAGACAGGCCGCCTACTTGCGGAACGTTTCAGAGAACACCTCGGGGACACCCGCACCAACCAACCCAACCGCCCGTGGCTGAATACTTTAACTCCCCCTCCCACTCCGACTCCACCAAGGTCATGCAGGTCCTTGGGCCTCCTCCATCGCCAGACCATGGCAACACGACGCCTGGAGGAAGAGCGCCTTATCTTCTGCCTAGGAACCCTCCAACCACAAGGGATGAATGCAGATTTCTCCAGCTTCCTCAGTCCTCACTTTCTCCTAGTTGATCTTCCTTTATTTTACAGTCAACACTTTATCATATCCTCTCTTTGCTTTCGAAATTCCCTTTTTCATTTCACTCCTATACTTTTCTAAGCTTCCTGAAGTATTTCCTTTTTGAGTTTGTCATAAGTTCACTTTGTTTTATTCTTACACTATATGTTGCTGAATAACCAGGGGAGTCTAGATTTGGCAGTATATTGCACCCACAAAATCTTGCTTTTCAACGTCTCAGATTTTTCAGACTTTCCTACTAGTAGTTGCAAAAGCAGATAACCAGTCCATTTGCCAAGATCTCAGCTGTGTAAATTTTGCCTTCTGCAAAATTAGAACTTTTATTCCAGTCTTGTCTTAGTCAAGACATTAGCATATTTCCAAAACATTTATATAAATGATTTGGATGTGAACATAGGAGGTGTAGTTAGTAACTTTGCAGATGACATCAAAATTGGAGGTGTAGTGGACAGCAAAGAAGGTTACCTCAGATTACAATGGGATCTTGATCAGATGGGCCAATGAGCTGAGAAGTGGCAGGAGGAGTTTAATTTCGATAAATGTCAAGTGCTACATTTTGGAAAAGCAAATCAGAGCAGGACTTATGCACTTAATGGTAAGGTCCTGGGGAGTGTTACTGAACAAAGAGACCTTGGAGTGCAGATTCATAGTTCCTTGAAAGTAGAGTCACAGGTTGATAGGATAGTGAAAAAGGCATTTGGGATGCTTTCCTTTATCAGTCAGACTACTCAGTACAGGAGTTGGGAAGTCATGTTGCAGCTGTACAGGACATTGGTTAGGCCACCGTTGGAATAATGCCTGCAGTTCTGGCCTCCTTCCTATCGGAAAGATGTTGTGAAACTTGAAAGGGCTCGGGAAAGATTTACTACGATGTTGCTGGGGTTGGAGAATTTGAGCTATAGGCAGAGGCTGAATAGGCTGTGGCTGCCTTCCCTGGAGCATCTGAGGCTGAGGGGTGACCTTATAGAGGTTTTAAAATATCATGAGAGGCATGGGTAGGATAAATGGACAAGTCTTTTCCCTGGGATGGGAGAGTCCAGAACTAGCGGACATAGGTTTAGGGTGAGAGGGGAATGATATAAAAGACACCTAAAGGGCAACTTTTTCATGCAGGGGGTGGTGCGTGTATGGAATGAGCTGCCAGAGGAAGTGGAGGAGGCTGGTACAATTACAGCATTTAAAAGGTATCTGGATGGGTATATGAATAGGAAGGGTTTAGAGGGATATCGGCCAAGTGCTGGCAAATGGGACTAGATTAGGTTAGGATATCTGGTCAGCATGGATGGGTTGGACCAAAGGATCTGTTTCAGTGTGCACATCTCTACGACTCTACAATGATGCTTAATCAAAGACTTTCACCAAAATTGTCACTTATTGCTACTTAATCCTCCCAGCTTTATTTCTGGGAGCAATCTACATTCGAGCCCTCTCTTGTTGGGCTTATTGTGGCATTAGCTCATAAATTCTCTTGAATGCAATTCAATAATTTTGTGTCCTTTGTGCCTTTCACATTGTTTTTACCTCAGTTGATATTTGGTTAGACAAAATACTCAAATATGATTGCCCTATTTATTTTATATTCAGAAATATGTCAACTTATTTGCTCCTCCAATACTTTCCTACTAGTTCTATGTTTATAGTGCACACCAGCAGTGTGGATGACCCCTTTTATTTCTGAAATAAACTCAGATAGTGTTCAACGTAGAGGAGAACTAATTTATCTACCCAGGGGCTGTCGGTGGCAATCAGCAAATGTCCTTGCCTATGCCTGACCTGATCCCAACAGATTTAATGGGGCCCGCCCAAGAGTCGACGTTTGGAGTTCCCAGGCAACTCTTTCCTAACTGTATGCCATGGTGCTATCATTTTTAGTAAATCTGTCCTGCCAGTCGAAAGAACATATCAAGGGATGGTGTTGTCTGTAACATTTCCTACGGTACAATTCCATGAGTGTGACTGTCAGGCTTGGCTAGTCTGAGGGTCTGCTCTGCCAATTTTGGTACATCCCTCAAGTAGCAGGGAGGAATTTGCAGGTTCAACAGGATTGTGTTCATCATTTTCAGTGCTTCAGTCATTGATTTGTAGTCTGACCAGTTTCATTCCTTTGTTGAGATGCTATACGGTTAGATACAACTGAGTGATTAGCCAGGCCATTTCAGAGGGTATTTAAAAGTCAACAACAATGCCATAGACTGGAGTCACCTCCAGACCAGATCATATAAAGATAGCAGATTTCCTTCCCTTAAGGACATTAGTGAATCACAGCAGGCTAGTTCTTAATTCCAGATTTTTACTGAATTCAAATTTCAACACATGCCACGGTGAGATGCAAGACCATGACCCCAGAACACCAGCCTCTCTCTCTGGATTACTATTGACATTACCACTAGGCCACCACTCCCCTCTAGAAATAGTAAATATTTTTATTTTAACAAGTAGTAATAGCATAAAACACACAGAAATAAAGTCTTTTGGTTTTGACACCAACTGCCTGTCTTCCCAAAAGCACAATCAAAAAATGTAGCTTAATTAAGAAATTTCAATAGGCCATCCTTACAATTGTTGCATGGTCTTATTATCAAGTGACACTCTGGGCAACAGAAGTCAAACACCTACCACACTGTTAAATGCCAGGTTGGAACCATATGGTCTGATAACTAGCGGGATGTCAAGGTATGTATCAATTCTCCAGCTCTCATAACCACACTCCAGACACTTGACGTAATCCTTCAATTTTCCTTGGTACAGTTGATTGATGAGGTCAGCCTGAAACACAAAAATAACATAGCTTGGAATAAGCACTAAAGCACAGCTGAAATTTAGTGGGATGCAGCTACACATTCTAAAACTTGACAGTGATTCTACGACAGCAAATTGCAGTGGGAGGTTTGCGAATGAATGCTTTCTTGTGGTATCTGATAAGAATCAGAATTCTGGTTTCATGAATGTAAAAGTTACATTTTAGATAGACTTCTGAAAGGATGATAGCAAGCAACATTTCGATTTAAAAAGCTCAGTGCTAACAGATGAAGAAAACAGACTTGGAAAATACAAAACTTAACTGACCTTTACAAACTCAAATTCATAAATCAACCAATTCCACAAAGCAGCAACCCATTAAAAAAAATTGTGCCAAAATTCTGTTTCCTCATTCGGGCACAGGGACATCAATTGAATTGGAAACAGTTTCACAGGTTAAACTATTGTTGGAAGCTTTTGAGTTCCAAGGTCATTTCCATAAACTTGAGCACATAACTTTGCTGTATTGTCAATACATGCTGATGTTGGAGCCTTGGATGCCCCTCACACATATGCAAAAATTCAATCATAATTATTTGAAGAGCATCAGACGTGGTGTCCTGGTCAACCAACATCAATAAAGTAGATTGTGGGACCTAGCTAAACACAAATTAGCTGCTATATTTTGCATATCACGCCACTTCTACAAAACGTAATTCGGTGTGAAGAGACTTGAGTGTGTGTGGGTTAATAATAGATATTTTTTGTAAATACAAATTCTTTTAGTAGGTTAGAAATCACTCATTTCCCTCTGGCTTTCAAAAATACAAAACCCAAGAGATGGTTAAAAGAACAAATAAAACTAAAGTACACATTCAAAGCTACACTGAAGATCGATTTAATTATTATATTTAACTCAATACTGCAATATCTAATCGCAGTGCCACAATGTAGAAAATCAAACAAGTTGTATCACAGATTTCAATTTGCAATTACATTAAGAAACACTACTCTGAATTTTACCTGTCACAGTAGAAGGATTGGAAGGGAAAAATAAAATGTTTGATCAGGATCCTCTTCAAGGAAGGCCAGGTCATGTCCACTGTTATTATATTAAAGTGAAGGGAGACATGGCAACCTAGAGGTAATGTTACCAACCAGTAACCCAGAAACTCAGATGAATGCTCTAAGGACACAGAGTCAAGTCTCACCATAGCAGCTGCTGGAATTTACCCTCAAATAATAAATCTGGAATTCAGTCTAATCTCCATAATGGTCACCAGAACAGCTATCATTCATTGTCATAAAAAGCTCATCTGGTTCACAAATGTCCTTAAGGGAATTAAATCTGCCATGTTTATCTGGTTTGGTCTATATCAGACTCCAGATCCACAGCAAAGTGGTTTACTCTTAACTGCTTAACTACTCTGAAATGGCCACTCAGTTCAAGAGTAATAAGGGATGGGCAGCAAACACTGCCTTTGCCAGTGACACCCAAGAAACTATAAAGAAAAATTAACATGAGAGTTACCTGTTCAGTCTGCTTCCATTTCTGCTCCAATGCATCAAACATGACCCTGCACAATTCTTGAACATCATGCTGCTGCCAAGCTAAGGGAAAATCAATAACAATTAGGTCACATTAAAAGCTCAGCTATTAAACACCTAAGAGCATATTTTACCCTTGCAACAAGAGAGTAACTTTGCCTCAAAATACAACTAACCTTCACTGCTGTCCCAGCCAAAGCTTCGAGTCACATCTGTTGTTTCCACTGCTCTTTTCTTACTAGTTTGTAACAAGACAAACAACCTTTGGAGTTGATAAGGAATGCTGATCACTGGATCTTCATCATATTCTTCAAACTCCCACCTGTGAATACAATTCCATGCAACCATTAGAAAATTAACATTTAAAAATCATTAGGTCAGAATATTCACTTTGTCCACTTGAGGGTCAGCCAAGAAGCTCGAAATACTGCTGGCTAAAGAGTTACTGGCAGAAGATTTGGTCTGGATATGTGCTGAAAGTATGAATATTCATGCTGCTAAACTATTAGTTCGATGGTTAAATGCGCTGAAATATAATTGTGAGAAGTGAAATAGTCCTTTACCGAGCAGATTTTATCCAAATCGTATATTTCATTTTGGACTACACTGGTAAACTCTCAAGTTAAAGGAAGGATATCCAAACTGCATCTCCATAGGTCATCTCTGGTCCCAGAAAACTGGCCTATCACAAGCCAATAATTGTTCTATTTCTCAAGTGCGAATTTTGTGAGCCTAGAGGTTTGAAACGGATCGTGCCTTCATTTTGTGATCTCTGGTGGAAAATTCCCAAAACAAGAGGTCTGTTGGAATCAATAGCTTTGAATATTCACATTTTAATGGAAAGATCAACTTAATACACGGCCCGGAGACTCTGTGGAATATGAGCAGGGAGCTAATAACAGCAAACATTAGGATACTTCTGTCCCATTAAATCTTGATTACAGGCAGAGGTTAAAAATAACTGTCAATTCTCCAGTGTTCTGCCTCGTGCTCTAATGGAAAAGGACGAGACAGGTATAGGTATCAAGTTGGATGACAGTGAAATATAAAGTGAACATAAGGAGTGAACATAAAGAGGAGGCACTAGTGCGTTTAGCAGCCATGAGTTGATAAATCCGCAAGCCTGATTGAGATGCATTCCAGGCCATTGACAGAGGAAAGGGAGGAGTTATTACAGATTCTGGCAATAATTTTCAGATACTCTCTGGCCACAAGTGAGGTGTTAGAGGACTAGATGATTGCTGATATTTTTAAAAATAATTAAACAAACGAGGAAGGGAAAGACCAGGAAATTACAAGTATTAGTGAGTCCAACTTTACTAGCTGAGAGTTACTGAGAGGAGTTCCGAGGAACGGAATATATCTGCATCTGGAGATACAGAGATCAAAGGTTAGTCAGGGGCAGTTGTCATGGATTTCTTAAAAGAAAGAAGTGGTTTGACAAACTTTATCAAATGTTTTGAGGCAATAAAGAATGTTGATGAGAGCCTACATTTGACGTGGTCTACATGGACTTTATCAAGACTTGAAAAGATCTCTAAGCAGACTGGTCAAGAACATAGAGCCCATGGGATTAAAGGCAGTGTGGTATGTTGGATCCAAACTGTTTGAGAGGCAGGAAGCAGAGGATGATAGTAGAGAATTGTTTCTGCGACTGGAAGTTTGCTTCCAGTAGAGTTCCATAGGGCCTGTGGCTGGGTCCCATGGTGTTTATGCTGTTCTTTCATGATTAGGACGTAAACAGGGTGGTGGTGTTGGTGGTGGGGGGGTGGGAGCGGGTAGAATCAAAATTTATGGAGGGCATAAAATATGCTAGGCTGTTAAATAGTGAGGAGGACAGCTATAAACACACAAGTCAGGTGAGTTCAGCAGGTCCAAATCCATCCTAAAAAGTGAGAGGTAATGCACGTGAGGTGCTATAACAAGCTAAAGAATTACACTATGAATGAAAGAACCCTGTAAAGTATTGTACATCAGAAGGCATTTGGATGGGTATATGAATAGAAAGGGTTTCGAGGGATATGGGCCGGGTGCTGGCAGGTGGGACTAGATTGGGTTGGGATATTTGGTCGGCATGGACAGGTTGGACTGAATGGTCTGTTTCCATGCTGCACATCTCTATGACTCTATGAGAAGGACCATTTTTTGTGCATAACCACAGATCCCTTGATGGATAAAATCAAAGAACATAGATAGGGTTAATTAGAAGGTAGATTTGTGTAGGGGTTAATAGCCAGGGAGCATAGATTTAACATAAAAGAGGTCAAAGACTAGGAGGACAGCTGAGGAGATCGTTTTTACCCAGAGGGTGATGGGAATCTGAAATGTACTACTTGAAAGGGTGGTCGAGTCAGAAACTCAAAGCATTTTAGTAGTATTTAGGCATTCACTTGCAAGACCATAGCCTCTGGTGTATGGGCCAAATGCTGGAAAAGTGGATTAATGTTATCAGATCTTTGTTGACTAGCACAGACAGGATGGCCCAAATGGCCTCATTTTGTGCTGTAAACACCTGAGAGTCTAACTTAAATATCTAATCATAATCATCCACAATCTCATTCTATTTCTGGTCATGCATACAAGAATAATTATGTGAATCATTACTTGTACAGGGCATTCCTAAACTCAGGAGTCATGAAGAGCGTCTGCAGCAAACTGTTCAGGTAGCAGGTCATAGCTTGATTCACCAATCCAACATATCCTGCAAAATATAGAACTTCATCAGTCATGTTTGACACATCAATGCATCACTTCAACTTAACTCACCACAAATAAGACTTTCCCTCAACAGATTTTTTAAAAAACTTTCTTCCCAGGTTATGGACACAGCTAGCAACGTCAGCATTTTAGTCTATCAACACTAATTAAATCACATTTGTGCACAATTACAACAATCACCTTCAATGAAATAGCATTTGATCATTGCTGCTTAGTAGCAGCAGGCACAAAATGGGCTATATTACAACAGTGATTATGCATTAAAAATAGTTAATTATTTGCAAGTGCTTTGGTTCAGAGGTTAGAAAAGGCACCATATAAATCCAAGTCTTCTTCCCTTCATCAGGAATTGAGGCTATGTTAAAACTCACAACATAATGCATTTAAAGGACAAATTTTTAACCACTACATTCATACGAAGTATATCAGCATCTTTTATTTGTAGAACTAGTGGTCAAATTGAAGTTTTCATATTTCAGTACACAGAAAATACCATTCAAATTGATTTGTCAACTTATTTCTCTCTTTGGCCACTCCATTGAATAGGTTCTGAGATGCTCTGTTACAAATGCAGATCATGGACTTCTATGAGAACTTGTGGGTTCAACTACACAGTCACTCCTGAGTTACTCAATCGTGGAAAATAATCTACCATCCAAATATGTAACAGTTGACAGCCGAAAGGAATCAATGAAAATGCTAATTGCACGACTGTGTGGCAACTGACATGTCATCCAGCACAGTAAAGGTTTAGGAAAATTAGTAGGCCATTAATTCCATTTGCCTTCCTAATCACTTGCTGTACCTGCATACTAACTGTTTTTGATTCTGTACCAGACACCCACATTCCTCTGATCCACCAAGTTCTGCAATCTCTCTCCACTTATTTTTTTATTCTTCCAGTAGAGACCTTCTCTGTAGCACTAGTTTCCACAGCAAGGAAGCCTGAGGAATGCATCGAAAGTCTAGATGAAAATAAAACTAATCTTAAATAATTCAGAAGCAGGAATTCCTTATTTTGGTATTGTGAAGTTGGGGGGAATGATGGTCTTAGCATTATAATACGATGGTTTTAACAGCTAAACAATGAATGAATTCACCTGCAATGAGGAAGTCAATAGAGTTTATTAAAAAAACTCTTCTAAATTTGGAAGGAGGCTATCTTAAAATAATTCCATGCACCAAAAGTGTTCAACCACTAGATGTTGCCCTCATTCTTTATATCTTCCATATATTGCAGTATCCTTAAAGAGTACCAGAAAAGTACTTTGAAAGGTTCTATTACTAGAACTATTTTTAGTCACATTACTCAATAGAGATGCCAACTGCTCCAACGTTGCTGGAACCTTGGCATCTTGCACTGAAACCAAATAGTCACTAAGTCGCATGACGCATCATCCATCCACAGCTGGGCCTGGGCATTCAACAGGCCATTCGTAGCTTAGTTCTAAATAACAAAGTAACACTTATGACCACAGAGCAATTAAGAACCAGTAGCACACTACTTAAAGTGTAGCTATTGTAATTTAGGAAACTACTCTAGACACAACTTTTACACAACTAGGTCCCAATAACAGCAACATGACAATGACCAGATAATCTCTTTTGTGATGTTGTTTGATGGTAAATATTAGTCAAGACAATGGAGAATATCCCTCTGCTCTTATTTGATATAGTGGCTGTTGATCTTTTGTGGCCAACTGAAGGGGTGAAACAGACTGCATTTCTCTGCTTAAGCTCAGCTTCCAGAAGGTTGCCCGAATACACCTCATGCCCAAGGAGTATTGCCCCTAGGTTACTTCAGAAGAAGCTAAAAGCCTTACTGTTTACTTCAGAGTTTCGATGCAAAGGAAGATCAGGCTCACTTTCATTTGCTACTCTTGAATCCCTAGAAAAGCCAAAGGCTAGATGTTGGATGCATTCATCTTGGTTCATTACTCTGCCAGTGGGCCACCCACTTATGAAATGAACTTCTGATTCATTTCAAACAGAGAAAAGGAGTGCTAATTTAATGCAGATTGTCAATCTGGTCTTCCTTTGCTGCACAAAAAGGGAGCACTGCTTTTCTAACAAGATATTTTTAATTAGGACTCCTTCAGAAATGCAGGGCTGTACAACCATTCTGACAGGGCCCTTGTAATACAGAACTGTCAAGAAAAAGGAACCTATGCCTCCTTTCTCCAGTCAGCTGCTGGCTTCAAACATTTAAGGGGGCAGAAAGTGACAGATGCTGTCAAATGCCAAGAATATTAGGCAAGTGAGACGTACAGCAAATGGAGTGCAAAGTAAACATGGTGTTAGATTGAAAGTTATATTAAAAGGTGCAGCAGACCCAGTGAGTGAACAGGACAGTCAGGTCTGGAAAAGCAGGGGAGGTGGGGACCATGGGTCCAATGACAGGGAGGGAGGGTTGGGTCCTGAGGCAGCTGAAGGAGGACCAACCATGGGTAAAGGTGGTCAGGTTCTAGGAATGCAGTGGGGGAAAAAATCATGTCCAGGGGAGGTAGTGGTGGTGGTGTCCTGTACATAGAGAAGACGGGGATTGTTGTCTGGTCAGTGTATAGCTCCTGATGGAGGCGTAATTGGGGTTCTTTGAGGATAGGGTTGATTGTTATGCAGGAGTCATGCTACACTCTCATAGGTACACAAAAGAAAAATAACTGATGATTCAGTTTATAACTTTATTCTTTATGCAGTAATTAAGAATTAGGAAGCAGTTGAGACTACGTAATAAGTCAGGGGAAACCATACAATTCTGCAGATGGTACATCTTTATTGACAATTTACTATAAACCTACCAGGAATCAAGCTATTTTAGATTTTAGTCCAACAGGTTTAATTGGAAGCACTGCTCCTTCATCAGGTGGTCGTGGAGTACACGATTGTAAGACAGAATTTATAGCAAATCAGGTAGTTGTATCCTCCACAATCACCTGAAGGAGCAGCGCTCTGAAAGCTAGTGCTTCCAATTAAACCTGTTGGACTATCACCTGGTGTTGTGTGATTTTTAAACTTTGTACACCACGGTCCAACACCAGCATCTCCAAATCAGATTTTAGATTTAGCATTATGTAATGAGAAAAAGGCTAATTAATAACCTTGCTATAAAGAAGCCTTTGGGAAACAGTGACTATATGATAGACACTCACATAAAGTTTGAGTATGATCTGAACAAAAAACTATGAAGGTACAAGGCAAGTTTGCTGTAAAAGATTGGGGAAATACACTAAACAGGGAGAGTGTGAGGACTGCAGATGCTGGAGAGTCAGAATCGAAAAGAGTGGCGCTGGAAAAGCACAGCAGGTCAGGCAGCACCTGAGAAGAGTCAACATTTCAGGCATAAGCCCTTCTTCAGGAATGTAGAGGGGGATGGAGGAATGACAGGTAAATAGGGGGTTGGAGGGGCAGGTGGGAAGGCAGATAGACAGATGGGTCAGATCAAGAGGGCAATGCCATGTTGGAGGGTTGGATCTGGAATGAGGTGGGGAGGGGGGAGATTTGGAAACTACTGAAGTTGATGTTGATGCCGTGTGGTTGAAGGGTCCCATGGCGGAAGATATGACACTCTTCCTCCAAATCTAATATGAAGGAGGAACACTTTGAAAATTGGCAGAATTGGGAAGATGGATTTAAATAAAGAAAATTGCGGTTGTCAATCGTGAGGGTTTTGGGAAAGTAGTTCGCAGCATAGGAGAACCCAAGGATGTGATATATTAAAATTTTCAGAGAGTTTTTATATGGCTTCACACAGGAGGTTGGTAAACAAAATTAGAGCACGAGAGATAGAGATTATTATTTGCGTATAGATTGAGAATTGATTAACAAAACAAAACATGGAGATTAGGGATAAACTGATCATTCTCAGAATACAGACTATTATGAGTGGTGCATCATGAGGATCAGTGCTATGGCCACTGACACTTAAACTTTAGAAATAATTGTGGGACTAATTTCAATATAACCAAATTTGCTGATAAAACAAAACTAGATGGGAATAAAAGTTGTGAAGATCCAAAGCTGCCTCAAGGGGACTTGGACAGGCAAAGTGATGGACTACTATAACATGATAAATGGAATACAATGCTCATAAGTTATTTACTTTAGCAAAAAAAGAGAAAAGCAGAATACTTCTCAAATAAAACAAGATTAGAAAGTGGCTTCCAAAGGATATGGGTGCGTAAGCCACTCAAAACAAACAATTAGTAAGTTTGTCTTCACCGCAACAGGACTTGAATGGAGAAGAAACGATATCTTCTACAATTATATAGAGCCTTGGTGAGGCTGCATGTTGTGCATTTTATGCACAATTTTGGTCTCTTTATTTAAGAAAGAATATACACACCACAGAGGAAATGCAACAAAGGTTCTCCAGAGTCCCCCCTGAAATAGCGTGATTTTTTTATGAGAAGTAACTAACAAAACTGCGTCCATGTTCTCAACAGTTTCAAACAATGAGAAGTGAGCTCATTGAAACATACAAGATTCTTCCACAGCATGAAAGGGTGGATGTAGATAAAATACTTTCCTTGATTGATGAGCCTAGAACCAGGAGACAAACTCGGAGTAAGAATGAGGCAAAGAGAAATTTCTTCACCCAGAGTGCAGTGAATCTTTGGCATTCTTTACCCACAGAGCAGTGTGGTAGCTGAAGCACTGAATGTTCAAGGCAGAAATCTAAAGATTTTTGGAGACAACTCAACAAGGGATACATTAATATGGCATTGAGGTAGATAATCTTCCCATGATCTAACTGAATGGAGGAGCAGACTCTAGCAGCTGAATGACTGACTCCAGTCCCTGTGCTATCTAGGAACAGAAACACAATTGCCAGACCACCATGAGGAAAGAATTTCACCCACTGCACATGTTAATTGAACCTGACTAGCACAGGTACAAACCACATCTCTATTTTTGATCCAAGAACTGAATAACACATACCTTTGAAAAATGCTTGAAGAAATCAAGTCAAACATACATGGACAAGCAAAATAATAACTTTACAAGAAAGCAGATCCAAGTAGGACAGAATAAAATATTTAAACAGCCTAAAATCTAAGATCTTTCATGGGTGACGTATACCAGAAACTCAAGGTTTCATATCTGAATGAAATATTTAATGTTTTTTTCCACAGGATTTTCACCTAATCAGAATTATTCAGCGAGTCCATTTAAATATTCAAAATATTTTTTAAAATTTCTTTTCGGATAACATTGTGGAATAAAGGTTTCAAATATTTGCTGTCCAATCACTCACCAGTTTCTGACTTTCCCAGGACAGGAGAGTATGAGTAGTTCTGACTACTGTACTCTCCACAACCCACAGTGTTCTCCCTCAGCTGAGGGCCAATAATCCTTTCCTGAGTGCTGTCGTCATGTCCACTGCTTTCTGCTGTACCAGACTCATCCTGTAGAGATATAGTACACTCAAGTGACATCCTTTTCTATGATCAACAAATGATTAAAATAAAATAATATGATAAAAATAACTTAAGGATGATGCATAGTAATAAGTTAATTACAGAAAATAAATCACAGTACAAAGTCAAAACCCAATTTTACTTTAATAATCCACAGAATTTCTAGCATTTGGATCAATGGTTTGAAGATATCTACGTATTAGAATCATTCATGAGCATTTTAACAGTGCAACAATTCAGAAATTCAGGTCCTTTCAGCTATCAGATAAACTTTGTTCCCCAAACAAACACATCATAGCAGATTTAATGAAGTAGCTATGATGCCAATGAGACTAAATAAAGCACTAGTTATAAATCCTATGCCCTGAACAAGAGCTATTAAATTTGTTGCTTTTGGGACTCAACCTCCTCCCCAACAGAATGTGTGCATTCAGCAACACAGCAGGTGCCAAGTAAATTTTCTTTTCACCTCTTCCTCTGTCCACATATATTTTCTAAGCTTTTGTGAATTGCTATAAATGTATCACTTGGTTTGAGTGACATAGGCAATAGGCACATTGGCATAATAAGCTCCGCTCCAACTCAAAGTACTATGCACACAATGAACACTTTGAAGACTTTTATGTTTTAAATTTTTCGCATCCCTCGAGGAATCACAAAAACTCAAATTACAAGTCAACAGTTTTTGATTGAAGCAGTTATTCTAAATGTCAGCAGGACAAGCTTTGATCATAGTTAGAGTCCACCTACCGATGCAAACTGGGGCTGTTCACCATCTTTATCTGTGAGATGTAGAAAATGTTTCTTTCCTGGTTCAAATCCAGAATCAGCAAGAGATTTTTCACTAGAGTAATCCAGGGGGCTCTGAAACAGGGCACAATTAAAAGGTTAGGTTTAGACTTGTTAAATGACAACTTCAAAGTTGGGCATAAGTTAACAGACCTGTAGTTGTTTGACTGAAGTATATGCAATCTGGGATTTCTCCACTGGAGGCATATGGTTTAAACTCTCTGCCCCAGCTGGGAAAATTGTGTCCAATTCTTTAAAGGGAAAGAAGTTGCACAATAGAAACAAATGATTTATACAATAGTTCTAATGATTAGGGATAATAGTTATGTAGGAAAACTGGAAAACTTTGTCAATTGTCTCCTTTGGGGACAGATAAGTAAAAACTGAATTAGGTTTACTGTCACATGTACTCACATGAGTACAAGTGAAAAGTTTATAAGTTGCTGCTTACTGCACCATCTTAGGTACAAAGGTACCTAGATACAGAATCTTAGGTGCAAAGCAGAAAAATAAGGAAAACAAAGTTAAAAGGTTAAACATTACAGTCCTCCTTACTAAAAGGTAGAAGGACAAAGAAACGCTCAACAGTTAAACGCCAGAGTCCAAAAGTGCCTGGTAACTGATTAGTGTTTTTTTAAACTCATGAAGGAATTAGGTGGAGTAAATAAAGGAAAACTGCATCCAAAGGATGGAGGGTATATAACCTGAGAATAATAATTTAAGACGACTGACAAAAGAGTCAGAGATCCCTTTGGGTAAATGCTTATTTTTAAATATAAGTACCTAGAATGTGAATACACTGCCTGATAGGAGGTGGATACAAATTCAATGGCAGCTTTCAAAGAAACTGGATAAATACTTCAAGCAAAAAAGAACTGTACGAATATGGGAAAATTGCTGGGGAATGGGAATAATTGATTTGCTCAATGAAAGACCCAATACAGAATCAAAGGACTGAAAGGCATCCTTTGGTGCTGAATAATTCAGCAATTGCATGATTGAAGAGGTTTTGGTAGCATTAGGAAAATAATTAACTCAGCTAAATTGAATATTATGGAGCCAAGGGAGCCCTGCTACTTCTGTGCGAAGTGATTCCTGGACAATTCCCATTGTTTTTACTATTGGGCAGTGTAACATGGTTACTTTTAGACTGTTTTCTTAAAATAAAACAGAGCATTGCATTTCCTTTGGGATCTTTGCAGCCCCACATATTACCAGATTACAAATCAATTTTCACTTTAATGCCTCAATTCAAGCTGCCTCAACCACATCTTAGGCGATGTATTCAAGATTCTAACTATATGCTGCATGAAAACATTCTTCCTCACATACAAACCATCAACTGAAGATGACCTAACCCCTACTTGAGGGCTGTGAAGCCTAAGACTACAGAATTAGCTTGGTAAAAACAATGACTGCAGATGCTGGAAACCAGATTCTGGATTAGTGGTGCTGGAAAAGCACAACAGTTCAGGCACATCCGAGGAGCAGTAAAATCTGCTCCTCGGATGCTGCCTGAACTGTTGTGCTCTTCCAGCACCACTAATACAGAATCAGCTGATGACCGCATGTAGTCTGTTTTCATTATGCTTCAAGAACTGAGTGAAGATGACTTTGTTTAAAAGGACATCGGAATATACATCCTGTTGAAGTAGAGGGCAGTGTATTATGACCACAGCTATAGAAGTGCACTGTTGCTCGAGGCCCACGACTCCATGCAGCACAACGTAAAATAAAAATACTTTTACCAAATACCAAAATAGCCAAATAAATGCTTTATCAAATCAGGTTTTAATCTTTTTGAAAAAAATCAATCAAGTGTCTTAAGAAACATGATGATTGGTTTAATATTTTAAAAATTCAATGAATATGCAATAATTAGTCAGTAATATATATTCTTAAAGAGTCATAGAGCATGCAAATAGACACTTCAGTCCAGCTGACCATAATCCCAAATAAAACTAGTCCCACCTGCCTGCACTTAGCCCATATCCCTCAAAACATTTCTTATTCATCTACTTATCTAAATGTCTTTTAAATGTTTAAGTATGTCAGCATCCACCACTTTGGGTATTAGAGATGTACAGCACAGAAACAGACCCTTTGGTCCAACTCATCTGTGCCGACCAGATATCTTAAATTAATTTAGTCCCATTACCCAGCATTTGGCCCATATCCCTTTAAACCCTTCCTATTCATATACCCATCCAGATGCCTTTTAAATATTGTAATTGTACCAGCCTCCATCACGTCCACTGGCAGCCCATTCCATACATGTATCACCCTCTGCTGAAAAAGTTGATCTTAGGTCCCTTTTATATCTTTGCCTTCTGACCTTAAACCTATGTCCTCTAGTTTTGGACTCCCCCACTCCAAGGAAAAGACCTGCCTATTTACCCTACCCATGTCCCTTATGATTTTATAAACCTCTATAAAGTCAACTCTGAGCCTCTGAGGCTCAACAGAAAATTGTCCCAGCCCATTCAGCCTCTCCCCACAGCACAAACCCTCCAACTCTGGTGACATACTTGTCAATCTTTTCTGAAGCCTTTCAACATCCTTCCTGTAGCAGGGGGACCAGAACTGCACGCAGTTTTCCAAAAGTGACCAAACCAATGTCATGTACAGTTGCAATATTATATGCCAACTCCTATACTCAATGCACTGACCAACAATGGCAAGCATATCAAATGCCTTCTTCACTATCCTATCTACCTGCGACTCCCCTTTCAAGAAACTATGAACCTGCACTCCTAGGTCTCTTTGTTCAGCAACCCTCCCCACGAACTTACCATTAAGTGTATAAGTCTTGCCCTGATTTGCCTTTCCAAAATGTAGCACCTCACATTTATCTAAATTAAGCTCCATCTGACATTCCGCAGCCCACTGGTTGTGTTCTTCTAGCCTCTTGCTTGTCTACTGAAAAATACACTTCAGTCAACTGTCATTCTTCAAGGCAAAGATATACAGTGAAGACTATGCTAAAATCTGTCACTATGTTATTCTGGCAGGTGAAGTCAAGTCACTAATCATGCACAGTTATTTCCGATATCTTTCAGACACAGCTTGCTAAAGAAATACAATATTGCAAAGATCATCCAATCACTCTTTCGGAAGAACAAAAGTTTGAACCTGAACTCAAGTGGGTTTCTGCTCAGATTAGATGAACAGCCATTCCTCACAAGCTTCTCCTTGGAGTGGGGGAGTCCAAAACTAGAGGACGTAGGTTTAAGGTCAGAAGGCAAAGATATAAAAGGGACCTAAGATCAACTATTTCAGCAGAGGGTGATACATGTATGGAATGGGCTGCCAGTGGAAGTGATGGTGGCTGGTACAATTACAATATTTAAAAGGCATCTGGATGGGTATATGAATAGGAAGGGTTTAAAGGGGTATGGGCCAAATGCTGGGTAATGGGACTAAATTAATTTAAGATATCTGGTCGGCACAGATGAGTTGGACCAAAGGGTCTGTTTCTGTGCTGTACACCTCAACTGAAGGCCAGATACCAAAGCACTCTCCATCGCTTTTCAAAACAGCTCTTTCAAGGTTATTGGGCAAAACAAATAATTGAGTGTCATGTGATTTCTAGGAAGCCTCATAAAGGTAAGCCTGGATTAAGGTCTCTACTATCACTGTAGCAGTAATTGCTCTTAAAGGCATTGCCTCAGCAAATCAAGCAGCCATCTCCACAATAGTAAAGATATGCTGGCGTTCTGCTTTTATTTTTAGTAATGGTTCCACACAATCCATGAAAACCATATTAATTTAAAAAATCACAACACCAGGTTACAGTCCAACAGGTTTAGTTGGAAGCACACTAGCTTTCGGAGCAACGCTCCTTCATCAGGTGATAGCGGAGGGCTGATGAAGGAGCGTCGCTCCGAAAGTTAGTGTGTTCCAATTAAACCCGTTGGACTATAACCCGGTGTTGTGTGATTTTTAACTTTGTACACCCAAGTCCAACACCGGCATCTCCAAATCTTATTAATTTAGTTCCTCAAAAAAGCTGGTGCTGATTGCATATTACAGTTTCCCATCATGTGACATGCACAGTACATTTTACAGAGCTGTATATATCCTTCAGAAGACCTAGCTAGTAAAAATGTTGACATAAGTGTTTGGATCTTCCTGATTCCTACATGTCTTTCCATAACAACTTCACAGGCTTCGTTTAATATTTCTCAACAATTATTAGAAGACAATGGAGGTGATGGTCTTGTGGTATTACCACGAGATTATTAACCCAGACACCCTAGTAATGTTCTGGGGTTCCTGGTTTGAATCCTGTCACAGCAGAAGTAGAATTTGAATTCAATAAATATCAGAATTAAGAGTTGAATGATGATCATGAAACCATTGTTGGATTGTCAGAAAAACCCATCTCGTTCACTCACCTTGCCATCTTTACCTAATTTGGTCTACATTGACTCCAGACTCTCAGCAATGCGGCTGACACGGAATTCCGTCTGGACAATAAATGCTGGCTTGGTCAGTGATGCCTATATTCCACAAATGTATTTTTAAAAAGTACCTCTATTTAGTGAGCTATTGCGTACACTTTAATGTTACGTTGGTGATGGAAACCCCCACTTCTCACATAGTAACATTCCATAAATCCAGCTTCTTTAACTTCCCTTTGTGGTGATTTGGCTACTTCGCTCAACTCTGAATCGACTTGGTGAGTTTAAGAGAAGAATTACTGATCACTCCCTTTGAATTACCCAAATCCCCAATGAACATTTCAAGCAACTGTGTAACTGTCTGTTGTATCAAGTCAACTGCCAAGGATAAATGCAATCAGGCCCAGGGGACTTATCTATTTTCACCCTTGCCAGAATTTCCAACACCTCTTCTCTACATATCTCAAAGCCATCCATTCTACTTATTCGTGCCTCAGTATTCATATCGACAACAATGTCCTGTTCCTGAGTGAATACTGACGAAAAGTATTCATTCAGCGCCTCCCCAATCTCTTCAGCCTCCACACGCAACTTCCCATTACTATCCTTGATTGGACCTATTCCTTCCCTAGTCATTCTTTTATTCCTAACATACCTATAGAAAGCCTTAGGGTTTTCCCTAATCCTACCAACTAAGGACCTTTCATGTCCCCTCCTTGCTGCTCTTAGCTCTCTCTTCAGGTCCTTCCGGGCTACCTTATAACTCTCAATCGCCCCTATTGAACCTTCACGCCTCATCTTTACCTAATTTGGTCTACATTGACTCCAGACTCTCAGCAATGCGGCTGACACGGAATTCCGTCTGGACAATAAATGCTGGCTTGGTCAGTGATGCCTATATTCCACAAATGTATTTTTAAAAAGTACCTCTATTTAGTGAGCTATTGCGTACACTTTAATGATACGAAAGTCGGAGGAGTTGTAGACAGTGAGGAAGGATATGGCAGGTTACAGCGGGATATAGAGAAGCTGCAGAGCTGGGCAGAAAGGTGGCAAATGGAGTTCAATGTAGCTAAGTGTGAAGTGATTCACTTTGGTAAGAGTAATAAAAAGATGGATTACTGGGCTAATGGTAGACTACTTGGTAGTGTGGAAGAGCAGAGGGATCTTGGTGTCCATGTACACAGATCTCTGAAAGTTGCCACCCAGGTAAATAGTGCAGTGAAGAAGGCATATGGCGTACTGGCTTTTATTGGTAGAGGAATTGAGTTCCGGAGTCCTGAGGTCATGCTGCAGTTGTATAAGACTCTGGTGCGGCCGCTTCTGGAATATTGTGTGCAGTTTTGGTCGCCATACTATAGGAAGGATGTGGAGGCACTGGAACGGGTGCAGAGGAGGTTTACCAGGATGTTGCCTGGTATGGTAGGAAGATCCTATGAGGAAAGGCTGAGGCACTTGGGGTTGTTTTCTTTGGAGAAAAGAAGGTTTAGGGGTGATTTGATAGAGGTGTACAAGATGATTAGGGGGTTAGATAGGGTTGACAGTGAGAACCTTTTTCCGCGTATGGAGTCAGCTATTACAAGGGGGCATAGCTTTAAATTAAGGGGGGGTAGATATAGGACTGATGTTAGGGGTAGGTTCTTCACTCAGCGAGTCGTAAGATCATGGAATGCCCTGCCAGTAGCAGTAGTGGACTCTCCCTCTTTATGGGTATTTAAGCGGGCATTGGATAGGTATATGGAGGATAGTGGGTTAGTGTAGGTTAGGTGGGCTTTGATCGGCGCAACATCGAGGGCCGAAGGGCCTGTACTGCGCTGTATTGTTCTATGTTCTATCTTGCATCCACAGAGAAGTAATTTCAACATCACCAGGGTAGATGGAAAGTGAGGAGCAGAGTAATGGAACACAGGCATCCTGGGGAACAATGATGGATGCAGAGGCTGGCAGTAATGTTGTGTTAGTAGGATCTAGCAGCATTGAGTAGCAATTTTCAGATTTTGCAGCCAAGTACAGCTGGAATCCATCATTCTCTTTCTTCCCCTCTCAGATCACAATCGCCATTCTGCCCAGTGTTCCCTAATACAGTTCACAAAAAGTTTTTATATATGGGCAAGGATTCCCATGAACATTTGTAAGAGCATGATAAAACCAGAGCCAATGCTTACTTTGTCAATAATTCATAGTCACTACCAATGAAGTGATGTAAAGAAAGAAAAATAAAAGTAATTAAAAAATGCACGGTAGAAGAATGGAAGAGAACCAATTAATCAAAATGAACATTACAGGTGAGGTACCATGGTAGTCACGTTGCTGAATTAGTAATTTAGATTAATAATTCAGTGGCTAGAATTGAAATTCCAACATAGCTGGAGTTGTGAATTATCTTGACCAAATAAAATTTAAAATAAAAGCTCAATGTATGTTCACCATGAAAGTACTGGGATATTAAAAATGTATCTGGTTCTCTAACTTCTTTAGGAAGAAAAAATTCTCAGTCTGGCCTATATACAAGGTCGAGATACAACATTTGGCCTGACTCTTAACCACAATGTGAAATGGCCAATTGTGGCAAGGTTTAATAAACATCACACAATGGTAGCAGTTAAAACACAATAGTGCAACTAGAGCAAATAAATGATGGCATTGCCAGAATCACCAACCTCTTGGTGATAGATATAGGGCAGATGTCAGAGGTAGGTTCTTTACTCAGAATAGTAAGGGCATGGAAAACCCTGGACAGTAGAGGACTCACCAACTTTAAGGCCCTGCAATAGCAGTAGACTTGCCAACTTTAAGGACATTTAAATGGTCATTGGATAAACATATGGATGATAATGGAACAGTGTAGGTTAGAAGGGCTTCAGATTGGTTACACAGGTTGGCACAACATTGACGGCTGAAGGGCCTATACTGAGCTACAATGTTCCATGTTCAAGTGAATGAAATTAAAAACTAAGCTACACTAAGATTCCAGGCATGTTTAAAAAAAGATCTATAATAAAATGAAAATGCAACACAAACATATTAAACAAACAGGATAAAACTTGAGGACCTGATATTCTTTTGGAATTCTAGGGAAGTTTTAAGTAGAAAGCGGTAAGTTGATCATTACACTTCAAGTTCTCTCAAAATGAACAAGACTAAAGGGAGGGCAGCATGGTGGCTCAGTGGTTAGCACTGCTGCCTCAAAGGGCCAGGGACCTGGGTTCAATTCCCGCCTCGGGCAACTGTCTGCATGGAATTTGCACATTCTCCCCGTGTCTGTGTGGGTTTCCTCTGGGTGCTCCAGTTTCTTCCCGCAGTTCAAAAATGTGCAGGTTAGGTGAATTGTAGTGTTAGGTGCATTAGTCAGGGGTGAATATAGGGGAATGGGTCTGGGTGGGGTTGCTCTTCGGAGGGTTGGTGTGGACTTATTGGGCTGAAAGGCCTGTTTCCACACTGTAGGGAATCTAATAACCAGACAGATGGCAAAGCTATCAGGAAAGTCAGGAAGCATCATAAATCAAAGCTAACAGGGCAACTGGAGATGAAGAAATATATATATATATTAAATTATAAATTATATACTTCCATAGTGAGGCAATAAATGGTGAGGTAGGCACATATGACTGTGGCTGAATTGACTGTTGTGCACAAATAATGGCAATCAGCTTACAAGCCCATGGGTGAGATTCCACTTGAGCTTGTTTAACCAGGTTTTCCCAATTGTGAATTGATCAGTCTAAATCACGAAGCAGCCACTATAAATAAATGCAACAAGGTCAAATATTTTTGAGTCCCTGGTCAAACTCACCTGGTCAGTGTTGTTAAGACCACTGGTCCACACTAATTCAAAGGTGCCAGTAACATAGCCCGCTTTAGATGCTACATCATCGAACAGTTGTCTGAGTGGAGTGGATGCAGGAAGGTTTAGGGTGAGTCGCTGAGTAACTGCCTTGGCATTGGTGGTGTCCTGAACAATGCACAGCACCCGTGGTTCATCTGCTGCAGTCTCTGACTATGGAGAGATTTTGTTTTTTTTAAACAAAGATAAGCCATTACAAATCAGTGAACAAAATCAAAGATTCACAATAAGAATATAAGAACTAACAGCAAGAGTAGATCATACATCCCTTCAAATCTGCTCCACTATTCAATACAATCATGGTTTTTCACTGTTTCAACCCCATTTTCCCACTCTCTTCATTCCTCAGATACCAAAAACTGTCTCAACTTTACATTCAATAATGAAACACCCAAAGCCCTCTGGAGTACACAGTTCCATAGATTCTTAACCTTCTGAAGGAATTTCTGATCAACTGAATTCTAAATGAATCACCCCTTATTTTGAGACAGTTCTCAAGATTCTGTTTCTTTGGCTGGGAAATCTAACCTTTCAGGTCCTTTTAGAAATAATGCAATTTATTTGCAGCATTTGGAAGCACAATACCTATACGAATTGGGAACCAGCTAATTCTGTTGGCTGGACAGCTGGTTTGTGATGAACAGTGAGGCCAACAGCATGGGTTCAATTCCTGCACTAGCTGAGGTTACCATAAAGGAGACTGTTTCTCAACATGGTGGCAAGTCAGGGTTCGAACAAAATACACTCAAGATAACAAGAAAAATTCTGAGCAAGCAAATGTGATTATAAATCAAAGGCAGATCAGAACCTTTGCTGAAATTGTATTGCTAATGCAACCATGGAATCCCAGTATCATACAGAAGGCACCATACCTCTACCTCCTCTTTGAATGAGCTTTCCTATCAATTCCACTTCCTGTTCTTTCCTGTAATCTTGCAAGTGTTTTTCCTTCAAAGTCCCTTTTGAAGTCACTACACAACTGCCATGTGCTTCTATCACCCACCAGGGCAGTGCATTTCAGGTCACAACTTCATATTTGTATTATCACTGGTAATTTTGTTCTTCCTCCTTTACTCAATCTAGCCCCCTCATTAGCCTTGAATTATTCAATTAAATCTTACCTTAGATTAATGTATTTGCTCTATCTCTCACAAGTGACTTAGTGCTGGCGTGCTTTCAAAAATATTATTAAATGTTTCTCTGCAGGCCCCACCCATCTATCTAGACTGCTTGATAACCAAGTAAAGGATGTCGATCATTAGCTTCCCCGTCGCTTTTCGGACAAAGTACAGAGAGGTAAAGTACCACATGTTACTCATTAATTAGCAATGGCAACACTTGAGCTAATTCTATCCCCAAGCCCAATATTTTCTGATACCATGTTTCTCTCCACCAAACCTTCCCCTCCACTTTTCAAACCTCAAATCACAAAAACAGTCAAGACTCTTTCTACACCAAACAAGATGCCTCTCATTTGTTCCACAGGGTTGTCTCTCCTTTTAGGCCTTCCCTATATAGCACTGTATATGAAGGTTGTTGCAGACTCAATGGGCTGAATGTCCTCCTACCACACTGTGGGAGTCTACTATTCTAAACTAAGCAGAATGAAGGGAATATAATTAGGTCAGAAAATCTCTAACATAAACCTGTGAAAATGCCTTCAGGATGTGAAGCAAAGCACCATTTTGAATACATTCCAAAGAGTTCCCCATTCTTCACCTGCTCTGAATCACGTCACAGCTATCTTTTCAACATAATAGTTACACAGCAAAATCATTGCTAGAACTTGAAAATGATGTTATCCTTTTATGGAAGATATAAATAACCCATATTTTTAGCACAACAGTCCACGTAAAACCTGCACTCAGTAAGAGGAACATTAAGAGAGAAGATGCCCCCCTAACCAAGTAAAAGCACTTATTTTGTGCAGGATAGTACCTAACTTTAACAAGAACAAGAACAAGAACAAGAACAAGAGAGAGAATCAATTTCTATTATGCCACTATGCAACTTAAACCACGGCCTTTCAAAAATCTCAAATACTTAACATGTAAAAGTCCTTTTTTTTGTTGGGGGGGCTTAATGGATCCTGTTTGAAGACTTTAGAAATTTCTCTCTTGCCCTTGGTGCTTATAGCTGTTTTAAACACACTGCAGTTCAACCAGAAGGCTGTGGTCTGCCAGGATATTCTTAACTCAAAAGATTCTCAGAGCCATCCAGTTTCAAATTCTCCTTCTCTCTGCTTCAAAAAGCAGAATTGTCTTCCACAGCTGAAGAATACATCGTTTTTAAGTTGCAAAGCTCTTCTGGTGTTTCAGTCAGCTTCCGCTTCAGTTCATAGTTGCAAAGGAAGAAAACTCATTGCCTCTTACAGTTTAAACCGTTGGGTAAATCTTCAAAGGAAACATCAAACTGCTGCTTTATAAAAACCGTCCACTACATTCAAGTAATGGTTTGGGAAGAACCCTTGACATAAACAGAATAGCATTGACTTGACCAAGAGATTTTCAATAGCTGGATAGGAGGGAGAAATTAATCCCAGAGATTTTCTAGTCAAATTCATAGCTAGATATAAGACAATAATCAAAACTTGGCATTTCTCCTGGGACCTGCAATGGAGGAGGAGGAAGCAGAGAGAGAGAGAGAGAGAGAGAGAGAGAGAGAGAGAGAGAGACAGACAGACAGAAAAGAGGGGGGAAGGGAGGAGGCAGACTGAGAGATAAAGAAAAAAGAGGCAGATAGAGAGGGGGAGGGGAAGGCAGATGGGGGAGGAGGCAACAGACGAAAACATAAAGAGTCAGACAGAGAAGAAGGGAGATTGAAGGGGAGGGGAGGGGAGGCAGACAGAGGAGGGGGAAGCAGATGGGGGGGTGGGGGGGGGGGGAAAAAGGAGGGAGAGGCAGAGAGAGAGAGAAAATAAAAGGGCGGCAGAAGGGAGAGAGGGAAGCAGGGGCGGGGGGATGCATATGTTCCCAGGGCACTTCAGCATTTAAGTAAATACTGGGCACTGTATGTCGACTCAAGCATGCAAGGTGCATTGGATCTACTTAGGACACTGCTAATCATGTAGCTTAGCAATTGCTAGAGTGACAAAAAGCAAAACCAAGAGACAGCTTGTGTGCTAGACAGCCAATATGCCGATAACAGATTTAAAGCAGTCCACATTATTACAGCTGAGAGGTTGAACCCAAAATGAAAACAACGCATTAAGTTGTAAAACTGCATCAAAGCAGCAAAAATAATCAGAAATTATACCAAGAGCTACCTGCAAAATGATGAGGGGATATAATGCGCTGGTATTCCTGTAAGTGTCTAAGTGGAGACACCACCAAAGGATGTGACGGCATACCTCACGTAACCACTAGTTTTGGGTATCAACTGAGAATAAGATGTGTGCTTCTATCTCATGTGTATGTCTTTCAGTTCAAGCCCCAACAAACCCACATTTTTATTGCATGTTGTCTATATTCCAGTGAATCCAATATCAGGCATACATAGCAGCAAAAATATATTAGGACAGTAAAAATCACAAGTTCTACTAAAAGCTTTGTTTGAAGTGATACAAGGGAGCTTGGCACAAGCAAATTAGAAAAACACCATGGGAAATTAGTCGCTCCAATTGTGCAAGCTCTCAGGCATTTTTGCAAGACAGAAACAGGAAATTAAATAAGACAATAGACAATAGGTGCAGGAGTAGGCCATACAGCCCTTCGAGCCTGCACCACCATTCAATTTGATCATGGCTGATCCTTCCTAATTAGTATCCTCTTCCTGCCTTATCTCCATAACCCTTGATTCCACTATCTTTGAGAGCTCTATCCAACTCTTTCTTAAATGAATCCAGAGACTGGGCCTCCACTGCCCTCTGGGGCAGAGCATTCCACACAGCCACACTCTCTGGGTGAAGAAGTTTCTCCTCATCTCTGTCCTAAATGGTCTACCCCGTATTTTTAAGCTGTGTCCTCTGGTTCGGCACTCACCCATCAGCGGAAACGTGTTTCCTGCTGCCAGAGTGTCCCATCCTTTCATAATCTCATATGTCTCAATCAGATCCCCTCTCAGTCTTCTAAACTCAAGGGTATAAAAAAGCCCAGTCGCTTCAGTCTTTCAGTGTAAGGTAATCCCGCCATTCCAGGAATTGACCTCTTGAACCTACGCTGCACTCCCTCAATAGCCAGAATGTCTTTCCTCAAATTTGGAGACCAGAACTGCACACAGTACTCCAGGTGTGGTCTCACCAGGGCCCTGTACAGCTGCAGAAGCACCTCTTTGCTTCTATACTCAATTCCTCTTGTTATGAAGGCCAGCATGCTATTAGCCTTCTTCACTACCTGCTGTACCTGCATGCTTGCCTTCATTGACTGGTGTACAAGAATACCCAGATCTCTCTGTACTGCCCCTTTACCTAAATTGATTCCATTGAGGTAGTAATCTGCCTTCCTGTTCTTGCCACCAAAGTGGATAACCATACATTTATCCACATTAAACTGCATCTGTCATGCATCTGCCCTGCATCTGCTCACTCACCTAACTTATCCAGGTCACCCTGTAATCTCCTAACATCATCACATTTCACCCTGCCACCCAGCTTTGTATCATCAGCAAATTTGTTAATGTTATTACTGATACCATCTTCTATATCATTAACATATGTTGTAAAAAGCTGCGGTCCCAGCACGGATCCCTGCAGTATCCCACTGGTCACTGCCTGCCATTACGAAATGGAGCCGTTTATCACTACCCTTTGTTTCCTGTCAGCCAACCAATTTTCAATCCAATCTAGTACTTTGCCCCCAATACCATGCGCCCTAATTTTACTCATTAACCTCCTGTGTGGGACTTTATCAAAAGCTTTCAGAAAAGCCCAGGTACACTACATCTACTGGATCTCCCTCATCCATCTTCAGAGTTACATCCTCAAAAAATTCAAGAAGATTAGTCAAGCATGATTTCCCCTTCATAAATCCATGCTGACTCTGTCCTATCCTGTTACTACTATCCAGATGTGCCGTAATTTCATCCTTTATAATAGACTCCAGCATCTTTCCCACCACTGAGGTCAGGCTAACTGGTCTATAATTTCCTGCTTTCTTTCTCCCACCTTTCTTAAAAAGTGGTATTACATTAGCCACCCTCCAATCCTCAGGAACCGAACCCGAATCTATTGAACTCTGGAAAATAATCACCAACGCATCCACGATTTCCCGAGCCACCTCCTTCAGTACCCTGAGATGTAGACCATCAAGCCCCGGAGACTTATCAACCTTCAGACCTAACAGTCTCTCCAACACCAAATCCTGGCAAATATAAATTCCCTTAAGTTCAGGTCCTTCCAGCCACTGTTACCTCGGAGATCGCTTGTGTCTTCCCCAGTGAACACAGATCTGAAGTACCCATTTAATTCTGCTGCCAATTCTTTGTTCCCCGTAATATATTCCCCTGTTTCTGTCTTTAAGGGCCCAATTTTAGTCCTAACCATTTTTTTGCCTTTCATATACCTAAAAAAGTTTTTACTATCCTCCTTTATATTATTGGCCAGTTTACCTTCGTACCTCATTTTTCCTCTGCGTATTTCCTTCTTAGTAATCCTCTGTTACTCTTTAAAAGCTTCCCAGTCCTCAGTTTTCCCACTTATCTTTGCTGTGTTATACTTTTTCTCTTTTAACTTTATATGTTTCTTAACTTCCCTCGTCAGCTACGGCTGCCCATGCCTCCTCCTGGGATCTTTCTTCCTTTTAGGAATGAACTGATCCTGCAACTTCTGCATTATACACCATTGTTACTCCACGGTCATCCCTGCTAAGGTATTGCACCATTGAACTTTGGCCAGATCCTCCCTCATAGCTCCATAGTTCCCTTTATTCAACAGAAGTACTGTCACTTCCGACTGTACCCTCTTCGCAGCAGAGAGCGGCGGGAGCTGGGCGGAAGTTCAGGCGGAGCGCAAAGCCGGTTGGGAAGGTAAGTGATTGCTATTAGAGTGGGTGTGTTCTAAACCCCAGGTCCTACAAAGTAGGGTCTCCCTCCCTCCTCCTCTAACATAAATTAAGAGTCCACAGACTTGCCACAAAAAGAGGGTCTAAGGAAGTTTGGACCGAAGAGTGAGGCTTCAGCTCAGGACAAGGAGGTTGAGTGAAGTGATTACGCCACAGTTGAAGAGGGTGAAGACATGACTGCCCAGCTGGTTCAGTGCGCTTCGTGATTGATGTGGGAGGTCAACGACTCTGGTGTGTCTGGCTCGTATGTGTGTAAATAAGATAGGATTAACAATATCACTGATCGACAATTTTTTAAAAAATGGACACCGAGCACAATCTTGCCTTTTTCAATCAGGTTTGAGTAATTATACATACATTTAAGAGCATTTTTGTTAGTATTAATATTGTCACAGCATCCGCAAATCAGAGACCATGCCTGTCATAGCCGAAATTGCATTGCAGCATGTTAGTCATTCGCATAGTTTCCATTTTCCATTCAATACAACTCAAATACTACCTGAGACAACTTCTTCTTCATTTCATCAAAGATACTTTGTCTGCAACTCCAGAACATTTCCTAAGATGCACAATAATTGTTACAAATTTTAAATCTGATGAAATAAAAATGTAATTTTGTTCTGAAAAGTACACAATAGAGTACATATGCCAGGATATTTTTTAAAAAATATTCTTCAAAGTAAGCAATGAGTACATAGCACAGCGCAAATTTACAAAGCAAAGTTATTGCAAAAAAAATTGATAAGTCAACCCCTTTTGTATGTAAACAGATGAAGCTTTTGCTGCACTAGACTGGTCTAATTAAAACTCATTCAACTGCAATATAATTAACCTTGCAATTTATTTTGAATGTCCAAACAAAGTCAATGAAAATCAACATGGAAGTTAAAACCCTGGTTACAATAAAACAAGGACAAGACATGGCCAAACAAATGACAATTCACAACATACTGACTGAGATTTGTCAAACGCCAAGAATAAGTTATGAAAGGTCTCTCTGAAATTATAAAATCTGCATATTAAAAAGTTTGAGAACTTGTTTGTCTTATTTGTATTGGAAGCCTTTAGATCAAATTTAGTGGCAACCCTAAGGTTCAGATGGGTGAATCAGTATTGAACTTCCATACAAAGCATTCAAAAGCAAATCCATGCACCTGCAATACTTTAATGCTCTTTTTTGTTTCAATTTGGAGATGCCGGTGTTGGACTGGGGTGTACAAAATTAAAAATCACAACACCAGGTTATAGTCCAACAGGTTTAATTTGAAGCACGAGCTTTCGGAGCGCGGCTCCTTCATCAGGTGGTTGTGGAGTACATAACTTGTTTCATTCCTCTTCACAAGCAGCACAGGATTTTAAAAGAAGGGAATGAAATCTAACATTGATTTCATGGCACTTTCATTTTCAAATTGTAACTTGAAGTAGAAGGTTGGAGAATCAAGTATGGATCACATTTGCACAATTTGAACCCATAAACTCAGGATGAAAGTCAGTAAAGTAAAAATTAACAACTTCATTTTTTTAAAAAAAGTCTAACAAGAGAATAATTAACAACTATTTAAACTCCTTCCTCTAACCTATCCTTTACCTTCCCCTCTGCAATACTAGTTTGATAACCCCTGCCATCACCTCCCCTCCTCTCCCCCCCACCTCATCCAGAGTAAGATTTACAGAAAAATTCAAATTTCAAAACAAGCTAGCTGTCGAATTTTTTCTTTGTATCTTCATCTGTAGATCGGCTTTCCAGGTCGGTGTAGACGTTTTTTCTCTGTGCAAACTCCTTCTCTAGACAGGTACCTCTTAGAGTTCTCACCAGCAACCTACATTTATTGGTCTTTTGGCAGTTCTCCAACCACCTTTTTTTGGTTTTATGCCCTAAAGCATCAGATCATTTCAATGGTGTTAATATTGTCAAAATACTAAATTCAAACTCAATTGCAGTTTGGTATTTTGGGGCATAATTTAAACCGATTGGCCGAACTTGAATTGATTTTTTTGTCTCCAGGTGACCCAGCTACTCTAGCTGTGCGACCAAATGTTACACTGTTGCCTTGTTCAGAAGGCTTGGTGCTATGTCAGGTAGTTCTGTGAGCTTTTAAACTCTTAAAAAGGTACAGTACCCCTCACACTTTCATAACACATGAAAGTTTAGGGTTACCAGTTTTTAATAATACCGATTTAGGATAAAACTAAAACACTCTTTCCATTGTCATAACTAATAAGAATGCATTCAGCTAACTAAGGAGAGCATCACTGTGTACTCATATTCCCCCTTCAAGTGCCAACTAGCTCCTACATTGTGGTCACGTTTTTATGGTTGCTGTCAGTTAATGGAAATTTTGTCAATAACTTCAAAAGTTAATTTGAATAAGGGATTCAGGATCTGTATGCAGGAATGCTTTCACTATATTCTCACTACTTAATTTGCATTCGACTGCTGCAGAAGGTGGAAAAGTCATTATCAATGGTCGAGATAAAAACAAAATGCTCAAAATACACAGCCAGACAGAACATCTCAGTCATAAATCACAGAAACAAATACAGAAGTGGGTTTTCAGCCCAGCAAAGTCTGCACTGCCAGAAGTTCACCAAATCTATACCATCCCATCAATCAGCACTTGGCCCATAGCCTTGAACATTATGATATTTCAAGTGCTCGTAGAAGTACTTATCAAGTTTCCCACCTTCACCCTCCCAGGCAGTGCATTCCAGATTCCCACCACCCCTCTAACCCCCTCCTAACCTCCAGCCTTCCACCTTATATTGTCTTGTTATTGACCCTTCAACTGCTTTCTATTCACCGTGTCCTTCCCCCGCCAATCTTATACAGCTCAATCAGGTCTCCTCTCAATTTTGTTTCTGCTTTAAAGAAAACCTGAGCTTATCGAGCTTTTTTCCATAGCTAAACTGCTCCAACCCAGGCAACAGCCTGGTGAATCTCAACACCCCTTCCAGTGCAATTACAACCTTTCTATAATGTGGTGATCAGAACTGCCAGAATACTCCAGCTGCGGCCTCACCAAGGTTAGCTCCAAATAACCTCGAGTGTCATATTCTATGCCACAAATGATAAAGGCAAATGCCTTCTTAACAGCCTACTAACTTGTCCTTCAGGGATCTGTGGACAAGAACCCAAAGATCTCTCTATTCCTCTGAACTTCCTAGTATACTGTCATTCATTGATTATTCTCTCACCCCCTCTCTACATCCTCCCATAATCCAAGATTTGTGGGCGGCACGGTGGCACAGTGGTTAGCACTGCTGCCTCACAGCGCCTGAGACCTGGGTTCAATTCCCGCCTCAGGCGACTGACTGTGTGGAGTTTGCACGTTCTCCCCGTGTCTGCGTGGGTTTCCTCCGGGTGCTCCAGTTTCCTCCCACAGTCCAAAGATGTGCAGGCCAGGTGAATTGGCCATGCTAAATTGCCCATAGTGTTAGGTAAGGGGTAAAATATAGATGTAGGGGGTATGGGTGGGTTATGCTTCGGCAGGGCGGTGTGGACTTGTTGGGCCGAAGGGCCTGTTTCCACACTGTAAGTAATCTAATCTAATCTAAAAGACTTTCTTCCACACTGTCAACCAGTCGGTCAATCTTCATGTTAGCTGCAAACTTATCATCATCCTCATATTATCTTCTGTATTGTTTATGGACAACAACAACTGATCTAGCACTGATCCCTGTTGCATATCACTGGACACCAGTCTCTAGCCATCCAGATGCCTACCACTATCTTCTGTCTCGTACCAACTTACAGCTTGGGATCCAATTTGCCAAGTTACTCAATCTCATATACTTTTATCATCTTTACCAGTCTCCCACATGGGACTTGTTAAAAGTCTTACTGAAATCCATATCAACTACATTAACTGAACTACCTCCACTGGCATGCCTTGTCACCTCGTCAAAACATTCAATGAAATTTCTTATGAGTGGCAGGCCTCTGACACTGTCCTGAGCAAACTATGCCACTCCAGGTGGAGTGTAATTCTTTTCTTGAGCATTTTCTCCATCAGTTTCCCTACCACTGATGAGACTCATTGGTTTGTAATTCTCTTGTTTCTCTCTACCACCGTTCTTGAAATATGGAACCACATTAGCTTTTCTTCAGTCCTCTGGCACCTCCCTCTGCACAGAGGGGAATACAAAAATTGGGCATTAACTTTCCTTCCTTGTCTCCCACAACAACCTGGATTCCAACCATCCACATCCAGGGATCTGTCTACTTTCAAGCCTGCTGAAACTTCCTCACTCGTTACGTCAAACTGCTCAAGAACCTCTCAGTCACTGCTCCAGAATTCTGGATCTACATCTTTTTCCAAAGAGTTGACAGATGTGAAGTCCTCTTAACACCTTACCCATTGTCCTCCAGCTCCACACACACATTTCCCACTTGGTCCCGAATGAGTCCTACTCTTTCCCTGGTTATCCTCTTCCTCTTGACACTCAGAAAAAAATTGGAAGAATCAAGATAAAGTGCCAGTGTTTTTCATACTTGCTCTTCACTGTTCTAATTACTTTAAGTTCCTACCCCCTTCCACTTTCTATACTACATTAGGGTCTACATTGATTTGCTCTCTTTGTACCTGCTGACTTCTCTTGCCCTTCCTATCCAGTCTGAAATATTCACTGACATCCCAGGTTCTCTGTGCTTGCTGCTCCAACATGTCGGGCTGGTACTATCACCATTTCCATGTTGAATATCACCAAATGTTACATTGCAGATTTATCCATAAGTAGTTGTCCCCAGATCCTACCTTATATTAATAAAATCTGCATTCCCTCCAGTCCAAAACCCTTTTCTAAGACCATTTTTCTCCTTTTCCAAAACAAACTTAGAACATACTGCTGCAGTTGATAAACTAAAATGCTGTCCCACTGCCACCTTGAACACTGGTCTGGCTTCGTTCCCCAGAATTAAGTTCAGCACTGCAACATTCCTTGTTGGACACTTCCACATGTCAATGTCTAAACAGCTCTACTGGATACATTTCAAGAAATCTGTCGCTCTAAACCTTTTTACACAATGACTACTTCAAATAAAATTGGGGAAGTTGAAAGTCCCCAATATTAATTACCCTATTGTTTTTAGAAACCTTCAATTGTCTACAAATCTGCTTCTCTGTTGCCCGTTGACTGTTTGGGGGTCTTCCATATTCTCCCAGCAGTGTGACCACCACCCCTTTTTACTTCAAAATCTCATTTGAAAACCCTCCCAAGCTATCATCCCCCCACTGTAACAACTAACACTAATTAATAAATGTGACACCACCACCTCTTCTACTTGTTCCCCTGTCCACCTGAAGATCCCACACTCCGGAATGTTGAGCAGTCAGTTCTACCCCTCCCTCAACCATATCGGAGTGAGGGCAACATCATCACAATTCCATGTGTCAATCCACACCCGTAACTCATCTGTCTATCCTCTTACACTCCTAGCGTTAAAGCGGAGGCGGTGCAGCCTCAGCATTCCTTGGGCATCAATGTGGCTGAAGTCCCTGTGTCTGGGTTCCTTTAGTAAAGTATGCTGTGTCATCTCCCCCGTCGAACAAGTTTAACTTCCTCCCAGCACTTGAACAATCACATCCACAGGACACTGGCCCCAATCTGGTTCATATATTAACCATCCTACTTCTACAAGTCTCATCTTCCCCAGAAACAGCATCAATAGTCCTACGAAAGCAGTGTAAACTATCTATAAGTTGCACTCCAGCAAGACACTAAGTGTCCTTTGACAGCTTTTCAAAATTGTGACCTCAACCACCCAGATCCTTAAGTTTTGTATAAAATCATAGAAAATTACACCACAGAATAATGTTTTTGGAAATGCTGTCAACCTGAAATGGTAACTCTGCTTTTCTCCATAAATGCTGTCCCAGATGAGCATTTCCAGCTTTTCTTGTGTTTAATTCCAGATTTCCAGCATCCACAGTATTTTGCTTTGGCCTTACTGTCAATGATTGGTTAGGTTAGATTAACAAGACTCTTATACATTCTTTAATTGGATGATAGCCTCACTGGTAAGGTCCACAATTGCTACCCATCCCTATTTACCCATGAGAAAGTCTTGGTGAGTCACCTTTTTGAATCGTAGTCCAAATGGCACTGTCACACCCACAGCATTTTCTAACAGAGTTCCTGGTTTTTCAAGCAGCAGTGAAGAAGCTGTGATTGAGCTTCAAATCAGGGTGATATGGAAAACCTGCAGGTGTTTTTTTAAATTCATTTACGGTCTGAGGGCATTACTGGTTGTGTCAACATTTATTGTTAAGATTCAATCTCATGGCTATGGGTCTGGAGTCTGGGAAATCAAGTAACTGGTTTTTCTGTATGACGTTGAGCCTCTACAGTGTCACTGGAGCTGCACTCATTCAAGTAAGTGGAAAATGTTCAGTCACATTCCTGGGTTGCTTTGTGGATGACAGACAGGTTTTGGAGAGATAGAGGTAAGTTAACACAGAATTCACAACTTGCGGCCAGGTATTACAGTTACAGAGTTTACTTGGCTGGCCCTGTTAAGTTTCTGGTCAAAAGTAACCAGCTGGATGGTTGGTAATTACTTAACACAAATGGGACAAAAAAAAAGAGATTCTTTTTCTGGGATGGCCATTTCCAGGCAGGTGACAGAGGCTAGTCATTACAGAGAAAGCTAATACAACCAAGGCTCTCAAACGCAGAACAGCTTTTTATTTTAAGATGAGAAGAATATTGCAACATGAACAAGTTACTTTTAAAAGGGACCTAAACACTTAAAATGTTACATCTCAAAGTAAAGTAGTATAGGAGAAAAAGGAGGAAACCATTGTTTCAAGAATGGGAGACCTGTTAGTAGAAAACTATGAGTGGCTCAGAAGACAGACAGGAGTTTCCGAAAAATTATGTATGGCCTGAATAAGAGTTCTATATAGTGAAAAAAAAATAAGTTAAATGAGCTGCAAGCACAAATTCAAATTGGAGATTACGATACAGTAGACATGGCTGTAGGATGATCGGGACTGGGAACTAAATATACTAGGTTATAAGGTTAACAGGACAGAGGGGGAAAAATGGTAGTGGAGGTTGAGTAGCCATATTGTTTAGAAACAAAATTACTTCAACGGCGAGACAGAATGTAATGAGGGGAAAGCACTTAGTGGAGACTGTATGTGTGGAACTAAGGAACAGTAAAGGATCTAAAGCAGAAATAGGTGCTCTGTAAGAGCCCTGGTAGCAACTCTAAAGTGCTAGTTTGTATAAATGCAGAAATTAAGCAAGTGTGTAGCAAAGACTAGGGCATCGATGTTTAAAATGTCACAAGTTGGTGCAGAAAATAATCAATAAAGCTAATGGAGTGCTTGCCTTTATATCTAGAGGACTGGGTATAAGGATACAGAAGTTATATTGCAGCTACATAAAACCTTGGTTTGGTCCCACTTGAGAGAACTGTATCCAGATCTGGGCACCCTGAAGGAAGGGTAATATTGGCTGTGGAGGGAGTACTATGTAGATTTACAAGAATGATACCTGACTGCAGGGCTTTTTAAAAAATTAACCTATTTTTCAAATCAACCTTTTCAGGGATGTTATTTCACACCTCTGGAGCAGGTGGTACTTGAATCCAGATCTCTCAGTCCAGGGGTAGGGACTCTATCACTGCAGCACAAGAGCCCCTACTGGACTGCAGGGAATAAATTTGAGGAGAGATGATAGAAATTAGGCACATTTGCTCTAGAATCCACAGAATGGCTCGTGTGCATAACGAACTGCCAGAGGAAATGATGGATGCAGGTACAGTTACAAAACTTAAAAGATATTTGGATAAGTACACTAACAGTAAAAGTTTGGAGTGTATGGGCTAAGTTTGGGAACATGATTAGTGTGGGCTAATTGGATGGAAGGGTCTGCTTCCATGCTGTATGACATTATGAATGATGAAAGAGGCTCAAGGAGCTAAATTGCCTACTTAGTTCCTATGTTACTAAAACATTAGAAATGTTGCGTGCGTGGACACTGTCAACTTTTACTTTCACCTCTATCTCTACACTCATGATGAAAATTGCCTCTGCCTAACTATAAATACGTTGACCACAATGAAAGCCCAGTTTTCACTTCTCCCCCAACCCCTATCCTCTGCAAAACAAAATGCCTCACCTAGTCAAAACTCATTAGGATGGAAAAAACATGGATTAGGGATGTGTCAAAGCCTTAATTGTTGATCCCCTAGATAATGATTTGAAAGTGACGACAGAAATGCTAACAATGGAAAATAAGAGTGCTACAAAACAACATGAGTTTACCAAACTAAACAGAGGTCAGAACAGTTTAGGGAGGGGTAATATTAGATGACATCTGTTGGGTAAAATGAACTTTTCAGATCAAATAACTTAGCTCCTGTGGATAGGGCAAGGTGTCGAAAATGGCAAGCTTTCCCACTAAATGCCCAGTTTTGCATTCATATTTCTGAGGGCAGGGGAATTCAAAACTAGAAGGCATAATTTTAAGATGAGAGGGGAAAGATTTGAAAGTGACCTGATAGACAACTTTTAAAACACACAGGTTGGTGCGTGTACGGAACGAACTGCCAGAGGAAGTTGTCAATGCAGATACAGTTACAACATTTGAGGGGGGGGTTTGGGCAAGTACATGAATAAGAAAGGTTGAGGGGGATATGGACCCAACACAGGCAAATGGGACTAGTTTAGACTGCACTTTTTGCTCGATTTAAATCGATGTAAGACATATTCACTACCAGTTCATACAAGGGATTGAGACCAGAATAAACAAAATAAGCAAAGTGAAATATGAAAAATAAATGGCAATATGCTACAGAAGATTAGATGGGCCAATGGGCTGAGGAGTGGCAGATGGAGTTTAATTTAGATAAATGAGAGGTGCTGCATTTTGGGAAAGCAAATCTTAGCAAGATTTCTACACTTAATGGTAAGGTCCTAGGGAGTGTTGCTGAACAAAGAGACCTTGGAGTGCAGGTTCATAGCTCCTTGAAAGTGGAGTCGCAGGTAGATAGGATAGTGAACGCGGCATTTAGTATGCTTTCCTTTATTGGTCAGAGTATTGAGTACAGGAGTTGGGAGGTCATGTTGCGGCTGTACAGGACATTGGTTAGGCTACTGTTGGAATATTGCGTGCAATTCTGGTCTTCTTCCTATCGGAAAGATGTTATGAAACTTGAAAGGGTTCAGAAAAGATCTACAAGGATGTTGCCAGTGTTGGAGGATTTGAGCTTTAGGGAGAGGTTGAACTGGCGAGGGCTGCTTTTCCCAGGAGCGTCAGAGGGTGAGGGATGACTTTATACAGGTTTATAAAATCATGAAGGGCATGGATAGGGTAAACAGATAGTCTTTTCCCTGGGGTGGGGGAATCCAGAACTAGAGGCAATAGGTTTAGGGTGACAGGGGAAATATATCAGAGACCTGAGGGGCAACCTTTTCACTCAGAAGGTGGTACGTGCATGGAATGAGCTGCCAGAGGAAGTGGTGGAGGCTAGTACAATTGCAACATTTAAAAGGCATCTGGATGGGTATATGAATAGGAAGGATTTGAAGGTATGTGGGCCAGGTGCTGGCAGGCGGGACTAGATTTGGTTGGGATATCTGGTCGGCATGGACGTGATGTACCAAAGGGTGTGTTTCTGTGCTGTACATCTGACTTTTTTTTGCAAGGTTTGTAGCTCAGGTTGAGGTTTGCTCGCTGAGCTGTAGATTTTATATCCAGACATTTCATTACCTGGCTAGGTAACATCATCAGTGGCAACCTCCAAGTGAATCGAAGCTGTTGTCTCCTGCTTTCTATTTATACGTTTGCCCTGGATGGGGTTCCTAGGGTTTGTGGTGATGTCATTTCCTGTTCGTTTTCTGAGGGGTTGATAGATGGTATCGAGATCTGTGTGTTTGTTTATGGCGTTGAGGTTGGAGTGCCAGGCCTCTAGGAATTCTCTGGCATGTCTTTGCTTAGCCTGCCCCAGGATAGATGTGTTGTCCCAGTCGAATTGGTGGTTTTTCTTCATCCGTGTGTAGGGCTATGAGGGAGAGAGGGCTGTGTCTTTTCGTGGCTAGCTGGTGTTCATGTATCCTGGTGGCTAACTTTGTTCCTGTTTGTCCTACGTAGTGTTTGTGGCAGTCCTTGCATGGAATTTTATAGATGACGTTGGTTTTGTCCATGGGTTATACTGGGTCTTTTAAGTTTGTTGGTTTTTGTTTGAGAGTGTTGGTGGGTTTGTGTGCTACTAGGATTCCGAGGGGTCTTAGTAGTCTGGCTGTCATTTCTGAAAACTTCTTGGAGGTCGCCACTGATGATGTTACCTAGCCAGGTAATGAAACGTCTGGATATCAAACCTACAGCTCAGCGAGCAAACCTACACCTTAAATCTCTACGACTCTATAACATAGCACAGGAATCAGGATTGTTCCTCAAAATGCAATCTCCAAGGTTGAAGAAGCCCTGCTTGACAGAGGGCTTTGCACTTGAAAATTTTCACCTAACAACAGAAATTTCAATGCTCAAAAGGGCCAAACCTAGCTAACTAGTTTAAAGTTACGAAGGCAGGTTAATAAAAACAAACTGTTTCTTTCATGTCCCCCAACGATCAATGCTTGGTCTTCTATTTATCACCTTCATGCTGTCCTTCAGCAACAAAGATACATCAGTTTGCACAAGTACCAGCTCCAAACAAGAAGACTTAAAGACTGTTTTTTCATTCTCCCTCCAAACTCTATTCACTGGCTACTGACTCCCTGTACCCTTCCCCAGTCATAATCTAAAGTCAAAGAGCCACTGAAACAGACCCTTCATTCCAACATGTCCATGCAGAGCACATTTCGCAATCTAAACTAGTCTCATTTGCCTGTGTTTGGCCCATATCCCTCTCAACCTTTCTTATTCATGTACTTGCCCAAACCTCTTAAATGTTGTAACTGCACCTGCATTGACAACTTCCTCTGGCAGTTTGTTCCATATGTACACCAAACCGTGTTTAAAAGTTGCTTCTCAGGTCACTTTCAAATCTTTCCCCCCTCACCTTAAAATTATGCCTTCTAGTTTTGAATTCCCCTGCCTTTAGAAATATGATTTTATAAACTTCAAGATCACCCTCCAACTTTTTACACTCCAGGGAAATAAAGTTCCAGCTTATCCAGCCTCTCTTTATAACTCAAACTCTCTAGATCCAGTAACATTTTTGTAAATCCCTTCTGCACCCTTTCCAATTTAATAATATCCTTCCTATAGCAGGGCAACCAGAACGGTATGCAGTACTCCAAAATTGGCCTCATCAATATTCTAAACAGTCAGAACATGACATCCCAACTCTTATACTCAATGCACAGACCAATGAAGGCAAGTGTCACGTTTTATCCGGAGATGAGCTTCCAACCTCATTCTCATTCTTGCCATCACAAGAGTGCCCATTTTCACAAAATTTAAAACCTGTTTGGCTCAATTGTTGATGAAACTTCCATTCATCCCTTGGTATTGGTAGGTATAAATATTCTAATGCATGTCCAGCTGGTCACCCATATTCAACCCGCGAAACCGATGTCATCCAAAACTCTTGCTTGTGTTTTGATTCTGGAGTAGACCGGCGCTGGAAAAGCACAGTAGTTCAAGCAGCAAACAAGGAGCTTCGAAATCGACGTTTCAGGCAAAAGCCCTTCATCAGGAATACAGGCAGAGTGCCTGAAGGGTGGAGAGATAAATGAGAGGAGGGTGGGGGTGGGGGGAAGGTAGCAAAGAGTACAATGGGTGGATGGGGGTGGGATGAAGGTGATAGGTCAGAGAGGAGGACGGAGTGGATAGGTGGAAAAGAAGATAGGCTGGTAGGACAAGGCATGGGGACGGTGCTGAGATGGAAGGTTGGAACTGGGGTGAGGTGGGCGAAGGGGAAATGAGGAAACTGGTGAAGTCCACATTGATGTCCTGGGATTGAAGTGTTCCGAAGAGGAAGAGGAGGCATTCTTCCTCCAGGCGTCTGGTGGTGAGGGAGAGGCGGTGAAGGAGGCCCAGGACCTCCACGTCCTCAGCAGAGTGGGAGGGGGAGTTGAAATGTTGGGCCACAAGGCGGTGTGATTGTTTGGTGCGGGTGTCCTAGAGATGTTCCCTAAAGCGCTCTGCTAGGAGGCGTCCAGTCTCCCCAATGTAGAGGAGACCGCATCGCGTGCAACTGATACAATAATGATATTGGTGGGTGTGCAGGTAAAACTTTGATGGTTGTGGAAGGCTCCTTGAGGGCCTTGGATGGAGGTGAGGAAGGTGGTGTGGGCTCAGGTTTTGCAATTCCTGCGGTGGCAGGGGATGGTGCCAGGACGGGACGGTGGTTGTTGAGGGGCGTGGACCTGACCAGGTGGTTCACGGAGGGAATGGTCTTTGTGGAAGGCGGAAAGGGGTGGGGAGGGAAATACATCCCTGGTGGTGGGGTCCGTTTGGCGGTGGCAGAAATGTCAGCAGATGATTTGGTTTATGCGAAGGTTAGTAGGGTAGAAGGTGAGCGCCAGGGGTGTTCTGTCCTTGTTACGGTTGGAAGGGTGGGGTCTGAGGGCGGAGGTACGGGATACGGACGAGATAAGTTGGAGGGCATCTTTAACCACGTGGCAAGGGAAATTGCGGTCTCTAAAGGAGGCGGCCATCTGGTGTGTTCTGTGGTGGAACTAGTCCTCCTGGGAGCAGATATGGCGGAGGCAGAGGATTTGGGAATACAGGATGGCATTTTTGCAGGAGGTAGGGTGGGAAGAGGTGTAATCCACCTCTTGTGTTTTGATCCTCAATTCCTCTATCACCCACACTAACTGTTGTACATTAAGTATTTTGATTTAACATGCTCATTTGTTTTCAAATCTCTCCAGGGCCTTACTTTGTTTTTAAAAATACCCTCAACCGCACAACCCTCTAATTCTGACCTTTAGTCCCAAGGTATTTGAAGACTGCAAATGTAAGACTATTGTTTAAGAAAGGAGAAATGAATAAACCAGGAAACTACAGATCTGTCAGCTTGACATCAATAACATAGCCATAATTCTGGATCAGGCAAAAACATATTTGGAGAAAAAACGTTGATGCTGTGTGATGTCAGAGGAACATTGACAAGGTGGTCAAATGGGCCAACACCTGGCAGATGATTTCAATGCAGAGAAATGGGACAATGCATTTGGCAGAAGAAACAGAGTCAATACTGGTTCAATTGTACAACTTTGAGAGGAGTACAAGCTTAGAAGAACCTAGGGGTTCATGTTCACAATTCTCTGAAAGCGGCCAGGCAAGTTGAGACAGTTTATAGGATCCTTGGATTTATAGAAAGAGGCAGAGCATAAAAGCTGCATCTCTACAATAACTGGTCAGACCATATTTGGAGTATTGTGTTCAGTTCTGGACAGCTTACTAAAGGATGTTAAAGCTCTGGAGAGTGTGCAAAAGAGATTAATTAAAATGATACCAGGAATGAGGGATTTTAGATACAATGAAAAATTAGAAAAGTTGGGCTTATTCCTCTTGCAGCAAAGATTAAAAGGTGACTTTATTGAGGTGTTCAAAATTATGAGCAATTCTGATAGGATGAAGGATATTGTTTCCATTGATATGTAGTAACTATGGATCACAATTTCAGTATAGTCAGCGAAAGAGGAACAACTTCTATATGCAGATAAGCATTAGGATTTGGCAGCCTGGGACAGTAATGCAGGTAAATTCTTTAGGAGGCTTCAAAAGAGTTGGTTAGACTCAGTTTACAGCACAGAAACAGACCCTTCAGTCCAACTCGTTCACGCCAACCAGATATCCTAAATTAAACTAGCCCCATTTGCCATGCCAGCATTTGTCCCATATCCTTTAAACCCTTCCTATTCGTGTGCCCATTCAAATACCTTTTAAATCTCATGATTTGGAGATGCCGGTGTTGGACTGGGCTGTACAAAAGTTAAAAATCACACAACACCAGTTTATAGTCCAACAGGTTTAATTGGAAGCACACTAGCTTTTGGAGCGTCGCTCCTTCATCTACCACCTGATGAAGGAGAGATGCTCTGAAAGCTAGTGTGCTTCCAATGAAACCTGTTGGACTATAAACTGGTGTTGTGTGATTTTTAACTTTTAAATCTCCTAATTGTACAGTTGGTTCTGATATAACCTGATAATTCCATTCTTGTGTGATCTTGTGTTATAAGAAAATCGCACAATAGCCGTGCTATTTAAACTAATGGGGATGAAATCACAATATAGCCAATCCAGGTAAAGAAAGTTCATGTTCTGCAAATAGCAGTCTAAATTCTTCAATTGTGTTAAAGTCAACTTGTCATGAAGAAACACACATTATAGTAGAACAAACTGCACCAGCCTCCACCACTTCCTCTGGCAACTCATTTCATACACATGTCACCATCTGCATGAAAATGTTGCCTCTTGGGTCCCTTTTACATCTTTACCCTCTCAGCTTAAACCTATGCCCTCTAGTTTTGGACTTCCCTACCCTGGGAAAAAGACCTTGTCAATTCACCCTATCCATATCTCTCATGATTTTATAAACATCAATAAGGTCACTCCTCAGCTTCAGACGATCCAAGGGAACCTATTCAGCCTCTCCCTATCGCTCAAACCCTCCAATCCTACCAACATCCTTGTAAATATTTTCTGTTCCCTTTCAAGTTTAACAACATCTTTCCTATATTAGAAGTCCGTATTCCAAAAGTGGCCTTAGCAATGTCCTGTAAAGTCACAACATGACATCCCAATTCTTACATTCAATACACTGACTAATAAAGGAAAGCGTATTAAACGTCTTCTTTACTACCCTGTCCACCTGTGACTCCACTTTTAAGGAATTATGAACCTGCACCCTGTAAGATTGTGTGTTACAGATATCTTTACTAAATCACTCTCAAAGCTCACTATATTCATTAATATCGCATTCCCATTCATTTGTCTAAACTGATCATTCTTACAGGTAACTGAGATCTCCTTGCATATGTGCTTCTCAATTTCCTGCTGACTGGTGGTGGTGGTTGGGTGGGAAAGGGTGTGTGGGGGGGGGGGGGGGGGGGGGGGGGGGGGGGGGGGGAAGGTGGGAGAGAAGATGGAAAAGAGGCAAGTAGACGGCTACAGAAATAGGGCTGGAGAATAGAACTAGCTAGACAGCTTTTTGGGAGCGGGTACAGACACAAAGGGCCAAATGGCCTCCTTCTGTACTGTAAAATTGTATGATGCTGTGATTGCCTAATTCCCAAGTCCTGGTATACTCTCCCTACATCTGTCAGCCAGTCAACCTTGCTTGCCTCCTGTAAATCTCTCCTTAAAACCTTCCTCTTTAAATGAAGTTAAAAATCACACAACACCACATTATATTCCAATAGGTTTATTGAGAAGCACTAGCTTTCGAAGTGCTGCTTCTTCATCAGCAGTTTTGGAGCAGAACCATAAGACACAATTTATAGTAACTGGATTGCAGTGTCATGGAATGTAATATTAAACAAATTTAGCTAGAATTCTTTCATCTTTTAGAACAATCATGTTAGTTTCAGTCCCTTTATATGTAAATCTCAGAACATTTTTAAAGTTATGTTCTCAAGATAGCTTTAACAATGGATGAGGTTAAAGTCACTTTGAACAAGCTTCAGATCATCTGACCTAATCTCTCTTTACATTGTTCAGTGCCTCTTTACTGTATAATCCTCCTGTAAAGTACGTTGGGATGTTTTATGTCAGAGGTGCTATGAATAAAGTTTTTATAAACACATCCCCCCTCACCTCCATCCAAAGCCCCTAAAGGAGCCAACCACATCCAAAGTTTCACCTGCACATCCACAAATGTCATTTATTGTATCCATTGCTCCCAATGCGGTCTCCTTTACATTGGGGAGACCGGATGCATTCTCACAGAGCACTTTAGGGAACATCTCCAGGACACCTGCACCAGTCAACCCCATCGCTCCGTGGCCCAACACTTCAACTCCCCCTCTCACTCTGCCGAGGACATGCAGATCCTGGGCCTCCTCCACCGCCACTCCCTCACCACCTGACGCCTGGAAGAAGAACGCCTCATCTGCCTTGGAACACTTTAACCCCAGGGCATTAATGTGGACTTTACCAGTTTCCTCATTTCCCCTCCCCTCACCTCACCCAAATTCCAACCTTCCAGCTCAGCAACATCCTCATGACCTGTCCTACCTGCCAATCTTCCTTCCCACCTATCCGCTCCACCCACCTCTCTGACTTATACCTTCATCCCTACCCCCATCCACCTATTGTACTCTTTGCAACCTTCTCCCATTTATCTCTCCACCCCAGAGGCTCCCTGCCTTCATTCCTGTTGAAGGGCTTTTGCCTGAAACGTCTATTTTCCTGCTCCTCGGATGCTGCCTGACCTGCTGTGGTTTTCCAGCACCACTCTAATCTAGACTGATTTCCAGCATCCGCAGTCCTCACTTTTGCCTACTTTTCTTAAAGGAACCCTCATCCACATATAGTATCTTCACAAGTGGTATTTTTTAAAGTTTGATACTGTACTGGCATTAGAAAGATTTACAGTTGTATTGAGTGCCACAATGCCCCTCTTGGGCCTGGTCATGCCCCAACCCCAGTCGCTCACTGATGTTAACTAGCATAGTGACAAAACATCTGAGAACAAATCTACAACTCAGCGAGCAAACTTACAACCTCATTCACAACCTGAGCTACAAATCTTCTCCAAAATCGCAGTACGCTTATAGAGTGATAGGTTGGAGTCATTGGTTAAATAAAGTTTTCTGTTTGCAACAGAGATTTGTAAGCATAATGAATCAGATCAGAGCAGATGAGATGACTATAAGCAACTTCGCTAAATACACTATACTTAGTGAATATTTAATATAGGGAGATGACTAATCACAGAAATCAATCGTGGCAAAACTAATTTATTCAAAACACAACAGGCAAATGTTAATTGAAGCCCCCATCACTTCCGTTATCCAGTTCCACGAGGCAAATTACCAACTTGCATTTAAGTTATCCATATCTTTCTTGACTTAAAGATTGCACAACACTCCCAATGGCTCCACTGAGAATAAATCACTCTTCTCCAAAGCAATTATAGTTTTAAAGATGGTGTGGCAAAACCATACTGCATTCTAAATGGGTCTGATCCTGGAGTTGGGCAGCATTAAAATAAACTGCCTCAAGCTTGCACATGATTTTGAATACTTCTCTGGCTTGCTGTTGCCAGCCTCAGAAGTTGCTTAGAAACTTTTTGATGGACAATTAACTATACTCAAATGCTTTTCCAACTTTGTTCAGGTCATTCATTTGTGCTTTTATCATTCTGATGTGTTTACCTTGTATGCATCCACAATAACCTCTCATACCTTGAGCCACTCATTTAACATCAGAGACCAGGACTAATTATTAATCACCCATAGACTAATCAGCTACCAATGAGGATTGTTACCATTACTTTTTCGATAATTAGAAGAGCATTTACATTACTACAAATAATGACTACAATTGCACATCAATGGATTCAAAGCAGACTATTGGTATAAGTGACCATTGCCAATGAATATGACAGTGTTAAATGTTTTTGTAAAGCATTCAAACACACTTTGAAATTCCAGAATTATACCTCAGGTTTTAGGAGGTCATTCTACAAACTATTGCAGATATGCTACTGACTCTTATGACTTTAAGTGAGCAGTGAGCCATGAAATACTCCCAAACATTTTCCCTATTCCCCCCAACTTGGATGTCTCATTTTTTTTGCACATCAGAATTTGATGATTTCCTCCAGTTCTCAGATCTCCCACCACTGCCAACCTGCAAGTAGTCCAATGAATTTTCCTCTACTTAAATTCTATAGGCTTCTAATGGAGGCCATTGAGGTTATATTGAGGTAGACATTTTGTTCTTGAAAAAAATACTTTGCACTCAATGCGTTTTTTTGGCTTCCATATGAGTTGCAGACCACTTAGTTACATTTACCCAAGCAGACTTTACATATACAGTTGAGGGCAATTTGAATTGTAAATACTGTACATCCATTTCAGACAGTAGTGTTGGCAGATTATTTTCTTGCTGAATCTTATGCCAGTACACAAACTCCAGACACAAATTATTGTATCTCTTAATTCACAGCATCAACTACAATGCAGAAAAGATAATTTGACAAAATATCAACGCATGTATGTCTTCCACTGAAAGAGTCATTGTTACACATGTGTTTTTCCTTTACTGCTAAAATATCCAGATTCCGGCACCCTTGTTCCATCACTGACTCCCAACATACATTAACCAGAATGACCCAATTCTAACCACGGCTTTATCAAGACAGATAGAACTCCCTTCTTAAAGGGTGTGCTGTACTTTTAGGTAGCTTATACTGTAGGTGCTAATCAGAATGTCACTGAGGCTTCAACTATAGGTTGGTCACAATATTGAAAATTATAAAGTTTGCTACATTCTTTAGCATATCTGTTCTCTTAACTCCACCACACTGGTATAAAGCAGTACACTTGCCCTATGGTATTTAAGTTGCTTGAGAACTAATCAAATCGTTAAAGCTACAGGCTTCTTCGATAAGCTTTCTAAAAATAACAATGCATTGCATTAAAAGTATTTCAGCTTTGCTTACAGCTTTAATTCTTGCACCATGAATTTGGCAGTATTATCAGATTAGGCATATTTTTAACAACAGATAACAGTTCCATATTGCTGAAGCAGGCATGATGCAGTTCAAACATCTGTGCATTGTATGTTCGCTTAAGAATTTTCACTTCCATCAATATATCTTAAACGAGTATGATACTTTCATACAAATTAAAAAAGCATTTCTTTCCTGAAATGCATCTCCACCTGCAGACACTACAAGCTAACTCCAATTAGAATCTCAGAACAATTTAGGTCTAACTACATTACAGTGAAAGCGGCACCTCTTTGTAGCTCATCTTGTTGTTGCAGAATCAGACAAATTTTGACATTTTAAATTCATTCTTGGGATGTGGACATCATTGACTGGCCCAGCATTTACTGCTCATCCATAGTTGCCCTTGAGAAGGTGGGAGTGAACTGCCTTCTCTAATTGCTATAGTATTTTGATGCAGGTGAATGCACAACTTTGTTGGGAGCGCCAGGACTTGACCCAACAACAATGAAGGTTTGGTGAAATATTTTCAAGTCAGGATTGTGAATGACTTGTAAATGTTCACAGGATCATACAGTACGGAAGAGGCATTTCAGACCTCTTTACTACTGAAATTATGCTAAAAAGCTTTGAATGTTATGACATTCGAAGTACTCATTCAAGTACTTTTGAAAAGTTGAGGTGTTACTTGCCTCAATCACCCTATCAAGCTGGACATTCCAGAAGCCCATCAACCTCTGGGTGAAAATATTTTCCTCACATCCCCTCTAAACTGTTTGCCTTCCATCCACCATGTCCATGCCCCTTAATCAGGTCCCCCTCAACATTCTCTGTTCTAAAGAAAACAACCCAAGCTTCTCCAGCCTCTCTTCATAGCTAAAGCGCTCTATCCCAGGCAACATCCTGGTGAATCTCCTCAGCAGTCGACAGTGTGGTGCTGGAAAAGCACAGCAGGTCAGGTAGTATCCAAGGAGCAGGAGAATCGACATTTTAGACATAAGCCCTTCATAAGGGATAGTTTCTGGAGGCTTTGGATTTGTAGTAGGCATTGAATGCCCTGTTCAGGTCCAAGTTGTGACGGTCTGAATGTGGTCTGGAGTCCATGCAGGATCAGTTAGTTTCTGAGGAGCAGGAGAATCAACGTTTTGGCCAGGAGCCCTTCAGCAGGAATTTCCTCAGCAGTCCCTACAGTGCAATCACCTTTACTATATTGCGGTGACCAGAACTGTGCACACTAATCCAGCTGTAGCTTCACGCAAATTCTTTACAGCTCCAACACAATCCCCCAGCTTACATAACAACCATAATGATAAAAGCATATATCCCATATGTATTCTTAGCTATCATATTAACCTTCTCTGCCACCTTCAGGGAATTGTAGACAAGTACTTCAAGGTCCCTTCAATCGTCCGAGCTTGCTCGTGTTCTGCCACGGCTGAAGTGACAGAACTGCAGTTTGATCTACTCTCATTGGCTGTGGAATCACTTGGCCCTGTCTATCACTTGCTGCTTATGCAGTTTGTCACTCAATTGGCCTTGTTTTGTACCCTTCCCAAGTTGATACATTCCTGATGAAGGGCTTATGCCTAAGACATCGACTCTCCTGCTCCTCGGATGCTGCCTGACCTACTGTGCTTTTCCAGCGCCACACTGACATTTTTAAACATATCTGGGTGCTGTTCCTCCTGCATTCTTCATTAAAACAGGATCAAGCAGGGAAAGATAAGGTGGGGGTGAAAAATATTCCTAACAAGATACCTTAGTAACCTTAAAAGATGCAGGGCCAGATGGTGTGTAACTGCATGTGTAACAGGGTCAGGTAACTGCATGACGTGGGAGCTGGTGGACAACACTGATTCATAATGACCACATCTGTAGCAAGTGTTGATTGCATGAGGATCTCCAACTCAGAATTGATGATCTGGAATCTGAAACATTGACACTGTGACACATCAGGGAGGGGGTTGCTGCATTTCAGGAAGCACATTCGGTCAGTGATTAGGGACCAGAAGTAGAGGGATTCAGGAGCCTCAGCCCTTGAGCTTGTCCAAAGGTTTTGAGATTTTGTTCCATGTGGGCGACAGCGGGGGTTGGAGGCATGATGAGCACATTGACCATAGTATCATGGTACAGGGAGCCATTCAAGAGAAAGGAGAAAAGAGAAATATAGATGTAATCAGCAATAGTATAATCCTGATATAAACACTTTGATGTGACAGAGATCAAGAGTCCTGAAGGTTATGTTGCCTGCCTGGTGCCTGGGTTCAGGATACCTAATCTAGGTTGCAAAGAAACTTAGAGGGAGGGAAAAAGATCCAGCTGTTGTGGTCCATGTGGCTTTCAACAATATAAGTATAATGAGAAAAAAAGTTTCTGGTGCGGGATTAGGAACATCTAGGGGCTAATTAAAAGGTAATCATCTTTGGATTACCACCTGAGCCATGAGCCAATTGACATAGGGTCAACAAGATTAAAGAGGTAGACACATGGCTCAAAGGTTAGTTTGGGCGAAAGGGTTTCTTGGACATTGGCACCCGTTTCAAAAGGACCGTTTCCACCTGAATCATGCTGCAATCAGAGTCCTGGCAAATCGCTGATGTACTGCTGGAGAGGACTTTAAACTAAACAGTGGAAGGCAGACTGGATTCAGTCAGATGGAAAATTAGAAAATCAGAAGGTGAAGAAGGCAGGATTGCAGGTTAGGAATTGGGCTAATTGTTCCAAAAATTAAAAAGGAAGGGGCAGAATGTATGAATGTTGTACGAAGGAACTACAAAAGTGTAGGGAAATTCAATAATGGAACAAACTTAAAAGCTTTCTAGCTTAATAGACAAACCAATCAGAACAAGAGAAGAACTGATGTGAATTGAGGTAACTGAATATGATCTTATAGCCATCACAGAAACATGGTTACAAGGAGATCAAAATTGGGATATTTTGATCTATTAGAGAGACAGGAGGGATGGACAAGGTGGCAGGGGAGCACTGTTAGTAAGAGACAAAATGAGGACAGTTCTGAGAAATAATCTATGGCATCCATTTGGACAGAGGTTAAAACACAGCAAGCAAGAAAAACATTGGTAGGAATAATATACAGACTCCCCCAAAATATAGCTGTACATAAGGCTACAAATCAACAAATAATAGAGTAATAATGATGAGAATTTCACCTTCATGTTGATTGGATCAAACTGGAAAGGATAGCTACAATAATAAATTCAGAGTGCATTAGGATTAGTTTCCAAGATCAATACACCATGGAACCAACCAGGGAGCAGACTACCTTCAATCTGGTCATGGGTTACGAGGCAGATTTAATAAATGACCTTGAAGTAAAAGATCTTTGGGGAATAGTGATCATAACAATGAATTTAATGAGAAAGCTGGGTTGGAAACAATTGTGTTTAACTTCAATAAAGGGAATTACAATGAACTGGAGGATAGAGCTAGCTAAAGTGAACTGAGCAGATAGATTAGCAGGAGTGACAATGAGCAAGCAGTGGCAGTCATTTAAGCAGATAATTCATAACTCTCTGCAAAACTACATCGCAGAAAAGGAGAAAGTATACTAAGTGAGGGATATACCAACCACGGCTAACCCAAGTAATTAATGAGAATATTAAGTTGAAAGAAAAAGGATACAAGGAGGCCAAAATCAGTGATAGCCCCAAAAACTAGGATAAATTCAGAATCCAGTAAAGGATGACTACAAAGATAATGACAAGGGCAAATTAGTGTGGAATAAAAAAAACTGACAATACGAGATTGTTAAAATATAGAAAAAGGAAGATAGGTCAAACTGAACACAAGTTTCCTCAGATTCAAGTAGCCTATGAGGAACAAGGAAATGACAGAGGAGTTAAATAAATATTTTGCAGTCTTTACGATGGAAATTACTTCAAACATCCATTAATGCTAAAGAATACTGGGGAGGAATTAAGTACCATTAAGTATCATCACCTTCGTGAAAGTAGCAGTATTAGACACATTAATGGGGCTAGAAGGTAGCTAGGTTCCCATGGCCATGATGGCTTCCATCCTCGGATCCTAAAAGGGGTAACTACAGAGATAGTTGATACACTGGTTGTAATTTTCCAATACTCCTTTAATTCCAAAGAAATACCAAAGGACTGGAAAACTGCCAATGTTGGGCCTCCATTCAAAAAGTAAGGAGGCAAAAAACAGTTAACCTTAGGCCAATTCACCTAATATCTATTGTTGCAAACTATTGGAGTCAATTATTTAGTAATACCAGAACATTTTGAAAATCTTAATTTAACCAGAGTGAGCATGGCTTCATGAAAGGGAAATCACGCCCGACAGTTTTTCGAAAAAGTCTCAAACTGAATGGATAAAGAGGAATCATTAGATTAGATTAGATTAGATTACTTAGTGTGATGTGTTGTATTTAGATTTCTAGAAGGCATTTGATAAGGCACTGCGTAAATGGTTAAGTCATAAAATAAGAGCCCATGGTGTCATAGATATTATGGATAGAGAATTGCCAAAAAGGGAGGAAACAAAGTGGGGATAGAGTTTTCTTTTTCAGGTTGATGATCTGTGACCATTGGGTTCCACAGGGATCAGTGGTGGGAAAACAACGGTTTACAATACATATCAGTGTCATGGAGGAAGAAAGTGAAAGTACTATAGCCAAATTTGCAGATTACAAAAATAGATGGAAAGGTATGTTGCAACAGGGACATAATAGCAAGATCCTGACAGGTTAAGTAAGTGGGGAAACACAACCTCACTGATTTAACCTCAGTATTCTGACTTTTCACAAAAATTTAGTGGATGCTCAATTTGGTATTTTATTACGGCAACCATTTTTAAACATTAATTCACTTTAAACAATTGAGAGATATTTTTACAACTCAATCTAAATGGATCTTGATTTTGCACTCTAAATATACAAAGACTCACATGTTATTCTGTATTTCTTGTGCCCCGTAATTAATATCATGTTGAAATTAAAACTTAAAAAAGGGAATAGAAAGAAATACTGAAAGATTAAGATGAAGTAGATAGAACTGGTAGAGATCCGTATGGAGAATCAATACAAGCAGAGACTAGCCTGATCAAATAGACTGATATGCTATATGCTATGTAATTCAACAGAATACAGAAAACATACCTTTCACTTTCATTAGGAGGCTCCTGTTATTCTTTATTTCTTCAATAGTACCACAAAAACATAGCAATAGTTTCTAAACATTATAAGTGGTGCTTTGTACTGTGAAGCATGGCTACAGAGCAGGATTTGATTAGGGTGCAAAGACAATTTAGCAACCAATTTAAAGTCATACATTCTTTTGCTCTTTCATCAGTTCCAGCTCATTTTTGGGCCCACTTTATAATGGAAACAGATTATATTAACTAGTTACACAGTAACTAAGGAACCTATAGCAGTGGACATAAGAGAATTTTAAAGTCTCAAGAATTGGAAAAGTTGGTAACTGAAGCAGAAAGATGAGTTTGACAGCATTTCACAAATAGGCAGAGAAATAGCAGAAAGTGTTTATTCTACAGCTCCATACCGAACACACAAATTAGGAGAAGCTTACTTGTTGGCCCTTCAAGTCTGATCTGCCATTCAACAGATTAGATCCCCTATAGTGTGGAAACAGGCCCTTCGGCCCAACAAGACCACGCCGACCCTCTGATGAGTAACCCACCCAGACCCATTTCCCTCTGACTAACACTATGGGCAATTTAGCATGGCCAATTCACCTGACCTGCACATCTTTGGACTGTGGGAGGAAATCGCAGCACCTGGAGGAAACTCACGCAGACACAGGTAGAACATGCAAACTCCACACAGGCAGTTGCCCAAGGCTGGAATTGAACCTGGGTCCCTGGCACTGTGAAGCAGCAGTGTTAACCACTGAGCCACTGTGCCACCCAATAAGATGGTGGCTAATCTGTGATCCCCAAATTTCACATTCCCATTGACACTTGATAACATCTTGCTGAACAAAAGTCTACCTACTTCTATCTTACAAGTATTTGATGGCCCTCTTGCCCCACTTTCTGAAGCAGAGAGTTCCAAAGTTGCACAACCTTCTGAAAGATATTCCCCTCAGAGTCAGAGTTATACAGCACAGAAACTGAACCTTTGGACCAACTCATCCGTGCCAACCAGCTATCCTAAAGTGATCTCATCCCAATTGCCAGCAATTGGCCCATATCCCTCTAAATCCTTCCACTAACTCCTCTAACAGCCTGTTCACTATACAGTTCCCTGGCTTTTCCTTGCCAACTTTCTTCAATAATGGCATTACATTCACCACCCTCCAAGTCTTCTAGTACCTCATCCATGGCTGTCAATAAAAGAAATATCTCAGCAAGGGGCCCAGCAATCTTTTCCCTAGCTTCCCTCAAATCTTTGGGATGCATCTGATAGTGTCATAGAGATGTACAGCATGGAAACACACCATTCGGTCCAACTCATGCTGACCAGATATTCCAACCTAATCTTGTCCCCATTTGTCAGCATTTGGCACATATCCCTCTAAACCTTTCCTATTCATGTACCCATCCAGATGCCTTTTAAATGTTGTAATTGTACCAGCTCCACCAGTACCTCTGACAGCCCATTCCAGACATGCACCACTCTCTGCATAAAAACAATGCCCCTTAGGTCCCCTTTAAATTTTTCCCCCCCTCACCCTAAACCTATGCCCTCTAGTTCTGGACTTCTCCACTCCAGGGAAAATACCTTGTCAATTTACCCTATCCATGCTCATGAATTCCTAAATCTCTATAAGGTCACCCCTTAGCCTCTGACGCTCCGGGGAAAACAGCTGAAACCCTCCAACTCCAGCAACATCTCTTTTGAACCCTTGCAAGTTTCACAACATCCTTCTGATAGGAAGGAGACCAGAATTGCAAACAAACATCTGGAAGTGGCCTAACCAATGTCCTGTACAGCTGCAACATGACCTCCCAACTCCTCTACTCAATGCTTTGACCAATAAAGGAAAGCACACCAAATGCCTTCTTCACAATCCTATCTACCTGCAATTCCACTTTCAAGGAACTATGAACCAGCAAACTATGAAAGATCTCTTTGTTCAGCAACACTCCCTAGGACCTTACCATTAAGTGTATAAGTCTTGCCTTGATTTGCTTTTCCAAAATGCAGCACCTCACCTTTATCTAAATTAAACTCCATCTGCCACTTCTCAGCCCATTGGTCCATCTGATCAAGATCCTGTTGTAATCTGAGAGGAGTCTCTTCGCTGTCCACTACACCTCCAATTTTGGTGTCGTCTGCAAACTTACTAACTATGCCTCCTATGTTCACATCCAAATCACTTACATAAATAATGAAAAGCAATGGACTCAACACCGATCCTTGTGTCACACCACTGTTCAAAGACCTCCTGTCTGAAAAGCAACCCTCCATCACCACTCTATCTTGTACCTTTGAGCCAGTTCTATATCCAAGTGGCTAGTTCTCCCTGTATCCCATGAGATCTAACCTTGATAACCAGTCTGCCAGAAAGAACCTTGTCAAATGCCTTATGGAAATCCATAGAGATCATGTCCACTGCTTTGCTCTCATCAATCCTCTTGGTTATTTCTTCAAAAAACTCAGTCAAGTTTGTGAGACATGATTTCCCACGCACAAAGTCATGCTGACTATCCCTAATCAGTCCTTGCCTTTCCAAATACATGTAAAATCTCATCCTTCAGGATTCCCAACAACTTGCCCACCACCGATGTCAGGCTCACCAGTCTAATATTCCCTGGGGCTTTTCCTCACCACCTATCTTAAGTAGCGGCACCATGTTAGCCAACCTCCAGTCTTCCAGCACCTCATCTCTGACTATCTATGATAGAAATATCTCAGCAAGGAGCCCAGTAATCACTTCCCCAGCTTCCCACGGATCAGGTCCTGGGGATTTATCCACTTTTAAGCGTTTCAAGACATCCAGCACCACCACCTCTGTAACATGGACATTTTTTAAGATGTCACTATTTCTCTCCCCACATTCTACATCTTCCATGTCCTACTCCACGTAAACACTGATGCAAAATGCTTGTTTAGTACCTCCCCCATCTCTTGTGGTTCCACACATAGACTGCCTTGCTGATCTTTCAGGGGCCCTATTCACTCCCTAGTTACCCTTTTGTCCTTAATATATTCATAAATTCCCTTTGGATTCTCCTGAACTCGATTTGCCAAAATTATCTCATGTTCCCATTATACCCACCTGCTTTCCCTCTTGAATATACACCTACTGCCTTTATACACTTAAGGATTAGTTTAATCTCTGTCATATGCTTTCTTCTTTCACTCATCCAAAACCTCAATTTCTCTAATCATCCAGCATTCCCTATACCTGCCAGCCTTGCCTTTCACCCCAACAGGAATATACTAGTCTCTAGACTTTCATCATCTAATTTTTTTTGAAGGCTTCCCATTTTGCAGTTGACCCTTTACCTGTGAACATCTGCCCCCAATCAACCTTTGAAAGTTCTTGCCTAATACCGTCAAAATTGGCCTTCCTCCAATTTAGAACTTCAACTTTTAAATCCAGTTTATCCGTTTCCATCACTATTTTAAATTAATAGAATTATGGTGGCTGGCCCCAAACTGCTCCCCCACTGAAACTTCAGTCACCTGCCCTGCTTTATTTCCCGAGAGTAGGTCAAGTTTTGCACCACCACTTCTGCCCCCACCAGCTCCACTCACCTGCATTCTGCTGACACGCCCCCCCACAGACCCCACTGTCACTATCCCCACCCCCCAGAACCCCAAGGGGAACACGACCCCTGCTCATGAATCCACTCTCATTCCCCCCACCACCACACGCACTCCAGTTACAGGTTCCACCCCCACTCCCAGCTCCATACCCACACCAGATCCCAGCTCCCAGCCCTGCCGAGTTTTCACCATTCCCCCCAGACCTCCCCCTCACTGAGGACGAACGATCAGTCCTCAGCAAAGGACTCACCTTCATCCCCCTCATCCATGCATCAATGAATTTAATACATACCGTGACGTTGAACAATTCTTCCGTCGCCTCCGCCTCCGAGCTTACTTTCACAATCAGGGCTCCCGCCCACCTTCTGAGGACCTCTTCGCCCACCTCCAACACACTGCATCCACCGAGACACCCCGCGCTGGCCTATTACCTGCCCTCGACCTCTTCATTTCCAACTGCCGCTGGGACATTAACCGCCTCAACCTGTCTACCCCCTTCTCCCACTCCAACCTCTCACCCTCACAACGCGCAGCCCTCCAATCCCTCTGCTCCAATCCCAACCTCACCATCAAGCCAGCAGATAAAGGGGGCGCAGTGGTAGTCTGGCGCACTGACCTCTACACCGCTGAAGCCAACGCCAACCCGAGGACACCTCTCCCTACTGCCCCCTCGACCATGACCCCACGCCCCATCACCAAACCATCATCTCCCAGACCATACAGAACCTCATCACCTCAGGAGATCTTCCACCCACAGCTTCCAATCTCATAGTCCGAGAACCCCGCACTGCCTGGTTCTACCTCCTTCCCAAGATCCACAAGCCTGACCACCCTGCCGACCCATTGTCTCAGCATGCTCCTGCCCCACTGAACTCATCTCTACCTACCTTGACACTGTCCCATCTCCCCTAGTCCAAGAACTCCCCACATACGTTCGATACGCCACCCACGCCCTCCACCTCCTCCAAGACTTCCGTTTCCCCAGTCCCCAACATCTCATCTTCACCATGGATATGCAATCCCTCTACACCTCCATCCGCCATGACCAGGGCCTCCAAGCCCTCCGTTTTTTCCTCTCCAGACATCCCCAACAGTACCCTTCCAACGACACTCTCATTCGTTTGGCCGAACTGGTCCTCACCCTGAACAATTTCTCCTTTGAATCCTCCCACTTCCTCCAGACCAAAGGCGTAGCCATGGGCATACGTATGGGCCCCAGCTATGCCTGTCTCTTTGTTGGCTACGTAGAACAGTTGATCTTCCATAATTACACCGGCACCACACCCGACCTCTTCCTCCACTACATTGATGACTGCATCGGCGCCACCTAGTGCTCCCGCGAGGAGGTTGAGCAATTCATCAACTTCACCAACACATTCCACCCTGACCTTAAATTTACCTGGACCATCTCTGACACCTCCCTCCCCTTACTGGACTTCTCCATCTCCATTAATGACGACCGACTTGACACTGACATTTTTTACAAACCCACCGACTCCCACAGCTACCTAGTTTACACCTCTTCCCACCCTACCTCTTGCAAAAACGCCATCCCGTATTCCCAATTCCTCCGCCTCCGCCATATCTGCTCCCAGGAGGACCAGTTCCACCACAGAACACACCAGATGGCCTCCTTCTTTAGAGACCGCAATTTCCCTTCCCACGAGGTTAAAGATGCCCTCCAACGCATCTCGTCCACATCCCGCACCTCCGCCCTCAGACCCCATCCCTCCAACCGTAACAAGGACAGAACGCCCCGGTGCTCACCTTCCACCCTACCAACCTTCGCATAAACCAAATCAACAGCCAACATTTCCGTCACCTCCAAAAAGACCCCTCTACCAGGGATATATTTCCCTCCCCACCCCTTTCCGCCTTCTGCAAAGACCATTCCCTCCATGACTACCTGGTCAGGTCCACGCCTCCCTACAACCCACCCTCCCATCCTGACACCTTCCCCTGCCACCACAGGAACTGTAAAACCTGCGCCCATACCTCCTCCCTCACCTCTATCCAAAGCCCTAAAGGAGCCTTCCACATCCAAAGTTTTACCTGCACATCCACTAATATTGTTTATTGTATCCGTTGCTCCCGATCCGGTCTCCTCTACATTGGGGAGACTGAGTGCCTCCTAGCAGAGCGCTTTAGGGAACATCTCAGAGACACCCGCACCAATCAACCAAACCGCCCCGTGGCCCAACATTTCAACTCCCCCTCCCACCCTGCCGAGGACATGGAGGTCCTGGGCCTCCCTCACCGCCGCTCCCTCACCACCAGACGCCTGGAGGAAGAACGCCTCATCTTCTGCCTCGGAACACTTCAACCCCAGGGCATCAATGTGGACTTCAACAGTTTCCTCATGTCCCCTTTCCCCACCTCACCCTAGTTCCAAACTTCCAGCTCAGCACTGTCTCCTTGACTTGTCCGGACTTGTCCTACCTGCCTATCTCCTTTTCCACCTATCCACTCCACCCTCTCCTCCCTGACCTATCACCTTCATCCCCTCCCCCACTCACCTATTGTACTCTATGCTACTTTCTCCCCACCCCCACCCTCCTCTCGCTTATCTCTCCACGCTTCAGGCTCTCTGCCTTTATTCCTGATGAAAGGCTTTTGCCCGAAACGTCGATTTTGCTGCTCCTTGGATGCTGCCTGAACTGCTGTGCTCTTCCAGCATCACTAATTCAGAATCAAGTTTTGCACCTTCTCTAGTAGGTACATCCACATACTGAATCAGAAAATGTTCTTGGACACACTTAAATCTAAACCCTTAGCACTGCAACATTGTGGCAGTCCAAGTCTAAAGTCCCCTACCACAACCACCCTATTATTCTCACAGATAACGGAGATCTCCTTATAAATTTGTTTCTCAATTTCCCGCTGACTATTAAGGGGTTTATAATACAATCCCAATTATTTCTCAGTCTCACCAAACAACTTTCCTGGATGTATTCCCAGGAATATCCTCCCTTACTACAGCAGTAATGCTATCCCTTATCAAAAACGCTCCTCCTCCTCTCTTGCCTCCCTTTCTATCCTTCCTTTAGCATTTGTATCCTGTAACATTAAGCTGCCAGTCCTGTCCACCCCCGAGCCACGTCTCTGTAATTGCTACGATACTCCAATCCCATGTTCCTCAGTTCATCTGCCTTCCTTGTTAAGCCTCTTGCATTGAAATAAATGCAGCTTAATTTATCAGTTCTTCCTTGTTCTCTGCTTTGTTCCCGCCTGCCCTGACTGTTTGATTCGCTCCTTTTCCCAACTGCACCAGTCTCAGATTGATCTTTTTCTTCACTACTTCCCTGGGTCTCACCCTGCTACCTTAGTAGTTTAAATCCTCCTGAGCATCTCTAGCAAATCTCTCTGTCTATATATTAGTCACCTTCCAATTCAGGTGCAATCTGTCTTTCTTGTACAGGTCACTTCTACCCAAGTAGAGATTCCACCTGAGGATTAATTTGCCTTTATGCGTTTAAGTGAGGACAGTGCGTTTTGTGTAATATGGATACTTTCCACGACATCACTATTTAATTCCCTAAGTTCCGTAGCTTCCATGTCCTTCTCCACAGGAAATGCTGATGCGAAATTTTGTTTAGTATCTCACCCATCTCCTGCAGTCCCATGTATTGACTGCCTTGATGATCTTTAAGGGGCCCTATTCTCTCCCTAGTTACTCTTTTGCCATTGATATATTTGAACTCTTTAACTCTATTTGCCAACGCTATCTCCAGTCCACTTTTTGCCCTGATTTCCCTTTTAAGTATACTCCGCTGAGCTTATGCTCTTCTATGGATTCACTTGATCTAATTGTCTCTACCTATATGCCTCCTCCATTTTTATTTTAACCAAAGCCACAACTTCTCTAGTCATCCAGCAAACCTACATCCAAAAGCCTTGCCCTTTGCATTAATAGGAACATAACATCTCTGACCTCTCATTTTTGAAGGCCTCCCAATTTTCCAACCACCTTTTAATGGCTAACAGCCTTTCCCAATCAACATTTGAAATCTCCTGCCTAATAGCATCAAAATTAGAACTTTACTTCTATATAGAACTTTACCTTTTGGATCAGGTCTATCCTTTTGTATGCCTACTTTAAAACTAATAGAATTATGATCACTTGCCCAAAAGTGGTGCCCATTGACACCTCAGTCACTTGCCCTGCCTGGTTTCTTAAGAGGTGGCCAAGTTTTGCTCCTCTAGTACATCCATATATTGAATAAAGACAACTTTCTTGTACACACTTAAGTTCCTCTCCATCTAAGTCCTTAACACAATAGCAGTCCCAGTCTATGTTCAGAAAGTTAAAATCCCCTACCATTAAAACTCTATTATTCTAATGGTTATTGGAGATCTCCTTACATATTTGACTTTTCAATTTCCCAATAAGACGATCACCCCTTTCTTATTTCGCAGTTCTACCTACATAACTTCACTGGACGTTCCCCCAGGAATATCCTCAAATACAACCATAATGTTATCCTTAACCAAAAAGGCCACTTTCGTCATTCCCCCTTTCTATCCATTCAATAGCATCTATACCCTGGAATATTAGGTTGTCAGTCTGGCCCCTCTCGAGGCCACCTTTCTGTAATAGCTATGACATCCCAGCCCCAAATCCCCAGCCATGCCGTCAGTTAAAGTACCTTACCTGTCAGGCCTCTTGCATTGAAATAGATGCAGTTTAATTTATCAGTCTTACCTCATTCTCTGTCATGCTGTTGCCTGCCTCTCAGTCCTATAAAGGGACACTAATTTTAAAACAGCATCTGCTAGTTCTGGCAAGAGTAAACATCCTTCTTATATCCACCTTGAGATTTTTCAGGATCTTATTAAAATTTCAACCAAATCACCCTTCACTCTTCTAAATACTAACGGAAACATGCCGTGTCCTGTTCACTCTTTCCTCCGATGACAACCCATTCATTATAGGTAAACTTCCTCTGAACCACTTCAAATGCATTTAAACACTTCCATGCAACAAGACTTCATGTAGCTCGGTGCTGAAATTGCACAGAGATAATCCATCCTGACTCTGTACTACCACAGCACTACATCCCAAGGTTTGATTCAGCTATCAGGGCAGGATATGTACCAAGACGGTGATAGAGAAATCTGGGAATTGACTCCAAGATATGACTACATCTATCAGGTTGAATAGGAGGATAGAGCAGATGAATGCATGGCTGAGGAGCTGGTGTATGGGAGAAGGATTCACATTTTTGGACCATTGGAATCTCTTTTGGGGTAGAAGTTACTAGTACAAGGAGGACGGATTGCACCTAAATTGGAAGGAGACTAACATACCAGCAGGGAAATTTGCTGGAACTGCTTGGGAGGATTTAAACTAGTAAGGTGGGGGGGGGACCCAGCGAAATAGTGAGTAAAGAGATCAATCTGAGACTAGTACAGTTGAAACCAGAAGTAAATCAAACAGTCAGGGACAAGGTAGGACTAATAAATTAAACTGCATTTATTTCAATGCAAGGGGCCTAACAGGGAAGGCAGATGAACTCAGGGCATGGTTAGGAACATGGGACTGGGATATCATAGCAATTACAGAAACATGGCTCAGGGATAGGCAGGACTGACAGCTTAATGTTCCAGGATACAAATGCGACAGGAAGGATAGAAAGGGAGGGAAGAGGGGAAGGGGAGTGGCATTTTTGACAAGTGATAGCATTACAGCTGTGCTGAGGGAGGATATTCCCGGAAATACATCCAGGGAAGTGATTTGGATGGAACGGAGAAATAAGAAAAGGATGATCACCATATTGGGATTGTATTATAGATCCCCTAATAGTCAGAGGGAAATTGAGAAACAAACTTGTAAGGAGATCTCAGTTATCTGTCAGAATAATAGGGTAGTTACAGTCAGGGATTTTAACTTTCCAAACATCGACTGGGACTGCCATAGTGTTAAAGGTTGAGATGGAGAGGAATTTGTTAAGTATGTACAAGACAATTTTCTGATTCAGTATGTGGATGTACCTACTAGAGAAGATGCAAACCTTGACCTACTCTTGGGAAATAAGGCAGGGCAGGTGACTGAGGTGTCAGCAGGGAGCACTTTGGGGCCAGCGATCATAATTCTATTCGTTTTAAAATCGTGATGGAAAAGGATAGACCAGACCTAAAAGTACAGAGTCAGGGTGGATTATCTAAATTGGAGAAAAGCCAATTTTGACGGTATCAGGTAAGTACTTTCAAAAGCTGATTGGAGGCAGATGTTCACAGGTAAAGGGACGGCTGGAAATGGGAAGCCTTCAGAAATGAGATAACAAGAATCCAGAGAAAGTATATTCCTGTTAGGGTGAAAGGGAAGGCTGATAGGTATAGGGAATGCTGGATGACAGAAGAAATTAAGGGTTTGGTTAAGAAAAAGAAGGAAGCATATGTCAGGTATAGACAGGATAGATCGAGTGACTCCTTAGAAGAGGATAAAGGAAGTAGGAGTATACTTAAGAGAAATATCAGGAAAGCAAAAAGGGGACATGAGATAGCTTTGGCAAACAGAATTAAGGAGAATCCAAAGGGTTTTTACAAATATATTAAGGACAAAACGGTAACTAGGGAGAGAATAGGATCCCTCAAAGATCAGCAAAACGGCCTTTGTGTGGAGCCACTGAAAATGGGAGAGATACTAAATGAATATTTTGGATCAGTATTTACTGTGGAAAAGGATATGGAAGATATAGACTGTAGGGAAATAGATGGTGACATCTTGCAAAATATCCAGATTACAAAGGAGGAAGTGCTGGATGTCTTGAAACGGTTAAAAGTGGATAAATCCCCAGGACCTGATCAGGTGTACCTGAGAACGCTGTGGGAAGCTAGAGAAGTGATTGCTGGGCCTCTTGCTGAGATATTTGTATCATCGATAGTCGCAGGTGAGGTGCCGGAAGACTGAAGGTTGGCAAACGTGGTGCCACTGTTTAAGAAGGGCGGGAAAGGCAAGCCAGGGAACTATAGACCGGTGAGCGTGACCTCAGTGGTGGGCAGGTTGTTAGAGGGAATCCTGAGGGACAGGATGTACATGTATTTGGAAAGGCAAGGACTGATTCGGGATAGTCAATATGGCTTTGTGCATGGGAAATCATGTCTCACAAACTTGATTTGAGTTTTTTGAAGAAGTAACAAAGAAGATTGATGAGGGCAGAGCAGTAGATGTGATCTATATGGACTTCAGTAAGGCATTTGACAAGGTTCCCCATGGGAGACTGATTAGCAAGGTTAGATCTCATGGAATAAAGAGAGAACTAGGCATCTGGATACAGAACTGGCTCAAAGATAGAAGGCAGAGGATGGTGGTGGTGGAGGGTTGTTTTTCAGACTGGAGGCCTGTGACCAGTAGAGTGCCACAAGGATTGGTGCTGGGTCCTCTACGCTTCGTCATTTACATAAATGATTTGGATGCGAGCATAAGAGGTAGTGCTAGTAAGTTTGCAGATGACACCAAAATTGGAGGTGTAGTGGACAGCGGAGAGGGTTGCCTCAGGTTACAACAGGATCTGGACCAGATGGGCCAATGGGCTGAGAAGTGGCAGATGGAGCTTAATTCAGATAAATGCGAGGTGCTGCATTTTGGGAAAGCAAATCTTAGCAGGCCTTATACACTTAATGCTAAGGTCCGAGGGAGTGTTGCTGAACAAAGAGACCTTGGAGTACAGGTTCATAGCTCCTTGAAAGTGGAGTCGCAGGTAGATAGGATAGTGAAAGAGGCGTTTGGTATGCTTTCCTTTATTGGTCAGAGTATTCAGTATAGGAGTTGGGAGGTCATGTTGCAGTTGTACAGGATATTGGTTAGGCCACTGTTGGAATATTGCGTGCAATTCTGGTCTCCTTCCTAACAGAAAGATGCTGTGAAACTTGAGAGGGTTCAGAAAAGATTTACAAGGATGTTGCCAGGGTTGGAAGTTTTGAGCTATAGGGAGAGGCTGAACAGGCTGGGGCTGTTTTCCCTGGAGCGTCGGAGGTTGAGGGGTGACCTTATAGAGGTTTACAAAATTATGAGGGGCATGGATAGGATAAATAGACAAAGTCTTTTCCCTGGGATCGGCGAGTCCAGAACTAGAGGGCATAGGTTTAGGGTGAGGGGGCAAAGATATAAAAGAGACCTAAGGGGCAACCTTTTCACGCAGAGGGTGGTACGTGTATGGAATGAGCTGCCAAAGGATGTGGTGGAGGCTGGTACAATTGCAACATTTAAGAGGCATTTGGATGGGTATATGAATAGGAAGGGTTTAGAGGGCCGGGTGCTCGCCCATATTGGGTTGGGATATCTGGTCGGCGTAGACAGGTTGAACCGAAGGGTCTGTTTCTGTGCTGTACATCTCTGTGACTAGTTTAATGGAGTATCTATGTCAGTTTTGGCACAAGCCCCCAGTATTAGTGAGAAGGACTCATAGTGTTGACTAGGCCAGCCACGCTTGTGTTATTTTTAGTGCTTAGGTAAATGCTAGCTGCTATGCCAAGTTTTGTTTCTTTTCTGCAGCAGCTTCATACAGGTGAGTGGCTTGCTAGGTCATTTCAGAGTACAGCTAAACAACAACCACTTTGCTGTGGGTATGCAGATTTCCTTCTGTAAATTGTATTAGCAAACCAGAGGAAGTCTTTAAACATAATCTCGTTGTTTCATGATGATTGCTGGGACCATTTTTTGATTCCAGATTTATGAATTAAGTTAGGTTCCTGCTGTGCCTCTGGTGGGATTTTGAATTTATCTTTCCAGATCCATTATGATAGACCTCTGCATTGTGTGCCCAGTAATACTATCATTTCACTATTACTTGTGTAGATTTCTGCACTTCTCCAATTCTGGTCTCTTGAATATTTCCAATTTTAATCGCTTCACCAATTGCCTGCTTACGAAACTCTGGTTGTGAGTTCCAAGCTTTTCACCTCAATTCAGTTTTCATTTTGCTTCAGTACACTCTTGTGTACATTCATATAATCAGCATTTAAAGGTACTAGACTATATACACCAACAGCTAATATTTATAATCTCAAAACATGTAACCTGAAAACACACTTATAGGAAACTGAGGTTAGGCTGGCTCAGGACAATTGGCGAGGTGAAGTGAAAGGAGAGCTGTTCTGCAAGTCGTTGCGCAACAGCTAACCTGAAAGTACTTGATGCTCAAACATTACGAATGCAAAAATGAATTTACACTTTCCAGTAGAAACAAGCCTGACCTTAGGAGGGCTTCCAAAAAAAAAATCACCACCTGTTAAATGGTTGGACACAATCAAATCAGCCTTTTTCAAAACAGAAGGAAAATCTTCATGTAATTTCCAATTAACAGGACTCCAAAAAGAAGAAAAAATGGTCAACCAATGTTTTACTATGCACACACTAGTGACAATCAGATGATGGCTTTACTAATCTTTTACATCGTAAAGTTTCCATCAACACTGTTTTCAGTCCGCACGATTCATTTAAGATGGCATGGTAGATCAATACGGCTGTACGTCAATACAGGTTCATTAGTCACCCTTCATAGTCTTGCCTGATGAAAATCCTTCAGAGTTTTCCAAGTTTCAAAGAGGCTAGGGAGACAGATTGTCCAACTTTGAACAAAGTTAGTTGGGGAGAATTCAATAAGGTTTTCAAAATAATTCAAGCATTTGAAACATTAAATAAGGAGAAAACATTTCCACAGTAGGAGAGTCAGTAACCAAATGGCAGAGATTTTAGGTAATTGATCAAGAAAACAGAGATAGATGAGGATTTTTTGGGTTGAGATAGGATAGTCTGTTTAAAGGGTGGTGGAAACTATAATTTTCAAAAGGCAGTTAGATTAAATGCTTAAAAAGGGGAAATTTGCAGACCATGAGCAAAGAGTAAGGGGAACAGGACTAAATGAAACCTTTTAACATGTTGGCACAGGCATAATGACTGAATAGCCTCCTTCAATTCTATAAGATTCTATTATTTTTTTTTAGATTACTTACAGTGTGGAAACAGGCCCTTTGGCCCAACAAGTCCACACCACACCGCCGAAGCGCAACCCACCCATACCCCTACATCTACCCCTTACCTAACACTACGGGCAATTTAGCATGGCCAATTCACCTAACCTGCACATCTTTGGACTGTGGGAGGAAACCGGAGCACCCGGACGAAACCCACGCAGACACGGGGAGAATGTGCAAACTCCACACAGAGAGTCGCCTGAGGCGGGAATTGAACCCGGGTCTCTGGCGCTGTGAGGCAGCAGTGCTAAACACTGTGCCACCGTGCCGCCCATTTTAATTCAATAGAACAATTCTAGCCAAATCAGACAACTGACAAAGGTCAGCGATCAGGCAAATATTTGTTGAAAATTCAGCGATGGCAAATACTCGACTCCAATAATGTACAAGTCAGAATACACAAACCATTACTTTTAAAAGCCACACAAATGCATGAACAGAAATTGTTTCAGATCCTCCATCTGGATCAAATTCATACTTGTTTACAAGATCATGTACTCCTTAGGCTGACAATTTCAGTATATTTGCAGTAATAACTTTAATTCATAATGCCTTTAAAGCACAAAAACATCCAAAGCTACTCACCAGTGAGAAATTAATGAGAAGTCAAAAGGGAATTGAGAAGAGCAACTAAAAGCTTTGTCAAAAAGATGAGGCATGAATAGTATCAAAGGAACAGGGAGATACAAAAATGCAGATTGATATACAAATATTTTTGAAGTGCTGACCACAAGTGACTAAAGGCACATTTGACAATATGGGTTGAACACAAATAATGGGTGCAGGGAGGAATCAATTGTAGTACAATTAATAGAAATTGATAAGTGTAGATTACCTGACAAACACACTCAAAAGGAAACTAAAACAATGGTTATCATCCAACTAATTTCACAAAAATAGTTCTCCAACAGTGAACTGTAAATACCCAAATCTTATTGGTAAGTGGCAATTGTGAAAAGCCTGGAGAAAAGCTATAAAGAAAGGTGAAAGATGTAACTCCAAAAGACCATTAAAGCCAAGGTATTGTATGATAATCCATGACCAGTGTCATTTAGGAAGACCACAACAAATGCACGGGAGCATTACCAACAGCAAGTTCCCTCCAAGCTATTCATCATTCTGCCTTGGAAATATATCGCTGTTTCTTAGTGTCACAGAGTCAAAATCCTGGGTGCACCTACGTCAAACAAGCTGCAATGGTTCAAAGATGGGCAATAAATGCTGGCCCAGCCAGCAATGTCCACAATAAAAATAAGTACAAATGATTGCATCAATACACTGAAATAAAACCACTTCATTTAAAATTGCAGCAAAATGTCTAATGAGGGGCATAGATAGGATAAATAGACAAAGTCTTTTCCCTGGGGTTGGGGAGTGCAGAACTAGAGGGCATAGGTTTAGGATGGGGGGGGGGAAAGATATAAAAGATATCTAAGGGGCAACTTTTTCACGCAGAGGGTGGTACTTGTATGGAATGAGCTGCCAGAGGATGTGGAGGACGGTACAATTGCAACATTTAAGAGGCATTTGGATGGGTATATGAATAGGAAGGGTTTGGAGGGATATGGGCCAGGTGCTGGCAGGTGGGACTAGATTGGGTTGGGATATCTGGTCAGCATGGATGGGTTGGATCGAAGGGTCTGTTTCTTTTTATGACTCTAAATGACCTTAAAGCAAGTGCTCACACCATTACTGCTTCAGTATTGTGAAAGATGGTGCAAACCACTGCTAAGACACCTCTAATGTAGGACAGTTTTGTTTGGATGTAGAAACGCAGGAATAAGACTGTGCCATAATTCAGTTAAATCAGATCTAATTTGTACCTTGATCAAGTCATTTTGGTTCCCATTACACTTATTTCTCTTGGTTAACAGAAGTCTATCAAGTTTCACTTTTGACGTTTCCAAGTGAACAAATCTAAGTAGCTTTATTCGGTGCCCGAGGAGAAAGACTTCAATGTTAAGGTTTCCATAGCTCTTGCCTTCCATCAGCTCACTGAATCAAATTTCCTGCAAAGTAGTATTTATTGAAGTTTTGGTCTAATGAAATTGTCTAACTTATGTTCTGTTTTAATTAAGCTTCCCTTATACATTCGATCTGTGGAGAGCTTAATTTCTTTACTTTCGTTATTCTAGATTCCCAAGTACCCAAGCATCAGTCTAAGTGGCTTGCAAGTCAAGCTGAGCACTTCTGGGAATTTCCAACAGGCAACAATTACTAATTCCAAACTGAATCCAACAAACATCTTTCTTTAAAAAAATACAAACAGAAAACTGTCAGAATGTGGGCCAAATACAAATTCAACTGGACCAATTCAGGCCTTTGCCCTTCACTTTCCCTGCTAATCCTTAAACTTACCAGAGAATCCAGAGCACGACCCTTCTTTCGGTTGATTCTAAATGACATTAAAACATCCCCAAAGATCTTGAACATCAGTAGTCCACACAGTGAGCTTCCTTATGGATTCCCACACTGCCAACGTAAGAGAAGCTGTGACCTACAAATCTTTTGTACAAAAGAGAATGCCTGGATTGCTGCTGAAGGTCACAACAGACTCTCGACAGTTGGATGGCATAAGTAGTAAATTTTCAGAAGCAATGTCAAGAAGAAATGGGGCAGTTATTGCCATAAAACTGTCTTTAGATTTGATATTTCATAAGAACTAAATGAACGTCCATTTTCTTCTCAGCAGCACTGGTAAGGGAAGCGATACTAGAACTCTGTAGGAGATCATAAACAGAAAGCTGAAACAGCTGCCAGACTGGTTCACCTTAAGAAAACTAAAGCCAAAGTACTTAATTAACTTCCTTGTTTCATGCCATGAATTGTTGTTCTCGCCACTTCCTGTCTCACAACCAATAGAAATCCGCTTACTTGCTTACAACCAATCAAAATATGAACTACAGCTAATTTCTGTTTCGTTGTTTGCTCACTTTTTTATACTGCTATTTACAAAAGAGGAACCTCAGAACTTTGATGCAGTGCATAAGACGTCAGCACAGTTTCATAATAGCAGCATGCCTCAAAGTCTCAAAATTGTGAGTTAAAGCCCCACATCAGATAACCTCAACTGAATTATTAACGTAGCACCAAAAAAAAAGGGAGTATAATCAGAAAGGGGTCAGTAGGTGAGTGGGATGGGGTGAGGGGGAACGACAGGGGAGTGGTAAAAGTTTGGGAGGGTAAGAAGGGAGATATGACAGATGCATTAGTTATAAGTGCAAACTGTAGAAATGCACAGATCAGCAATGACATGACGAGATGGTACACTATGTTACAAAAGTCAATATTTATCACAATCAATATAATCAGCAAATAAATTGTATATAAATCGGTTTTATTTTTCACTGTTGTCTGTGGAATATTTTCGTATGATACTAAATGGATGTTATTTTTCCCCAACTGTATTTCAATAGAAATGGTGCAGGATTAATTACTTTTGCCTTTTAGTTACTGCATTATTAATGCAACAGTAGTATGCATGTATCCAATTTCAGGTATACCAAACAAGTATGAGTTTTTCACAATTTGTTGCACTTCCTTGGATCATATCAGTAATTTAGGTTTGCAATGAAAATGTCATCACAAATCACTTAAATGGAATGCACTCTGGTCATGGCAAGGAAATGTGAGTAAAGAAACCCCACTGCAAACAAACATTGAAGGATAAATCAAGAGAAATACCAAGATTTCTATTACATTCTATTTTCTGCTGATTGAACTGTGTGCTACAAAGTAGAGTGATCCCATAAGTACAGATCAGATTAAGGTTCTATGGTCTTGCCCCATGGCAGTTATAAATGGTGATGGATAATTAAGCAAACATAAGCAGCAGCTCTCTAAACATACTTAACTCCCAGAAGCAGAGTCTAAAACTAGTCGAGGTTGAATCAATCAGCTTCAACTAGACATACTCAGGTGGATAATCCATTGCAACATCCTCCTGAGGTCCCTATCACAGATGCTAGTCTTCAGCCAATTTGATTTATTCCATTTGCTACTAAGAAATGACTGAAGGCACTGGATACTGCAAAAGTTACTACTTCCAGAATTTTGTCAGGGCTTGTAATGAAGACTTGTGCTACAGAATGCACGCAATGAGCACCTCCACCAAGACAGAACCTAACCACCTAATTCCTGACATTTAATGGAACGGACATCGCTGAGACCCCATCAACTATCCCCAATAATTGATTATAAAATTGACCAGAATAATCACAGATACTGTAGCTACTACAGGTCAGAGCCTGGGAACTTTGCACTGAGTAACTGACCCAACATCCCCAAAGGCTGTCCACTACCTATAAGGCACATAAGGTGTATGATGGAAGTTCCAACAGTGCCATCCAGGACAAAGCAATCCACTAGATTGGAACCTCTTCCACCAACTTAAACATTCATTTCCTCCACCATGAGCAAATGGTGACAGCAGTGAACCATCTGCAAGAGACACTGCAGCACTTCACAACTTCTTTTGATAATGCCTTCCCTTCCCATAAACCCTACCACCAGAATGACAAAGACAGTGACATTGGAGCGCATTCTCACACACCTTCATGCCACAGATTAGCCTCACTTGGAACTACAGCATCCATTCAGCAGAGTCAAACTCCAGGACCCCTCACCCAAACAGCACTGTGAGTATACTACGCCAATTGGACTTAGTGATGACTACCATATTCCTGCTCATGTCAGTATAATTTTCTCATAGTCAGTTAAGGATAGACAACAAATGCTAGTTTAGCCACTGAAGGCTACATCCCTGAAGGCTACATCCCATGGATAAGTAATAATACACATAACAATCAGTCACCACTGTTTTTCTAAAAGAAGGTTAAGTGAGAATGTTACCAAGTTTTCAAACGGTTGAAATAGATGCTGCCAGACTAACATTTCCAGAATCTGTAGTACTGTGGTTTTGTATTAATCTAAAAACAAAAGATTATGAGACACATAAATCACCCAATTCTTGACAAGGTATCAAAGTTACCCATCTGCCAGCAAATCCACTCAGAATATCAGATCTATGGCTAACTTGCTCAGGGTTATTGCAGCAAAGGAGAACACCAAGAAACATGTTTATACACAGTGAAATGTTGAGAGATCTGGAATGTACTGCAGCAAAAAATGTCACCATTTTCTGATTACCTTTATACATATGGTAAATCTGAAGGCTGTGAAGTTACTAAAAAATACAAGTGCTTTGAAACTATTAGTTCATTCCTGTTTATCTAGCAAAACGTCAGAACTAATTTTGCTAGATAAACATGAACGAGCATTATATAGTTTAGCACTGTAGGCAGTCCAAAAAAGGTTCACCAAGCGAATTCCTAGTTCGGAGGGATTATCAGAAAAGTTTGAGGTGGTTTGGTTTGTACTCATTGGAGTTTAGAAGAATGAGGGGAGACCTAAAAGAAACTTGAGATTCTGAGGAAGCGTGACAAGATAAATATGCAGAATTTATTTCCTCTTATGGGGGACTCAAGCACCAGAGAGCATATTCACAGAGTTAGGATAAATGAAGAGAAATTTCTGGGGGCAGTGAATCTGTGGAATTCTTTACTACAGTGGTCTGGCGAGGCTAGGTCATTAAGTATATTCAAGGTTGAGATGGATTTACAACCAATAAGGAAATTAAGGGTTATGGAGAAAAGTGCAGTTAAAGATTATCTGATCAAATATGATCTAATTGAAAGGCAGAGAAAACTTGATGGACTGAATTGTCTACTTCAGCTCCTAATTCCTATGGTTCTTTGGTCATAATACCTCACTGAACGAACAGTATGGGATTGAGAAACTTTCCTGGCTCTTATATTGACATAACGGTAGCTAACAAAGGTTTCCAAACCATGTTAGAAATCTTCTACTTATTCAGATTAAGTACATGAAACTCATTTTGTGATATCGTTTTACAGGATGACCATCCAGTGATTTTACTGTAGTCATGTTGTGTGATTCACGTTTAACTTGCCATTAAAGTCACAGCACAGGAACAAACTATTCAACACAGGTGTACTATACTGGCATTTATGCCCTACACTATTGCCCTCAGAACCCCTCTTTATTTCAATCTATCACAATGCCTTTTATGATGAATGGCGTACAATTTATATATTTTGGAATTTAGATTTCAAAATAGAAATGTCAATATTTGGTTATTTCTGCGAAGAGTTAACTTAAAAATGTTTTATTTTTCCCTGGAGCCCTGACTAAACCCAGCATTTATCAAGAACCAGATGACAGCAGACAGTATGGTATTAATGGAAAGATGTTTATGCTGTTGGGTTTACAACAGGTAAGTAAGGCCATTGGCTTAGTTTTCAGTTTAGAAGAATCTAGAACTGAGCAAACTCTTTGTAAACTTCAGTTCATAAGCAAGTTTCGAGTCTCTCCTGGGGTAGTTCAAAACAGTTCAGGAACAAGTCACCTCAGCAGAAGGGTTTAGTTCATGAATCTTCCAAACCAAGAGAATTTGGTTTAAAGTCTGCAAATTATTAGAAACAAGAAATTCAGGCTCTCAGATGTGCAAAAGGCTCATCTTTGCAGACTTACAAATCACTAATCAAATTGTCACCACAGTTCACAGCAAGGAAACTTAAGGAGTCAGGAAACTAGACTTATGAAATCGAAATAATTTTTTTGTACTTATGCTGCAGTAATTGATAGCGACAATCTTCTATATTTAATAATTTGGTTTGATGTCCTCTCCATTTTTTTGTGAAATAAAAATCTGTTAAAGAAAATCTGTAGCATTGTGTGAATTTGCCTTTGTGACTAACCACCCCCACACTTACTAACTAAACAAAAAATAAGCTAGATTTGATTCTGGGATTGGAATTGCTTATTAGTATGAACACCAGGGATGAAGACATTTGCTCCTCCTTCCTCCCTTATGTAACGATCTAGCTTCCCATTAAAACCATCAGTGCCATTTGTTGCAACTATTCTCTGCAGTAGTTTAGAGTCAGAGAGTCATACAGGACCCCTTGGTCCAACTGGACCATGCCAACCACAATCCAAAACTAAACTCGTCCCACCTGCCTGCACTTGGCCAATATCACTCCAAACATTTCTTATTCATGTACTTACCTAAATATATTTTAAACACTAATAATACCCACATCCACTACTTTCTCTGGAGCTTCATTCCACACAAGAACCATTGTGTAAAAAAATCAACCCTCATGTCTTTTTAAATCTTTCTCCTCTAACCATAAAAATATGCTCCTTAGTCTTGAAATCCCCCACCCTAGGGAAAAGATACCAGCTACTCACTTTGTCTATAGCTCTCATGACCTCTACATAGGTCACTCCTTAACCTCCTAGACTCCAGTGGAAAAAAAATCCCAAACTATCCAGCCCCTCTAGTCCTATCCTACTCATATCCTATCCTCAGCATTCCCAAGTAAAAATATTTCTCTGTCCTGTTTTAATTTCTCTATATTCACGATTGTAGTATTAAATGTGATTTAAAAACCAGGATTGTTGCATTGTTTAAAAGCAAATTATCTGGCACTCATTGCAAACACTGTTTACACAGCTACTTGTTCAAGCAGTAGTTAAAACCTCACTACAGACAAGCTGGACCTTGAGGGCTGTGTACAAAGAGAGATCTGGCCTGCAACAAATAGCCAATTGATAACTGTTGAATAGTCCACCCAAAAATTAGAAAAGCCTCCTATCTGCAAACTAAAAGATTGGCTCCCAGGAAGGTGAACAAGTTGGGATGTGAATGCTTGGGTAAAAGCCATCAGTCCTCAGAGGAAAGGAGCTGTTTTTGCTCTGAATAAAAAGCATCTCAAGCCTGATATCTGGTCTATTTAGATTCTTCAGATGTTGCAAGCTGTGACTTTTTGTCAATATGTTGAGACCTTAATAAGCATGAACCAGTCATGAACCACTGCCTCCTGCATATACCTGGAGAAGAAAGATCACTAAGCAGTGCCCTGATTAGCAAACTTATCTCAGCAAACCCTGTGCACAGAGACCATTGAACTGCTTCCCCAATTTATCCCCCCTCCACTGACAGCACCAATTTTTTACAAGTTTGTCTGGGCCTGTGTGCATGAATGTATATATGGGGAATTTTAGGGTGTAGGTTTGCTCGCTGAGCTGGAGGTTTGATATCCAGACGTTTCATTACCTGGCTAGGTAATATCATCAGTGGTGACCTCCAAGTGAAGCGAAGCTGTTGTCTCCTGCTTTCTATTTAAGTTTGTCCTGGATAGAGTTCCTGGGGTTTGTGGTGACATCATTTCCTGTTCGTTTTCTATGGGGTTGATAGATGGTATCTAGATCTATGTGGTTGCTTATGGCATTGTGATTGGAGTGCCAGGCCTCTAGGAATTCTCTGGCATGTCTTTGCTTAGCCTAGCCTAGGGATGAAAGAAACCACCAATTTGACTGGGACAACACATCTAATCTGGGACAGGCTAAGCAAAGAAACACATAGATCTAGATAACATCTATCAACCCCTCAGAAAATGAACAGGAAATGACATCACCACAAACCCTAGGAACCCCATCCAGGACAAACGTATAAATAGAAAGCAGGAGACAACAGCTTCGCTTCACCTGGAGGTCGCCACTGATGATGTTACTTAGCCAGGTAACGAAACGTCTGGATATCAAACCTACAGCTCAGCGAGCAAACCTACACCATAAACCTCAACCTGAGCTACAAACCTTCCAAAAGAATGGGGAATTTTATTAGGTACAAGTTTTTATTAGCAGTGTTATACGCCATCTGTCCATAATTGTTTATCTGTAGTTAGAATCTATTTATTTATAATAAAGAGAAATTCTTGAAAAATATGAAACTTTGATCTATGCTGTCAACTAAGATCTATAAGGTAAACAAATTGGGGAATTCTGTCTACTTCTTAAAATCTTTTAACTTTGTGATGAGGCTGGAATGGCAGTGCTCAATTTACAACTTGCTACCCCAATGAGACACAAAGGTAACAAAGATGTGTGACTAGTATCAGTAACATAGTTGAACGACAACACCAGTTTCTGTACTTTCACAAAGGGAAAAATAGAAGAGACAAATCATAAACATAAACTTAAATTGTGCAGTTGAAACAGGAGATGTCAGATGCTGATGAAGGTCCCACTGGAGAGAATTGGAGAATGTTCTGAGGATGGAAATTAGAAGAGGCGATATACCCATTCTAAGAGGTGGGACATCTCCATTCAGAATGCTGGAAGGGCAAGGGAAATGGATGGAACTTGAAGGAGTTTGTAAGATTTAACTTCAAAAAGGAAACTTTAAAGGAAATACCATGGATTGGATTTTAGCTTTAACAACACCTGAGATACCAGAGGTAAACAGCACAGATTGTAGAAGTAGTACGTAGGGTGGATGATAGCTATGAAGGATTTCTACCTCAAGGCAAGATAACCCCTTTTCCTTTAATCACCAAGCTCATAGCTGTACTAAAAGGATACAGGAGTTATTCAAACTCAAGAATTCAAAGAGGTTATATAATTTTGCAAAACATGCTACCCATGTTGGGTGGCAGGAAAGCCTCAAGATGTAATCAAACCAGAATTTTTGACACCAATGTCCGTTTTTGAAAAACAATTTAGTCGACATGCTGTATGACACTATGACTGAGTGTTGGTAAATCATGTAGGACCATTACTAAAATCAAAAGCATTACAATTATGGATATGAAAAGTCAATTTCCAGAAGCTATTGCTCTATGGACAATTACAGCTAAGGTAGCAGTGGAAAAATTGACGTAGTTTTTGTTTTTATTTGTCATGGACTACTAATTGAGATACAATCTGATCAGGGTTCTAACTTTTTGTCTGTTGTTTTCCAGGAAATCATTAGCAGTTTGCCTATAAAACATCGAATCAATGGCGCATCATCTGCCAACACAGGGAGCTGTGAAGAGATACCATGAAAGACTGCACGCCACACTATATATGACAAACAGGCAGACAACTAGCAATCCGCATCCACAAATACTAATGAGCCACTAACAGCCACGACCAGCTATGCATAGTAGACACACACACACACAGATGACAAAGCCCACAAATTCGACTGGTACATCACAACGATCATAGGGCAAGCCAAAGAATTTCTAGAAGCATGGAATTCATCCACGGACTCCATCAACAATTACAGAGACCTAGACCCCATATACTGGCCACAACGAACAACCCGAACTGGACCAAATAAATTCCAGAAGAGACAGTACAGCAGCGCTTCACAGAAGGCTCCAAAGCACTGAAGATTCACCTAGACAGGGGACAAAATGTCTGCAAATCAACTTCACAGCTCAGTGAATATACCCACAACTATGATAAATATTTCATAGCTAGAAACATAGCAAATCCCAGAGAAAAAAAATTATTTCAGAAAGCTGATAGCTGAAGGATAAAGAAAAATCAGAAATCATAAAATTGCATTGACCCAATTAGTGAGATTTATTTAGGACTTATTAACCAGTGTGCAGGGAGGAATGACCAAAAAGAACATAAATTAAGAATAAATAGCATTCAGAATAAATAGCAGTGAAAGAGGGACTCAATAAAAGAACCACTACAGTACTGCAGCATTAAAACACTACACATTGTCACACCCCAGGTTGGGTTAAAGCACAAGGAAATGCATTCTACACCAACAAAAAAATGAAGAATTAATGGCAGGTATGATAAGTTAATTTAGTGGGAGATTGCAGTTTCTCCCAAGCATAGTAGTAATGAAGTTGGGAGGTTGGGAATTATAGTCAGAGAAATCACTCAAGGATTCTGTTGGCAAACAGTGCTGAGAAAGCCAAGGATCACTTCCTCAAAGCATAATAAAAGGGAAGGATGACTATAAATCAGCAACAAACAAGCCAAACCAATTTCATGATAGAATTTAAAACATTTGAGGACAAATGAAGGAGAATCAGATAACATAACCATTGAGCAAAGAATGATGTGAGAAAGAAAATAAAAATAAAAATTTCTTAAAACAATTGTTAGAACAAAGCAATATAGAATCGATAGCATTCTCAATATATATAATTGAAAGATTTATAATTAACATCTATACTTTAGATGTTTTTGTTTTTATTTGTCATGGACTACTTTATGTCTACAATCTGCAGATACAGTTTCATAACTGCTGCACTACTATTCATGAATACACACAAGGACTATTGCCCATGCAGCATTATACTTTTACGCAATCTACGCTACAAGCATCAAACCTAGGTCAGGTATCCATTATCCGCACATCCTAAAACCAAAATGACCTAAAACTGAAGGTCTATTCAAAAGAGGGCCGAATCAAACTGCTGAGTTCGGGCTCTTTGGAGGAAAAAAAACTGAGCCAAAAGCAGAGGTCTTTTCTTCAGATAGCCAAACTCAGCATGTCTTCCGTTCAGGCCCTATTCAGATCACTATCCCATTTATTTCTGAAACACACACACACACACACTGTCCATTTTAAAATACAACCTTACAAGTTGTTCAGTAAAAAAATTCAATAATTAAGAATTGTGCACTTTATCAGAGGGAGCCCACCTGCCGAGAAGTTGCTTTGAAAACATCAAGTGTCAGCACTAATTCTCTCCCCAACACCCGAAAATAACATTGAAGCCATAATTTGTTTCTTACAGCACAATGTAACATCTGAAAGAACATGTCCTTCTCAACAATGCAATCCTTTCATCTATAATCTAACATACAAATGCATGGTGAAAAGCAAATTAGCATTTGCACCAATGATTTCTACAACTAAATGAGAGACAACTCATGGCTGATAACACCTGCATTTTTGTAAGAACTATGTTCTAATCAACCTGTCCAGTTGTTGTTAAACACCTCTGGTGCAGGTTTGACTTGAACCCAGGCCTCTTGGTTCAGGATTAAGGTACATGACCAGTGCCTCCCAACTTCCACAAGCAAACTCATTGTCAAAATTTCTTCCAAAAACAAGAACCAAAAGAATGAGAGTTCTGAGGAAGGGTCTCTCAACCAGAAATGCTAACTCTGATTTCTCTCCATAGACGCTGCCAGACCTGCTGAGCATTTCCAGCAACTTCTATTTTTGTCTTTGCTCCACATTTACCCTGCTCTGCAGGTCAATTTTATCCTCCAGCATTGTTAAACTGCCTAAATGCGATGCATATGAACACACAGCAAAAATATTTTTAATTTCCAACACAAATCAATGTGGCATACCAAATGAGAACCCTCATTGTGAAGCAGCAGTTAATGGAAAATTAACTGTTTGAGTTACGGTTCAAGAAACTCACTTCATGCTTGTAGTATTCATGTTTATTTCCTGCAGACCATCTGTCATGTGTATTTTTGATAGTGTACTCTACCTTGCCAAAAATCTCAATACCCTTCACCAGCACTATCCTCGCATCCCCTCTACAAACTCTCTTTTTCACTGGCATCTGAGGCGAAGGGGTGTCCTTATACAGGTTTATGAAATCATGAGGGGCATGGATAGGGTAAAGAGACAAGGTCTTTTCCCTGGGGTGGGGGAGACCAGAACTAGAGGGCATAGGTTTAGGGTGAGAGGGGGAAGATATAAAAGCGACCTAAGGGGCAACTTTTTCACACAGAGGGTGGTGCATGTGTGGAATGGGCTGCCGGAGGAAATGGTGGAGGCTAATACAATTGCAACATTTAAAAGGCATCTGGATGGGTACATGAATAGTAAGAGTTTGGAGGGATATGGGCCAGGTGGCAGCAGATGGGACTAGATTGGGTTGGGATATTTGGTCGGCATGGATGGGATGGACTGAAGGGTCTGTTTCCATGCTGTACCTCTCTATGACTTAGATAATTTCTGTGCATTACCTCTTTCTTTTCATCCCAGAGTAAAATGCTTTTAAGTCATCTAAACCAGGGTTTCCCAAAGTGGGGATCTGGAGCCCAACTAGAACTGCAAGTTGAAAAATCACCTGCTCACTTCCCACACCTCACCCTAAATACCAAGGGGCTGAATTCATTTTCAAGCCACAAAATGGAATTAAAGTAGCAAAACATTTGAAAACATTGATCTAAACCTCTCACTCTAGAACTTCAACTTTCAAATCCTTCACCTCTCTGTTTGTGCTTAAGATGCTTTTTAAAACCTAACCATTCAGCCATGCTTTTGAATACCACACCCCACACTTCCTTTTGTGGTTCAGTATAATTTTCTTTTGCCTGAAAACATCTAAATATCTTGGAGTATGTACATACACTGTATTCAAATGAACCCTCAGAAGAGACCTCAGAGATACAGATAGCCCCAACTATCCAAAAGTAGAGCATTCTCAGGAAACTGCTCGTAAGCCGTAAATGGGGTAAAACTAAGGTGCGTGATTATTATGGGAAAGAGTATCGCTGCTTTTCGTAAAAGCAAAAACCCTCTTTGGGTTCACAAAAACAGGTACTAATGTAGGTCTTTCATAAAAGCGAAATTGTGTAAAGCGAATGATGAAAAGCAGGGTTGGCGGTATTCAAATAACTTGCATTTATGTAACACATTTTATGTTCTTGGGATCTCAAGTCATTTCACAGCCAAAAAAAGTAACTTTTAAACAAAAGCAGAAATCGGTGAAATTCAGCAGGTTTGACAGCATCTGTGGCAAGAAAGCAGAGTTAACATTAAGGTTCAGTGAGTACTCAAAGTTCCACAGCATGAGATAAATTGAGCAGATAACCTGTTTTGTTAGTGCTTAGAATAAGTGTTGGCTAGAATGCCAGGAGAGTGCTCTTTCTTTCCTTCCAATAGTACTGATATCATTTACAATACGAGAGCCTCAGTTTAATGTCTCATCTAAAAGCTGGCACTTCCAACAGTACTCCCTGAGCACTACAACAAAGTACCAGCTTGGAATAATGTTTAAGCCTCAAGCCACAACTTTATGACTCAGGCAAGAGAGCACTGCCACAAACCTTAAGGTAGAACCTGAGAAGATAGAGCTTTACAAAAAGGGGATTTGGAATACACCTTCAAAATAAATGATTTTTGGACAAGGAACCAAAGGTTAGTCTTAAAATGTCACTCATAAAAGTTTCACTAATAAATTGATAAAATTGAGAATTGACGTCGAGGTTTTTTTTGTGTTGCGCTGTGGAGGAAAGATCTCTCAACAATTTAATAATTGTGCTTCAACTTAGTAACTCACCTAGAGAAAGCAAAGTAAATACTGAATTTAGAAAAGATAAATGCTTATATGCCAATGCAACAAATTCACAAGAAATTTTCTGAAAAGTTTAATATCATGCAGACCATAACTAACTTTTAGAAGTAAAGGATACATTTGCTCAAAAGCCTGAGGGATTGAAAACTGAGAAAAGCTCCTGAATTACAGACAACTAAATAACTAAGTGCACTTATTGTTACAATAGAGGAAATACAGTGTATAGAATGTGGGAGTTTGTTGCGCTCACAGATAAACGATTAACTAACTTGTTTCCTTTAGTTAAAAATCACAACACCAAGTTATAGTCCAACAGGTTTATTTGGAAGCACTACCTTTCGGAAGCGCTGCTCCTTCATCAGGTGGCTGTGGAGTATAAGATCATAGAACACAGAATTTAAAGCAAAAGTTGACAGCGTGATGTAACTGAAATTATATATTGAAACATATCTGGATTGTTAAGCCTTCATCTTTTAGAATGGACATGTCGGTTTCAGTGCTTTCATATGTAAATTCCAGAACCAAAAGTTCTGGAATAAAAGCACTGAAACAGAGTCCAACATCGGTACATCCAAATCATCACTATCACTGTTTTTATTTTAAAAGAGGTGTTGGTTGAAAGAAATGATACCAGAACTCCTTAAGTACACAGACCTGTCACTTGAAGCTCAGGTTGTTTGTTTACCTATTTGTTTATCAGACTATTTATACATTTTATTCAACCCTATTTTAAGTTTCATGTATTACATTCACTTTATCACAAAGACTGCCTACTTCCACTACATCCATCACATTCCTGATGAAGAGCTTATGCCCGAAACGTCAACTCTCCTGCTCCTTGGATGCTGCCTGACCAGCTGTGCTTTTCCAGCGTGACACTCTGACTACTTCCACCATGTCACCTGTCTCAGTTAGCCTCCGATTATGTCCAGGTGAAACCCTTACCGCGTTTTAAAAACCATTGTTGGTCTTGTCCCTGACAATATCAGCAACCACACATCCAGCCCATTAACCCTTAGGCAATTTTGTTCCGTAATGCTAGAATATTTCTATTTCTAGTATATCTATATCCTCCTCTAGCACAACCACTCTTGGCTGTGAAGTCAACCATCCAAACCCTAAAATTCCAACAAGCTCTACATATTTAAAACTCTGCTTAATACTACCTTTTTGACCAAGTGTTTAGTCGTGTCCAAATACCTCCTTTGGTTTGGTTTCAGCTTTTGCTTGATTATTGTCCTGTGCAGCAATTTGGACAAAGTTTTCTCTATGAGAGAAGCTATTTAAATGGATACTGATATATAAAGCTTCAGTTAGAATTTGTACATTACACAGTACTTTATATATCATCAGTTCATTGTTTATACCAAAATAATATCATGCCAGTACAAAACTGGAGTTTAGTAATGACTGGAACTAGTTTTTACCTAAAAATAGGAGTACACGATCTGTCCCCACAACTTCCGTGATGCACTTCTTCACAATTTCAAAACATATCGCCATGTAAGCAACTAATTTGGCATAGTCATTAATTGAACATAATAGCACATTAAACAATAGCATAGTGTGAAAGAATAAAAATTTACAAGAATGTAGGGAAAGAATGGGATTAAATGAATTGTTCTCAGGAACTTGCACCAACTCAATGGGCTAAACAGTCTCCTTGTGTGTTGCATTGTTCTACTTCAGCGCTTACCCAACACTCGTCCCAAACAAACTACAATGACTGGGAAACATTAACCAGAGGAAGGATTGGGAAGCCTTTTAAAAACTAACACAGGACAACTAAAACAGAATAAGAGGGGAAGATGATGAAATATGAAAGTAACATAGTTAGTAATATAAGAGTATTTTAAAAACATTTAAAAGCTAAGAGTCAGTTAAGAGTGGACATTAGATTGCATGAAAGTGAGGCTGGAGCAGTAGTTACAAGGGACAAAGAAATGGAAGACTAATTGAATAGATACGTTGCATCAGTCTTCAAGTTCCAAGTCACCAGTAGCATACAAGAACTTCAAGAGAGTCAGGGAACAGAGTAGAGTATAATGGCCAATAAGGTGAATATGTCTGGAAGCTGAAAGGTCTGAAACAGATAAATCACCCAGACTGGATTAACCATACCTCGATGTCCTCAAGAGGAGAGCTGAAGAGATTGTGAAGGCACTATTGATGATCCTTCAGGAATCACTAGAATCAAGGAGGGTTCCAGAGGCCTGGAAAATGGCAAATGTAACACCCAGCTTAAGGGAAGCAGAAAACAGGAAATTATTGTCTAAACTTACTAGCCTGACTTTGGTTGTTGGTAAGATTTAAGAGTCCATTAAGGATGAGATTGCATAGTACTTGGAGGTGCAGAGTAAAATAGGGCTGAGTCAGCATGGTTTCATCAATGGGATATAATGCCAAACAAATCTGTTAGAATTGAGGAAGTAATGAGCAAGTCACACAAAGGAAAGCCAACAGATGCAATCTATTTGGATTTCCAGAAGGCCTTTGACAAGGTTGCACAGAAGGCTGCTAAGCAAGCTAAGAATCAATGATGTTAGGGGCAAGGTACTGGTATGGATACAGAACTGGCTCACTGGCAGAAGGCAGAGATTAGGGATAAAGATATCTTTTTCAGAATGGCAGCTGGTGCCTAGTGTGGAGGAACTGTGGGAATTGTTGCTAAGTTTGCAGATGACACTAAAGATAGGTGGAGGGAAACAGTATTGAGAAAGCAAGAGGCAACAGAAGGACTTGGACAGACTAAGTGAGTGGGAAAATGTGGAAATGGTATACAATGTGGGTAAGCGAGAGGTTATGCACTTTGGTAGAAACAATGGATGTGTAGACTATTATCTAAATGGAGAAAGAGATCATAGATCTGAAGCACAACAGGATTCAAGATTTACAAGGTTAACTTGTAGATTCAGTTGACAGGTAGGAAGGCTAATGCAATACTTGCATTCATTTTAAAGGACTCGAAAACAAGAGCAGGGACGTACTCAGAGGTTATATAAAGCAATGATCAGACTACACTTGGAATATTCTGAACAGTTTTGGGCTCTGTTGAAGGAAGGACATGCTAACCATGGCAAGAATAGTCCCATTACAAGAATAATCCCAGCGATGAAGAGCTTCTCATGTGAGTGGTGATTAAGGACTCTGGTTTTGCACTCAATGGAATTTAGAAGGATGAGGGGTAATCTCAAGGAAACTTACAGAATACAGGGAGGCCTGGATAGAGTGAACGTAGTGAGGACGCTTCCCCTAGTGGGAGAGACTAGAACCATAGGGCATAGCCTCCGAGGCAAATGGTGTAGTCGTTGTGTCACTAAATATTAATCTATGAAGCCAGGTAAACTTTAGGGGACCTTGGTTTGAATCCCACATGGATTTTGATGGAATTTGAATTCAACAATAATCTGGAACAGTTTAATGGTGTCTCTGAAACCATGGCCAATTCTTAGAGGTGAAAACCTTTCTGATTTCTCTAATATCCTTCAGGGTAAGGAATCTGCCAATCCTTAGCCTGTCTGGCCTATACGTGACTACACGTGGTTAACTCTTAACGACACACTGGGCAATAAATGCTGGTTCAGCCAGTGACACCCACATCCTTGAATTAATAAAAAAAAGTAAGGGGATGACACTTTAGAACGGAGATGAGGATGAGTTTCTTTAGCCAAGGGTGGGGAATCTGTGAAACTGATTGCACAGAAACTGTGAAGGCCAAGTCATTGAATGTACTCAAGATAGCAAGGGCTTGATTAGCAAGGGAATCAAGGGTATGGGGAGAAGGCAAAAGAACAGGACTGAGAAACATATCAGTCAAGATCAAATGGACGAATAGGCTCAATGGGCCGAATGGCCTAATTCTGCTCCTATATCTTATGATCCTCCATGTCACTTTAATAAAATACAATAAAAGGGTCTCCCACTTGATACAACAGACCTAATTTCAACCAGATATAGAACAGACAATATCCTCTTCACTTCTGCTCAGCAAAAGTATGCAGAGGAACCTCGATTAGCCAAATGAGGTGGGCGGGCACGATATTGCTCGACACGGTGGCTCAGTGGTTAGCACTGCTGCCTCATAGCACCAGGGACCGGGGTTCGATTCCAGCCTCGGGCAACTGTCTGTGTGGAGTTTGCACCTTCTCCCAGTGTCTGTGTGGGTTACCTCCAGGTGCGCCAGTTTCCACCCACATTCCAAAAGATGTGCAAGTCAGGTGAACTGGCCATGGGAAATTGCCCAGAGTGTTCAACGATGTGTAGGCTAGCTGGATTAAAAATGCAGGATGGGTCTGGCTGGGATGCTGTGCAGAGGGTCGATGTGGACACGATGGGCCAAATAATCTGCCTTCACACGATAAGGCTTCTATGAGTTGATTATTCAGTAAATTCATTTTCTCTGGGAGTTTTCTGTGAAGTCTGCCCCCCCATTCAGGAGACTACGCAGCAGCACACCGTGTGCGAGCTCCTGCAACCGCCCCCCCAACCCCAGCCCCTGCATGTGCCCACCCCCGTCCGCACCCAACCCCACCTGCACAGGACAATGTTGGAGAGATTACCTGGGGAAGGCGGGGGGGGGGGGGGGGGGGGGTGGAGGTTTAGGGTTCACCCATTTGTAGAACTCCAGGGAAAGTGTGGGAGGAGAGTCATGGAGTCATAGAGATGTACAGCACAGAAAGAGACCCTTCAGTCCAATTTGTCCATGCCAAGCAGATATCCCAACCCAATCTAGTCCCATCTGCCAGCACCTTGGCCCATATCCCTCCAAACCCCTCCTATTCATATACCCATCCAGATGCCTTTCAAATGTTGCAACTGTACCAGCCTCCACCACTTCCTCTGGCAGCTCATTCCATACATGTACCATCTTCTCCATGAAAAAGTTGCCCCTTAGGTTTCTTTTATACCTTTCCCCTCTCACCTAAACCTATGCACTCTAGTTCTGGACTCCCCAACCCCAGGGAAAAGACTGTCTATTTATTCTATCCATGCCCCTCACAATTTTGTAAACCTCTATAAAGGTCACCTCTCAGCCTCCGACACTCCAGGGAAAACAGCCCCAGCCTATTCAACCTCTCCCCATAGCTCAAATCCTCCAAACCTGGCAACATCCTTGTAAATCTTTTCTGAACCTTTTCACGTTTCACAACATCTTTCCAATAGGAAGGAGGCTAGAATTGCACGTAATTTTCTAACAGTGGCCTAGCCAATGTCCTGTACAGCCGCAAAATGATCTCCCAACTCCTGTACTCAATACTCTGACCAATAAAGGAAAGCATACCAAATGCCGCCTTCACTATCCTAACTACCTGCGAATCCACTTTCAAGGAGCTAAGAACCTGCACTCCAAGGTCTCTTTGTTCAGCAACACTCTCTAGGACCGTACCAATAAGTGGTCAAGTCCTGCTAAGATTTGCTTTCCCAAAATGCAGCACCTCGCATTTATCTAAATTAAACTCCATCTGCCACTCCTCAGCCCATTGGCCCATCTGGTCAAGATCCCGTTGTAATCTGAGATAACCTTCTTCACTGTCCACTACACCACCAATTTTGGTGTCATCTGCAAACTTACTAACTCTACCTCTTATGCTCACATCCAAATCATTTATATAAATGATGAAAAGTAGTGGACCCAACACCGATCCTTGTGGCACTCCACTGGTTACAGGCCTCCAGTCTGAAAAACAACCCTCCACCAACCCTCTGTCTTCTACCTTTGAGCCAGTTCTGTAACAAAATGGCTAGTTCTCCCTGTATTCTGTGAGATCTAACCTTGCTAACCAGTCCTCCATGGGGAACCTTGTTGAATGCCTTGCTGAAATCCACATAGATTACAACTTCTGCTCTCATCAATCCTCTTTGTCACTTCTTCAGAAACCTCAATCAAGTTTCTGAGACATTATTTCCCAAACACAAAGCCATGTTGACTACCCCTAAACAGTCCTTGCCTTTCCAAATACATGTACATCCTGTCCCTCAGGATTCCCTCCTGCAACTTGCCCACCACTGACATCAGGGTCACTGGTCTATGGTTCCCTGGCTTGTCCTTACCACCTTTGTTAAACAGGAGCACGTTAGCCAACCTCCAGTCTTCTGGCACCTCACCTATGACTATCAATGATACAAATCTCTCAGTGGGAGGCCCAGCAATCACTTCTCTAGCTTCCCCCAGAGTTCTAGGGTACACCTGATCAGGTCCTGGGGATTTATCCACTTTTATGCATTTCAAAACATCCAGCACTTCCTCCTCTCTAATATGGACATTTTTGAAGATGTCACCAAAGATTTCCCTACATTCTGTAATTTTCATGTCCTTTTCCATAGTAAATACTGACACAAAAAAACTCGTTTAGTACTTCCCCCATCTCCTGCAGCTCCACAGAGGCTGCCTTGCTGCTCTGAGAGGGGCCCTATTCTCTCCCTAGTTACCCTTTTGTCCTTAATATGTTTGTAAAAACCCTTTGGATTCTCCTTAATTCTGTTTGCCAAAGCTATCTCATGTCCCCTTTTTGCTTTCCTGATATTTCTCTTCAGTATACTCCTACTTCCTTTATCCTTTAAGGATTCACTCGATCTATCCTGTCTATACCTGACATATGCTTTTTCTTTTTCTTAACCAAATCCTCAATTTCTTTAGTTATCCAGCATTCCCTATACCTACCAGCTTTTCCTTTCACCCTAACAGGAACATACTTTCTCTGGATTCTCATTATCTCTTTTCAGAAGGGCTCCTATTTTCCAGCCTTTACCTGCAAACATGTGCGCCAATCAGCTTTTGAAAGCTCTTGCCTAATACCATTAAAATTAGCCTTCCTCCAATTTAGACCTTCACCTTTTAGATCTGGTATATCCACATATTCAATCAGAAAATTTTCTTGTACACACTTAAATTCCTCTCGATCTAAACCCTTAACACTGTGGCAGTCCCAATCTATGTTTGGAAAGTTAAAATCCCCAACCATAACCACCTTATGGATAACGGATAACTCCTTACAAATTTGTTTCTCAATTTCCCTCTGACTACTAGGGGGTCTATAATACAATCCCAATAAGGTGATCAGCTCTTTCTCATTTCCACCCAAATAACTTCCTTGGATGTATTTCCAGGAATATCCTCCCTAAGTACAGCTGTAATGCTATCCCTTATCAAAAACGCCATCCTCCATCCTTTCTTGCCTTTCTATCGTCCCTGTAGCATGTATCCTGGAACATTAAGCTGCCAGTCCTGTCCATCCCTGAGCCATGTTTCTGTAATTGCTATGATATCCCAGTCCCATGTTCCTAACCATGCTGAGTTCATCTGCCTTTCCTGTTAGGCCTCTTGCATTGAAATAAATGCAGTTTAACTTATCAGTCCTATCCTGTTCTCTGCTTTGTCCCTGCCTGCCCTGACTGTTTGACTTGCCTTTGTTCGCAACTGGACCAGTCTCACTATCTCCCTGGGTCCTACCCACTTACTAGTTTCAATTCTGCCAAGCAGCTCTAGCAAATCTCCCTGTCAGTATATTCGTCCCCTTCCAATTTAGGTGCAATCTGTCCTTCTTGTACAGGTCACTTCTACCCCTGAAGAGCTTCCAGTGATCCAAAATGTGAATCCTTTTCCCATACACCAGCTCCTCAACCATGCATTCATCTGTTCTATCTTCCAATTCCTGCCCTCACTAGCTCGTAACACCGGGACCAATCCAGATTTTAATACACTTGAGGATCTCGTTTTTAAATTCCTGCCTTACTCTCTGCAATCTCCCTTCAGAATCTCAACCTTTTCCCTTCCTATTTCGTTGGCTCCCATGTGTACAATGACCTCCTGCTGGCCCCTCTCCCCCTTAAGAACATTCTGCACCCTGAGACATCCTTGATCCTGGCATCAGGGAAGCAATACACTGCTCTGATTTTTCGTTGATGGCCACAGAAACATCTGTCTGTGCCTCGGACTAGAGAGTCCCCTAACACAATCGATCGCTTGGAACCCGATGTACCTTTCATTTCATTAGAGCCAGTCTCAAAGCCAGAAGCTTGGCTGTTCGTGCTATGCTCCCCTGAGAATCCATCACCACGACATTTTCCAAAACAGTGTACTTGCTTGAAATGAGGATAGCCACAGAAGACTCCTGCACTAGCTGCCTACCTCTCTTACCTTTCCTGGAGTTAACCCATCTTTATGACTAGATCGGAGACTTGCCCCTCTTCCTATAATTGCTGTCAATCACACCCGAAGTTCTTGTAAATTCCTCATTGCTTCTAACTGCCCCTCTAACCGATCCATTCGATCTGATAAGATTCGCAGCAAATGGCACTTATTGCAGATACAATAGTCAGTAACTTGTAAACTCTCCCTAAGCTCCCACATCCAACACATGCATATCACTCTACTAAGGGCCATTTTTGCTTCTTTCAATCTACTGACCCAGAAAATAGTACTGTCTGATTCCTCTACAAAACACTGCTCCAGGTTAAATTAATACTTATGGCTTATATTTTAAGTTTAATCAAGAGACGTAGCTCAAGAAAACATATAATCAAGAAAGAACTCATTCTACTCACTACTGCAGACTTATTTTAAGACAACGCTTAAAGCATCCACTTATCTGTTTCTGTGCTGTGACCTCTCCAAGCAGGTTCCTCCAAGATTAGCAGTGAATTTCACTGTTTGTTAATTTTCCCAGAGGCACTCCGATGTCCAGCAATACATGAACTCAACAGGAAAGGCAGGAACTGCTAACTGTCAGTTAGCAATGTGGGTTTCTCTCTCTCTCTCTACTGCAAACCTCACCATGCGCTTCCTTTGTCTGTTGTCACAAGTGCTGTTGCTTTGACATTTTTTTCCAACGTTCCAAAACAATGCCACAGCATATAAAACAGTAATTGCTGCTCCTGGAATTCAAGGAAATGACCTCCAACATCTAAAATACCTCAAAAAAGAAGCAGCTGTTACAGCCAGAAGTTTTTCCCATCCTCCATCTTGGATGACCCAGAATCAGGAGAGAGGGCAGGAGTTCAGTCATTTAGAGACGGTGCCTGGACAGTTCAGGACTGTTCTCGGCAGCATTTCAGTGAGCCGAGTTCATTTCTAATCATTGTACCTGTAAACAAAAGATGTCATCAAGGTTGAAACAGCTCTTTGATGTAATGTTTCTATTGGGACACTGAGATCCCTTTCCAATAACCCGAAATTCGGATAATCGATATTTGGACAATCGCGGTTCCTCTGTATTCCAATGAAAAGGAAGAACTGTAAGAAAAGGGGTAACCTGCCATGGGTGTCAAAGGAAATAAGAGAATCTATCAAATTGAAAGAGAAGGCATACGAAGTGGCCAAGATTGGGAAAACTTTAAAAGTCATCAGTAAGCCACAAAATGAGCCATAAATAAAAGAAAAAATGTCAGAAAACAAATTGCACAGAATATAAAGACAGATAGCACAAATTTCTATAAATATATAAAACCACCAAAAAAAAAGTGTGGCTGAAGCAAATCTTGGCCGAAGCATTGAATAGGTATTTTGTGTAAGTCTTCACAGTGGAGGACACGATTAACATGTCAGTAATTGACAAAGAGACAAAAGGTAGGTGAGGACCTGGAAGCAATCTTATTACAGAAGAGGTAGTTTCGGGCAAGCTAATGGAGCTAAGGATAGACAAATCTCCTGGCCCTGATAGACTGCATCCCAGGGTGGGATGGCAGGAGAAATAGCAAGTGCACTTATGGCAATGTTCCAAAATTTGCTGGATTCTGGGGCAATTCCAGCAGATTGGAAAACAGCAAATGTGACACCACTGTTTTAAAAAATGAGGTAGACAAAAGATGGCCAATTACAGGCCATTACAGCTTAACTTTTGTAGTGGGGAAGATGATTGAGTTTATTATCGAGGAAGAAAAAGCAAGGCATCTGGACAGAAATTGCTCAGCTGGGCAGATGCAGCGTGGGTACATGAAGGCAGGTCATGCTTAATTATCCTTTTGGAATTTATGAAGACAATATGAATGAGGTGCGCGAAGGGAACCCAGTAGGTGTGTTGTACCTAGATTTCCAAAAGGCCTTTGACAATAGACAACAGACAATAGGTGCAGGGGTAGGCCATTCAGTCCTTCGAGCCTGCACCACCATTCATTATGATCATGGCTGATCATCCTCAATCAGTATCCTGTTCCTACCTTATCTCCATAACCCTTGATTCCACTATCCTCGAGAGCTCTATCCAACTCTTTCTTAAACAAATACAGAGACTGGGTCTCCACTGCCTTCTGGGGCAGAGCATTCCACACACCCACCACTCTCTGGGTGAAGAAGTTTCTCCTCATCTCTACCCCTAAATGGTCTACCCCTTATTTTTAAGCTGTGTCCTCTGGTTCGGGACACCCATCAGTGTCCAATCCTTTAACAATCTTATACGTCTCAATCAGATCCCCTCTCAGTCTTCTAAACTCAAGGTATACAAACCCAGTCACTCAAATCTTTCAAAATAAGGTAGTCCCGCCATTCCAGGAATTGACCACGTAAACCTGCACTGCACTCCCTCAATAGCCAGAATGTCTTTCCTCAAATTTGGAGACCAGAACTGCACACAATATTCCAGGTGCGGTCTCACCAGGGGCCTGTACAGCTGCAGAAGAACCTCTTTGCTTCTATACTCAATCCCTCTTGTTATGAAGGCCAGCATGCTATTAGCTTTCTTCACTACCTGCTGTACCTGCATGCTTGCCTTCACTGACTGGTGTACAAGAACACCTAGATCTCTTTGTACTGCCCCCCTTACCTAACTTGACTCTGCCTTCCTGTTCTTGCCACCAAAGTGGATAACCGTACATTTATCCACATTAAACTGCATCTGTCCACTCACCTAACCTGTCCAGGTCATCCTCACATTTCACCCTGCTACCCAGCTTTGTATCATCAGCAAATTTGCTAATGTTACTACTAATACCATCTTCTAGATCATTAATATATATTGTAAAAAGCTGCGGTCCCAGCACGGATCCGTGCAGTACCCCACTGGTCACCGCCTGCCATTCCGAAAGGGAGCTGTTTATCACTACTCTTTGTTTCCTGTCAGCCAACCAATTTTCAATCCAAATCAGTTCTTTGCCCCCAATACCATGCGCCCTAAGTTTACTCACTAAATTAGGGCATAAGGTGCCACAGAAGAGGCTGCTGCATAAGATAAAGATGCATGGCATTACAGGCAAAGTATTACTATGTAAAGAAGATTGGTTGACTAACAGGAGGCAAAGAGTGGGAATAAATGAGTGTTACTCTGGTTGGCAAATCAGTAACTAGAGGTGTGCCTCAGGGATCGGTATTCTGACTGCAATTATTCACAATTTATACAGATGATTTGGAGTTGGGGACCACATGCAGTGTGTCAAAATTTGCAGATGACACTAAGATGAGTGGCAGAGCAAAGTGTTCAGAGGACTGTGAAACGTTTGCAGAGGAACATCGATACATTGAGTGAGTGGGCAAACATCTGGTAGATAGAATACAATGTTAATAAACGTGAAGTCATCCATTTTGGTAGGACTAACAGTAAAAAGGGCTATTACATGAATGGTTAAAAAGTTGCAGCACTCTGCTGTGCAGAGGCACCTGGGTGTCCTTTTGCATGAATCAAAGGGTTGGCCTGGAGGTACAAGTAATTAGGAAGGCAAATAGAATTTTGTCCTTCATTACCAAAGGATTGAGTTTAAAAACAGGAGGTGATGTTGGAGCTGTACAGGGTGCTGGTGAGGCCATACCTGGAGAACTGCATGCAGTTTTGGTCTCCTTACTTGAGAAAGGATGTACAGTGGAACCTCTATTATCCGAACGAGATGGGCGGGCACTATTTCCCTCGGATAGTCGATTTTTCGGTTAATTGATTAAATGCCTTTCCTTGGGGGCTCGGAGTGTTTAAAGTCTGCTCCCAGTTTAGGATACTGCAGAAGCACACAGCATGTGAGGCCCCGCCCCACCGCTCCCAAAACCTGTCCAACACCATCCCCTAACCCAGTGCAACACCGCACCCCCCCCCCCCCCCCCCCCCCCCCCAGGGCAGCTGGACTGGACACCAACAAGACTGCTGCTGCAGCTGCTTTTGTGGGGTAAGTCTCCAAACAGCGCACGCGCGCGCACACACAGACAGACAGACAGACACAACCTTTTACTGCAACTTATTGACAGGTTCCACCTTTGCCCTGTATAGGACAGTGTTAGAGACTGTATGTGGGGGGGGGCCTTGTAGAATTCCAGGGAAAATGTAGGGGAAAGAGAAAGAGGGCAGGCAGACAGACAGTCATTTGGAGACTGTGCCTGTTTAATCACTGTAACAAAAGACGCGATCACTGTTGGAAACAAGTCTTTGATGTAATGTTTCTATCGGGACCTCGATTTCTCCTTCGAATACTCCAACTTTTGGATAATTGGTATTCAGATAATCGTGGTTCCTCTGTACTGGAACTAGAGGGGGTACAGAGGAGATTCACTAGGTTGAATCTGGAGTTGAGGGGATTGACTTAGGAGGAGAGACTGTGTCGACTGGGATTACATTCATTGGAATTAAGAATTTGGGGGTGGGGGAGAAAAAGTCTTATAGGAACATTTAAAATTATGAGGGGAATATAAAAGATAGAAATAAAGAAATGGTCGTAGTAGTCTGGCTGTCAGTTCAGAAATGTTCTTGATGTATGGTAACATGGCTAGTCCTTTGGGTTGCGGCATGTCCTCATTCCGTTGTCTTTCCCTTAGGACTCACAACTGCAAACCAACAGCCACTCTCAGACAACAACAGGACAAAGGACCCTATACCCAGCATGAGCAAAACCAATGTAGTGTACAAAATCCCATGCAAAGACTGCACAAAACACTACATAGGACAAACAGGAAGACAGCTAATGATTCGTATCCATGAAAGCCAACTAACCACGAAATGACACGACCAGCTATCCTTAGTAGCCACACACGCAGATGACAAGCAACATGAATTCAACTGGGACAACACTACTATTATAGGACAAGCCAAACAGATAACAGCCAGAAAATTCCTGAAGGCATGTCACTCATGCACAGATTCTATCAACAAACACATCGACCTGGACCCAATATACCAGCCAATGCAACGGACAGCTGGAACTGACAACCGGAAGCGGCAGAGATAAACCACTATAAATACCGGAGGAAACAACACAGAAGCGCTTCACAGCAGGCTCCCAAACACTGAGGATGTCACCTAGACAGGGGGGAGGACGACGACATCTGCAACACAAATTCCCAGCTCGGCGAACAAAACCACAACAACTTCAGTAAACGTTTTTACAGTAAAGATAGACTTTTTTTTGAACAATAAAGGAATTAAGGGATACTGTGAGAGGGTGGGTAAGTGGAGCTGGGTCCACAAAAAGACTAGCCATGAACTTATTTAATGGCAGAGCAGGCTCAAAGGGCCAGATAGCCTACTCCTGCTCCTAGTTCTTATGTTGACAGACAGGAGGCTGGAGGAACACAGCAAGCCAGGCAGCATCACGAGGTGCAGAAGTCGACGGTCTGGGCGTAACGATTCTTCAGACGCCTAGTTCTTATGTTGGCAGTATGTGTAAACTAACTTAATGGTACACTTAACGGGGAGGGGAGCGAAAAATGGTTTCAGCTCTCTAGGTCATCAGTAAACCTACTGACTTGGCTCACTGCCCAAAACTAATGAGCAACCAGTGGCGATATATCACTTCAGTTGAACGTCCTACGCAGCACCATCGTGTCATTCAGCAGATTACAAGATTCTCTACCAATACAAGCCATCACCCTGAAAACACGAGTCATTTGTGGCCATCGAGACCAAAGCCAATTTACCTCATACATCCTGACTTGTTCATATACAAATTAAACTTTCCATATTTCAATGTCAACTAACCACTCATCATTGAAAGCATAATCTTATCCTGGGGTTTTCAGGAATTTGGATGCTCATCTCCATAAAAGGCCATCTCTGCCAAACATCAGGCACACAGATAAAAACATTTACACACCAAGAAAAGGGGTAATTCAAAGAGGTGTTTTGCATCTGCATGTAAAATGTTCTACCACTTAAAAAGTACCCCTATTTAAAATTGGCCATTAAAAACCACTACCTATTGTCCATGATCACAAAATACTTTTAAATTTCTTAAGTGAATTCTTCAATTTTGTTGATTTAGCAGAGGAGGATAATCTGCTAACTGATTGAAAAATAAAGGCAGGGAAAAAAGGGCCAATTTCTTTAAATCTGACAATCCCAAGCAAACTCCAGAAAATAATTTTGCTTTATTTCAGTTATCCACATAGAAATTTTTAGGGGAACTGATTATTCACTGGCCATTCCACATCTCAAAAAAAAATTAGGAAATTGGATCATACACACCCACAGAAGAAAACTAACATTCAACTGTGTTTTAAAAGGCCAGATACTATGGCCATAAATATCAAAAGCAAAACGTGAATGAGCACGTTTCATTGAAGCATGCAGAAACAAAGGACATTGAAAATATGAGTAGCCATTAAGGCTCTTCAGCCTGTTCCACCATTCAACTCAACAGCCTGCTCCTGCTTTTCCCACATATCCTCAATTCCAAGTGCAACATCCAACACCTTCTTTAAATCATACAAAGTTTTGCCCTTAACTGTTTTCTGTGGTAGCGAATCTTGCAGGCTCACCACTCGGACATTTCTCATCTCAGCCCTAAATGGTTTACCCCGTATCCTTAGACTGTGACCCCAGTTCTGGACTTGAATATCTGGATGTTTCTCATTCCTTTTAGCTTTGTTTCCTTTATTTCTGCTTTTTTTTCAATTCCAGTTTCATAATCAAGTATGTAACCAAGATGACACTGGTTATATCGGTGGAGGTGAGATGGTGCCAAAGATTGACAGCTTTTGGTCCAGCAGCAACGACTTGGCAAAAGGGATTCAGGCCTGGCCACCACACCCACAATGGAACACTTAACAAGACAGACAGACTGCAAAGCTGGACATTTTATTTATTCATTTTCCTTCCTTTATATTCTGTGTTTTGATTATTTTGTTTTATGAACTGGCTCCAGAGTGGCGACACTATACAACATTTTCACTGTATTTTCTAACAAGGTTCATGTGACAGTAAATATATCAAATCATTTCCCATCTTTGGGAAATCCTTCCTGCATTTGTCCTGTCTAGTCCTGTTAGAATTTTTGTAGGTTTCTATGAGAATCCCTTATTCTTAACTCCAGTGAGTATAATCCTAACTGATTCAACTTCCCCTTATATGACAGTCCTGCCAACAGTCTGGCAAACCTTTGCTGCATTCCCTCAATAGCTGCAATATTCTCCCTCAGATGATGAGACTAAAACTGCACATAATACTCCAGATGTGGCCTAATTGATGCCCTGTACACTTGCAGCAAGGCATCCTTGCTAACTTTCACAAATCCTCTTGCTATGAAAACCAACATACCATTAAACCTTCTTTATCACCTGCTGCACCTACATGCTTGCCTTCAACGACTGGTGTACAAAGAAACACAGGTCCCATTGCACATTTCCCGCTCTCAATTTATAGTTAATCATCTGCCGCCTTGCTTTTGCTACCAAAATGAATAAACTCATTTATTCATATGATACTGCATCTACCATGAATTTGTCCACTCAGTTTGTTCAAATCATATACACATTGGTTAGAAGATGTAGCACTTTCCTACAACAGCTGTCAGGATTGTCTGTGATTCATTTTTAATAAGTTTTGTTTGATTAACACATTCAACAGGCAGATTTGCCACAGCTTGCTACAATACCAAGATAACTCAAAACAAGAAAACACACCCACTTTAAGCAGTGGGAACCATGTACTGTATCAAAAGCACAAATGAGTAATCCCTACCAGAGGATGCAACTTGCCCTACAGATTTTGGTGAATCTGCAGAGCACGTTTAACATTGCAAGAGCGTATGGAAAGGTTTAATACAATATACTTGATTAAAACAACCAAATTTGTTTTGGGTGCATCACATTATAACATCACTACTTGTCTTACAAAAAAAAATCCCTTTAATTTTTTAATTACAAAAACTTCAGGTAATCATTAACTTATGGAACTTTAGACTTTTCTCTCAGATTGCGTCAAATACAGCACTGAATCACTGATTCCAGGCAGCAAAAACTTGACATAGTCAAGTTGTACATCAACTCAGAAAAACATTTGGCAAAGCTTTTCTTCCCAGTCCAAAGATATAGCACGTTGTGTGAATATCCAAGAGTGCTCTTTCCAACCGAAAGCAAAACAGCAAATCAGGAAGATTACATTTGTAAGATATTGTCACTAGGGTTTTGTTTTATGCAAATGTTCACATTTAATTTTAAAATTAAGTGTCAACCCAAGCTTTCAAATGACACTTCTTTAGCATTTACCAAGGCAAAATATTCTAATCACTTCAATTTTACATTTATCACAAAGTTATTAGGACAAGATGACTTAAAGCTTACCAAAGAGATAGGTTTTTTGAGTCATACAGCATGGAAACAGACCCTTCAGTCCAACCAGTCTATGCCAAACATAATCCCAAACTAATCTAGTCCCATGCCTCCTCTTGACCCATAACCCTTCAAACCTTTCCTATTCATGTATCTACTCAAATGTCTTTTAAATGCTGTAAGGTTATCTGCATCCACCACTTCCTCAGGAAGTTCATTCCACATGCAAACCACCCTTGTAAAAGGTTTGCCTCATTTCTTATTAAATCTCTCTCCTCTCACTTTAAAATGTGCTCCCTAGTCTTGAAATTCCTCATCTTAGGGAAAAGACTACTACCATTAGCTCTATTTACACCTCTCATTATTTTATGAACTTCTATCAGGTTGTTCCTAAAACTCCTACGCTCCAGTGAAAAAAAGTCCCAGATTTTATTAATAACTCAAAACTTCTTTGCTGGGCAACATCCTGGTAAATCTCTTCTGAACCCTCTCCAGCTTGATACTATCCTTCCTATAACTTAAAGAGCATTTTAAAGGAGGGAGAGGAATAGAAAGCCAACCTCATCGCAATCACTATAGTTACCATCTACCATGAGGACAAGAGCAGCAGAAATATGGGAACACCACCAGCAAGTTTTCCTTCAAGGCACTCATCATCCTGACTTGGAAATATATTACTGTTCGTCCAGTGTTGTTAGATCATAATCATTGAATTCCCTAACAGCACTGTGAGTCTACCTGCACCATATGGACTACAGTGGTTCAAAAAGGCAGCTCATTACCACTTTCTCAAGGTCAACTAGAGACGAGCTATAAATGCTGGCCCAGCATTGTGAAGTAAGAACAAAGAAAAACATCTAAATAACAATTTTCATTTGTATTTGGATAGGGTCACAGCATAAAACAAGGAAGCTGTAGTAAACCTTTACAAGACATTAGGTTAAATCCCAACTGAAGTTTTGTGTTCAATTCTGGGAACAAGAGGGTTTCTTTTCAAACTGCAGGCCTGTGAGCAGCAGTGTGCCACAAGAATCCGTTTTGGGGCCACTGCTTTTTGTCATTTATATAAATGATTTGGATGTGAACATAGGAGATATGGTTAGTACATTTCCAGATGACACCAAAAGTGGAGGTATCAGGTTGTTCCTAAACCTCCTACGCTCCAGTGAAAAAAAGTCCCAAATTTTATTAATAACTGTGGACAGCAAAGGAGGTTACCTCGGATTACAATGGGATCTTGATCAGATGGGCCAATGAGAAGAGGAGAGGCAGATGGAGCTGAATTTAGATAAATGCAAAGTGCTGCATTTTGGAAAGGCAAATCAGAGCAGAACTACACACTTAATGATAACATACTGGGGAGTGCTGCTGAACAAAAGAGACCTTGGAGTGTAGGTTCATAGTTCCTTGAACTCTCAGGTAGATAGGATAGTGAAGGCGGTGTTTGGTATGTTTGCCTTTATTGGTCAGAGCATTGAGTAAAGTAGTTGGAGGGTCATGTTGCAGCTGTACAGGACATTGGCTCGACCACTTTTGGAATACTGCGTGCAATTTGGTCTTCCTCCTATAGGAAGGATGTTGTGAAACTTTAAAGGGTTCAGAAAAGATTTCCAAAGATGTTGCCAGGGTTGGAGAGTTTGAGATGTAGGGAGAGGCTGAATAGGCTGGGGTTATTTTCCCTGGAGTATCGGAGGCTGAGGAGTGACCACATAAAGGTTTATAAAATCATGAGGGACGTGGACAGGGTAAATATATAAGGTCTTTTCCTTGGGGTTGGGAGTCCAAAACTAGACTACATAGGTTTAAGGTGAGAAGGTAAAGATAGAAAAGGCGCCCAAGGGGCAACATTTTCACAGAGGGTGGTGCATGCAAAAGTGATGGAGGCTGGTATAATTACAACATTTAAAAGGCAATAGGAAAAGTTTAAAGGGATTATGTGCCAAATACTGGCAAATGGGACTAGATTTATAGAGGATATCTGGTCAACATGGACAAGTTGGATCGAAAGGTCTGTTTCGATGTTGTATATCACTATGACTCTAATACAAGAGTTTAGGATCTGGGCAACCGCCAGAACAGAGCTGAAAACTGGTGATATGTAAGTGGCATACTTATCATGTTACTAATATGTAAAATTTTCATATTAAGGAATCAAATATTACATTTGTATGTAATCTTACAACCCGATAGAGAACATCAACAACTCTGGATGCAGTGATGCTAACATGCTAAATGACAACCTAATAGCACCTATCCAACAGCTTGCATTAAACATTTCCATCTTGTCAGTTTATGAAAGAGAACAATTTTTTTACAATAAATTTCTACAACAGTGGGAACAGAAATTATGTTCCAATAAACTTTGACATGTCAGAAAACACCAAGAACTTAGAAATGGCTGTACACCAGGCAAATTTCAGTGTCCTATCACTAATCCTAGCCTGAGGAAACATCTTCAGAATAAATATAGCATTGACCAGATTTGAGCTACTTACTGGACCTTTTTTCCAGCCACAACATGAAATTTGCAGCTTATAATCAGTGCTGCTATACCACAGTACTTTCTCACAAACAGTAGAGATATTATCAGCAGACCTGTTTCTCTTGGCATTGAATGTCAGACAAATGCTGGTCAGTTTACTAAGAGCATTGCCAGGTTGCTTCCAGTGATACTAAAGGAACTTTTACAACCACCTGAATTGTCAAACTGATCATCGGAAAGCCAGCAACTCAAACAATAGACAACTTGTCTCAGAACTATACTGCAATACCATCCTAGATGGAGTCTTCAAATTCATCAAGTGAGCTTGACCCAAAATTTAATTTAAACAAGTGTTAAGCTCCAACACTTCCATTAATTGATGGGTTGAGCTTTTCTTAATTTTGGAAAGGGAGGAGGGGGAGCGCAAGAGAAGAGGGAGATAGAGGGACAAGTAAGCAAGAATGAAAGAATAAGGCAAATGATCTGTATTGAACATGTAGCAATGCCAACTTCAGATCAAAATTAAGAACATAAGAAAAAGGTAGTAATTCAGCCATCAAACTTGGCTGTGTTACTCATAAGATAATGTCTCACATAATTGTGGCCTTAACTTGATTTTCCAATCATTCTTCATTTTTGGTTCCCTTATACTGTAAATCAAAAACACAATTCAGCATTAAATATATTCAAGGGCCCAATCCCCATCGCTCTATCGGGTAGTGAACTCCAGGGATGAACAATCCCAAAATGAGTTGTTCTTCTTCACTGTCTTAAAATGACAAACATTTTAATACTAAAATTACTTTTCCTAGTTTCAAATTCCTCCAGGAGGGAAAATATCCTGTCAGCATCTGTTAAGCTACCTCAGAATCTTGTGTTCTAATAAAATTACCTCCAATCCTTCTAAATTGTAATGAATGCTGGCAAAACTCTGTTCACCCTTAACTTAAAGAACTCCTTCATCAGAAGAACCGAAGTCTATTGTTCAGTAATCTTACTTTTACATACTAACTACAGGCTCGGTGCAAGAATGGGGAGAAAAAAAAAAGAGTAAATGTATATTGGAAACAATTTGTAGAGCATGAATAGGGGTATGGCCACATAACATAACCTGAAAAAGGAAGTTGCAGGTTTTTTGACTCAAGAATATTGCTACAATGTCACTGAGGCTCGAGTGTGAGGCAATAAATAATTTGCTGATAGTATTGATAAGAAATATTACAAATGGTGCAAGTGAGTTTCAGAGAGACATTTTGATTTGAGTGACAGAGCAGAATCAAGGATCATTGATAAATTCAAAAGACAATTCATCAGAATAACCCAGAGTGGTCAGAATGTGGAACGTGCCACCATAGGGAGCAATTCAAGTGAATAGCAGAAATGCATTTCAGGGAAAACTACATAAATACAAAAGCATTCTGATAGGCAGAGGAAGAAGGGTGATGAGAAAATTTGTGTGGAACATAAACATTAGAATGGATTGGTTGGAAACATCCATAAACATGTATCTGATGAAAACATAACCCTGGCACGTCAAACCTCATGGCAAAATTATTTTCATTGTCAAATCTTCCATAAAAATGACCATCCCCTTTATGCATCATACTTTTGTGTTCTTTCTCTAGTTTTCAGATCAAACATGAAGTTCTTTCTGAGCCCAATCATTATATCATTTTTAAAATGGGGAAGCCAAAACTGCATGATTTCCACATAGTGTTGGATTTCATCATCTTTCACACAGCTTAGTATATGGTATTGTATTGTTTTATTCCAAGCTGTCAACAGCTGATCCCTGCTATACAGATTCATATACTTAGCCATTTATTTCCTTAGTATCTCTTTACAGTTTTTGGATGATCTTACATTTATACTGCACACGAAAATATCTTCACAGTAAGATGGCAATTGCATTACACCTAAACATTTACTATAAAAGCAGCTTTGACCCCAAAATACTGAAAGATCAGAAATTATCTACATTAATTATTACACAAATTTACATTTTGCTCCTGCAAAATATTAGCAAATATTTTGAGGGGTACTTTTTCTAATTTCACTATTTTGCTTCAGATAACTTCCCACTTGGCAGCAAATGGAATAGAGTGTCAAATAGAAGATCATATTTCACTTACTCTCATAACTCCTCAACATTAACAGTATTTTCACAACTAGCACACACCACTATGAATGTTATCATTTCTGATCAACATAAACAACAGAAGAAATATGATCAAATTTTAACTGCCCTGGTTCTGCAAGACTTTGCTATCACATTCTCCATGTGTTACTGATAGCTAATAAACGGAACAAGTTATAGTATCTGTTAAATTTAGAGTTTGCGGCACATTTCTTTTCCACTGCAACTATCACCAACAGAATGTATATAATGAAACTCCACCTTCACATAGCTTGTTACAGACAGTCTTTTCCCAGTGGATTACAACATCAGTGCATCAAAAGTTTGTATCTACACAGTTAGCTTTTTTTTTGCTTTTGTGCACTATTTTGCTTATTTCCCCATACTTCTGGACAGCAGCAATACGCAAAAAAAGAGCCAAATGACTTGAGCTCTCTGCACAAAGTGTCTCCAGCAGTTATGTACTGTGCCTCCTGGTGACAACATCTGGAACTCAACAGTTTTTAGCCCTCTTATTTAAGGGAAGATACCCAGGTAGTTCTCCTATAATGCCGTAGTTGCATTCCAGCGAAACCTCACTTAATAGAAAACCATTGGACCTGTGGGAAAAGTGGGGTTTCGGGACTGACCAGTTTTTTTTAAAAATCGCCTATTTTCGATCAAAAATCACCTAAAGGTCTCATGCAAAGTACAGCACAGCCTGAATGAAGGTTCAAATCATACTTATTAATGAAACAAAAGTAAATTTAACACAGTACGTTTAAAAAATGTACGAAAGCTGCTCTCTATATGGCATCTCTCTCAGAAAGCTGTTCTGTCGGCAGCTGACATCGGTACATGTGCAGAACGGCACAAAGTTTGATGCTGATATCGCACATGCACAGAAAGGGGCAGAGACTTGAAGCAGACACCGCGCACGCACAGAACCACGCAGAGACTTTGAGGCATGCGCAGAACTGCACAATAACTGTCACCAATGTTGCACATGCACAGTACACTAAGAACATCAGCGCATGTGCAAAACGGTACAGAGATACTGGCGTACACATTGACCAACTATCGAACCCAATTCCCGCTGAAATCGCACTATTGCCAACAGCGGTACGCGTTATCCAAAACACTGCTCCCTAATTCTTCAGTGACACTATAGTCAAATCGCACTGCCAAAACGTGCGTTATCCCAGATTGTGACTTAATTGGAGGTAGTTCAGGGGAGGATCACTAGGAGGATCGTCGGTAACTGTCTCATGAGCACAGGTTAAACAGGTTAAGACTCTACCCACTAAAGTTGACTTCATTGAAACATAGAATTTTTAAGGGATCTGACACAGTAAATGCTAAGATGCTTTCCCTCATGGGAAAATATAGAATAAGAGGGCAGAGTCACAGAATAAAGGGGTGCCAATTTAAGATTGAAATGAGGAATTGCCTCTTGCAGAGGGTTGAGTGGCTTTGGAATTCCCTCCCAGAGACAGCAGTAGGGCAGAGTCCTTGTTTATATTTAAGGTTAAGACAGGTTCTTGATCAGTAGGGAAACAGGCAGGAAAGTGAATGTGAGGAATGTCGGTTCAGACATGATCCCACTGAATGGCTAAGCAGACTTGACGGGCAGAACAATTCGTATAATTTTACAATGAAACCAGTAGCTTGCAGTCCAGAGAGGCAGAGAAGAGGTTCGGCCTCCGGATGTGCAGTGATTCAGATTCACAATGTTACATGGCCATATCCCTGTTCATGTGGGCATATCCTATTCAATCAAACTTCCAGCCGTGACAATAACTCCACTGTGTTGTGGATATATCAGAAAATGTGAAGGTTAAAAGGAGTAAACCTCGTCAAAAAATCTGAAGCAGAGGTCAAAATTAAACTGATTTCTAAGTACATAATTTTTCTGTCAATTTCTGTAAAGCTACCACCCTTTCCACTGGCTTCTTTGTATCCCAAGGACTCATCAAGTCAAGAAGAGGAACCTAATGCTTGAGCAGCCCAGGGTCTGCACAAATCACATCAGACAAGCTACTCCACTCAACACAGGGGACAAGAGTTAAGTGATAAACCCAATTTGATTGCCTTAGAGAACAGATACTACATTCTCTTGACAGTGGGAGGGATCCCCACTTCCTACTAGTTAGTCAGCACCCAGCCCAAGGGACTTGTAAGGTGCTAATGTGCCACAGTCCACCTGCTTCAATAGGTGATTGCAATTTAGAGTTGCAATCTGCTCAACATGTCATCAGAATTCATTGCACCAGATAAACAAACAAACAAATAAGGTAGATGGTAATTCTTCAATGAGAAGCTAGTACGTGAGGACCATCTGCGCAGGACTGGTAGAAAACTTGTAATAGATCAATATCATTGTACAATAATTGTCGTCAACATAAAACTTGATAGGCTGAACTTCCACACAATATTCTTAAATGAGATCCCACTACCAAAAAAAAATTGTTCTGGCAGGGTAAAGTTAATTGTAAATGTTTAACAAGCGCTGATCTTCACTAAGAAAATTGTTTTACTTTACGATACAATTCCTCACTCACATGGTTCAGATCACATTGCATGCATCTGCCTCTCAACTTAAAAAGGGTCAGATAATCTCCTGATTGTATACACTTAACACCATGCTTGGCTCTAGAGATAAGAGACCATCCTTTGAAGAACTTAACTGTGTTATTAGCAGAATTCCAAGTGGGATATTTCAGAACTAGAGTTGGCATGGACAAACAGAAAAGTCTCAAAAAACTCTTGCCTCAGATATCATGTCCTGGGAAAAATAAATAGTAATAGACTGAGTCCTTTTGACCTTTGCTTCTACCAGAATGAACATATACTTTCAGAACAAATCAAACCAAGAGGTGTTATGGACACACCGAGGATTAAGGCATTGGCATCAGCCAAATATGATCACCAGGTCTGACTCTCTAAACAGCATTCTCAACACATATACAGCTACCACAGTACTGACTGCGAAATAATTGACTCGCTGATATGTGCTGAGATGAAATATTGTTAACATATCGATGTAAGGACATCAAAACCTTTTGAGATTCGCCATAGAGTGAAACAGAGCTGTGTTGTAGCATCAACACACTTTGGCATATTCTTTCCTTGCTGTTGTCATATGCCTTGAAGTCACGACAGAGGGTATAACTATGTAGCAGAACAGATGGAAGGCTTTTCAGCCTTGCTCAACTAAGGTTCAAGCCAAATCTGTACTATGTGATCATCAGAAAGTTCTTCAAGTTGATGGTGCTGCACTAGCATTCAGAGGAACACATGCTGCAACAAATGCAGAGGCTCATAGGAGCTTTTCAAATAGCAACATAACAAATGTCATGATCCAGGGTTCAGCCATACTATCATCTATCAGTATTGAAAATGTGATACTAAAGTTGCTGATATGTCAGCTCCACAAACACTAGCAATCTGTGACTCGTTTATTGAAAAAGCTGCAGTTGTTATGTCCAATCCAAGTAAAAGTGTGGAACACAGCAACTGGATTGAACACCAAACGGTGAATCTACCAAGCCTGCATCCTCAGAGTACTCCTTCATAGTAATAAGGACTGGATAACATTTGCTGGGCAGGAGAAAAGGTTATAGTTTCCACCTGCACCTGTCTATGACATATACACACCATCTCTAGGTCATGATCACCAACTCAGAGGTTTTGCAGTGCAATAATTCAACAATGTACAGTTGTTGCTAAGTCAAACACATCTTCACTGGCTCACCCATGATCATCAGATGAATGACAACCATATACCCAGACACCTCCTGTATAGTGCATTGATAAATGGGTCAAAACCTTCTAGGCATCCATAACTCTATTATAAGATCATCTACAAGTGAGTTATGTAAATGCAGATAGACACTGACAACTGGGAGACATTCATTGATGGCTGTGACATCTGGAGGCTAACTGGAAGGGCAGTGGAAGAGGCGAGCAGAAACTAAAACCTCAGCTGGTTGCGAAGATGGCCAGAGAAGAGATGCCAGTGAAATATCAATCGCCTGAGTCTAGCGCCTTCCACTGCAATTAATGCAGGGACTGCGACAAAAATGGGGCCCTCAGCAACATTAGTAGACCACAACAGGGAAAGCTTTTATCTTACAAGATGGAAGGTTACCAACACAAAAATAATTAACCTGAACTTTAAAACTGAACTATTAAAACAAAACAACTGGGAGAATGCGTGGACATAAAATAACCGGTCCGGGTCTAAAATTAACTTTCAACATCACTACTAGCATCCCAGCAATAAGCAGAATTGGGTTGAATTACATCAAAAGAAAAATCAATTGAGTTTTCAAACAGAGATGGTTACTTATTAAATTGACCCGCAATCACTGTTAAGGGCTTCTAGCCTATTAACTAGCTTATGCAGTCAATACTAAATGCTGCATATTAACCAAACACAAAAAGAAATAGTGCAATAATGTAAAACATTTCAATCTTTTGCTCAGAATGAAGCTGAGGCAGCAAACATTAACAGGTTGATAAACTGAGATAACTTTTATAAGTTCATAAACTTAATAAAGGAAAAGTTAGATAAGCATATAAAAGAGAAATAGACTTGTGAAATGTCACAAGGAACATCCAGACAAAAACAATTCTTTGTACTTTGAAACACCTAAAGGTAGAAGTATAATTAAAACTATTAGAGGCAGAATTTTAATCGATAGATTGATTATTCCAAACTGCCTTAAAATCCAAATGTCACGAATAACATCAACACAAACAGCATGCTGGCATGGAATGCAATGCATTAATTAAAAAAGTACAGCATGTTAAATCACATTGAGAGTTTCTTCTATTCAAAATGTTGAATCTATAAAGGCGGCATTATAGTACACAAACCATTCAGCAATAAACCGAATTAATTTGCTCATTAAGCTTCAAGGATACAAAAGTTTAATCAATATACAAAAGGGGCGAAATTTAGAAATTGAGAGATTTAATCAACACACAATGAACACTGAGAATTTCAAACTTGAAGTATAAAAATGTAAATAGTTTATCCTTATGCTAACCTCAAAAAACAACATTTGCAGTTGTCAACATTTATTTGGAATGACAAATATTTTTGAACTTTAGCTACAATTTCAGTTTAACAGCAGGCTAAAGCAACAGTATGAGTATTAATCTCTCCAAAGGATGCATTGTCCAGCTAATATTAGAGAAAAATGTGATAGTTCCCCAAGAAAACAAAATCAGAAATTCCTGGAGAAACTCAGCAAGTCTGACAGTATCCAGACAGAAAAGAGTTAACATTTCAAGTCCAGTGACCCTTAGCACACACGGTGTCATGAGGAGATGGCCGACTGGCTCCTGCCGACACAGACCGTATTTCAGATTTTGTATTAGCAACATCTTGCTTTAACCATTAACTACAATCTACGGAGGAACCTCGATTATCTGAATATCAATTATCTGAACGTCGGATTATCCGAAGGGGATCTCAAGGTCCCAATAGAAACATTACGTCAAAGAACTGTTTCACCCCGATCGCATCCTTTGTTTGCCGGTACAATAATTAGAAACGGACTTGGCTCACTGAAATGCTGCTGAGAACAGTCCTGGACAGTCCAGGCACCGTCTCTAAATGACTGACCTCCCACCCTCCCTCTCTCCCCACACTCTCTCCTGGAGTTCTACACCAGGGTGAAGACGGCATGGGGGGTGGGGTCAAGGATGGACGGGTGGGGGGGGTAGTGTGGGGTTGGGGCCAGACGGGTATTGGAGGCAGGTGGTGGTGGGAAGATAGGAGCGGACAGGCTGGGAAGGAGGCGGTTGGGGGGACGTCTCACGTGTAGTGTGCTTTTACCTAGTTTCCTGAACGGGCAGCAGACTTCATAGAAAACTCCCAGCCCCAGAGGAAATCAATTAATCGAATAATTAAGTATCCAAGCAAAATAGTGCCCACCCATCTCTTTTGGATAATCGAGGTTCCTCTGTACACAGAAGATGGATAATTGCCCCACTCCCCCAAAGCAGGCAAAAAAGTATTAACTGCAAGTACACAATGTAATCACATTCTGAGGGGTTAGTTCTATCTAATCAGCATATTCCCAGAGTTGGGATTGAAGTTACAGACAGTGAACAACAACTTTTCTTACACAATCATACGTCTAAACTGTTTCTGATTCAAGTATTTGGAGATGGGGAAAACAGCATTCACAGTGGGCCAAATAGCCTATATTTGCATAACTTCAGACGAGCTATAAATAGCTCAAACAGAAGGCTGCTTTATGTCATTTGTTCATGCAGCCAGATTCCTATTTACTGACAGGCTACAGCATATAGAATGGTGAGTTGCTATTTATCTGTTATCCGTGGTGACCAGGAGGGAACAGAAATCACCAGATGGGGAGTGATAGATCAATATACCATGTGTTGTAATGTAGTGAGAGGATGCTGGTTTTATTAGGACAGTATCCCTTCTAGGTCTTCTCAATCTCAAAAATTAGCAAAATGTATCAGCAGAACACAAAATCAATAAATGAAAATGGAGTAAATGTGGATGCAGCTGGTGACAAAGAATTCTTGGCACATGTATTTTCAATGATGATTCAGCAAGAGAGCTGCAGTTGCTGTCCTTGATTTGAAGTCTTGCAAAATGAAAAAATATATTTGACTAAGAAAGTGGAAGTCTGCATGTAAGAATTAGTACTTAATTCTGAAGTTATGAAGCAAATATCTGCAAACAGTACACAATGGAACAAGTGATTTGTGCAGATAAAGAATGAGGCTGCTGATTAACACAAAACATCAAGTGTTTGAACACCACAGAGCTTGCACCACATTATCTGTTATAGTGTCAATATGACAAGAAATAAACTATACCAAAATTTTTAATCAACAGCACTTTACACCATTCTAAGGAATACAATTCAGGAGCATTAGCAATGGCTCAACAAGTAGCACAACAAGAAAAACACATGGTAAACTCACATATACACCAATAACACCACAAACCAATGGGAACAAAAATGAAACACACTGCAGTTTAATTCAAGCAAATGCATCCAAAGCTGCTAACAGACAATCATCATTTGACATAAGGGATCCCCGATATGTCAAGAGCCTGTGCTGCCTCAACACCCCTCAGAACAAAGTACACTGAGGAATGCAAGTTGCATCAGACTCCACTCTCTTGGCTTTAGATATAAACACACATATCCATAGGGAGAAACAGATACAGTAGCATTCCACTTTGTAACAGTGCTTATCGCAGCACAATAGTCACATTCCACATGTGGAGAAAGTCCAGTTACCCTTAAAATTTGTGTCTTCAAAAGAATAGAGTAACTCAGCTCATGAATGCCAATACCATGGGCTATAGCATAGCCCTCAACTGTCCAAGGTAGTCAGTCCACCAGACACTCAAGGTGAGCAGTGTAACAACCTCAATAACCAAGACAGCAACACAGCCGCCACCCCCACCTCTTGAGAACCCCTGTAATTCTGAGGGACAACTGGAGAGAAACCCCCAACTAACTGGAAGCAGCACAGCCACTGCTCTATACCAAAAGGTCACTGCACAGCTTTTCTCCCTTCAAACAATTAGGAGCAGCACATCCAAATACAGAGAGAAACCTATCCTCCATCTAATATATAAACAATAGAAACAGGGTAACTACTTCTAGTCATCTGAGAGAACAGTGGAGCTCATCTCACATCTGGAGTGAACAAGGAAGTTCCACTCACGGGCAACAGTTTCGCTCTCAAGGAGAATGGCATAACCTGACAAAGAGCAGCGAAGTTAGCAGTATATAAATACAGGCAGATGCAGCAAAGACTACCCCACAACACTACACCCACAAGACTAGGGAACAGTATAGGACCCAACACATCGGCAGGGGAGTAATTTTTTTAGATTAGATTACTTAGTGTGGAAACAAGCCCTTCGGCCCAACAAGTCCACACCGACCCACCAAAACGCAACCCACCCAGACCCATTCCCCTACATTTACCCCTTCACCTAACACTACGAGCAATTTAGCACGGGCAATTTAGCATGGCCAATTCACCAGTAATGGTATACAACAGCAGAGACCCAGCCTATAACAGTAGGCAGCAGCATAGACATACCCCCACGTTGAGGCAAAGCAACGTAACTACTACAATTCTAGAAGTAACAACATCAGCTCCCACTACCTCCATCCCTAAATCAAGGGGACCAGCATCAGGACACTATCGCTCCAAATCAGTCAGAAATGTCAACTGCCCTTCCCAACCAAATCCACGAGAATGAGCATCAGCTCCTGCACCCTAAAGCATTACTGAACTCCTATTCTAAATCCACAGGAAGCAATGTCAGCAATTCCTGCCCCCCCCCCCCGTCACCCCAGATCGAAACGTCCCGATCCCACTGTAATAAGAGGCAGCGTTGATTCCCCCTTCCACCCATAGGTATCCTTACTCTAATTTCTGCGGACAACAGAACCTCTCTCCCCGACCAAGGAGGTGGTGGGTGACATTTGTGACCTACGCTGCCCGACTTCCAAGCCAGCTAAGGCGCTGGGTGGTGGAAGAATAGCAGCAGGTGCGAGACATCTCCCCTCGCCAACACAAGCCTTCAGCATTTATATAGTGCCTTGAAGACAGTGAAACATCACCCACTCCCCGCCGCAAGCTGCTTTGCAACAGCTGTCAGGGCCTCACCTCTGTGGGTAGCAGTTGGTTCTCCTCACTGGGCACCATGTCTTGGAGAAGGAGAAGAGGTTCGAGGGGGAAGGGGTGAGGGAGGGGAAGGGAGGGTAGAAGGGGGAGAACAGGCAGGGGAAGAGGGGGCGGCCGAGCCGGGCTTCTCAGGACGGACACATCATTTCGGAACTCAGGCTGCCGGCAGAGGTGGGGTTTAAACTGAACCAGAACGCACCAAGTGTCCCTCACGGTGGGATACGAGAGAGCAGTGGGCCCGTCCTGCTTGCTTCCTTCACTAACTCACTCTCAGTCAGTCAGGGCGCCCGGGCAACAACCAAAATGGCGGATGCGGGCCTCTACGCGCAGCGTCCGCCGCTAGGCATCACCAACGTCATCACGCTCCCACACGCCCCGCCCTCTACGCACGCCCCAGCCTTCACAGCAACTTCCAGTGCCAGGTGGCAGCAGAGGCGCTGTCTCTACAGGGTTCACTATCAGGAAGCATGACTTTGCAAATGGGGAAATGTGCAGTGGTGGTAGGAGTGGACGCAAGTTTTTGCGCAGAGGGAAATGCATTAATGGTGAATGGTAGCACTCCTGGTGCCAGGTTCTTTTACATTTTGGGTAATGACACTCAGCTATGCCACACCATATCCCAGCAGACCCTCTAGTACTGGGCAAGCAGAAATTGCATCCAATTAAATACTAGAATGGCCCATCTCACAAATGCTGTTTTCGTGCCATCAACTTTGGTATTATGCCATTAAATATTAATTTCCTCAAGCTTTCTCAGTAATTCTATGAGACCGTGATGAAACTAATTGTAACCTCAAAGTGATATTCTCGCTCAATATCCTATAAAACTTTGCTTAATAAAAATTAACTCAAGTCTGCCTTAAAAATATTCAAGGAATCTCTTCCTGAAAGGATGGTGGAAGCAGAATTTCCAAGGTTCATGAACTTCAGAGGAAAAGTTTCACTTAATCCATGTTTTAGGTTGATTATCCCCTGATTTTTAAAACAGAGACCCCTAATTCTACATTCTCTCATTAAAAAAAGATACGTCCTCTCCACATTTACCCGATCAAGGCCCCTCAGCATTGTATTTCAATCAAGAACATAATAGAAATAGGAGCAGGAGTAAGCCACCTGGCCTGATGAGCCTGCTTCATTAAGTCAGTTTTACACTGCTAAACTCCAGCAGGATAAGTCTTTCCTAACAAAGCAACCATCCATTCCAGGTATTAGTCTGGTAACCCACCTCTGAACTGTTTCCACATGTTTAGATCATTTGTAAATTACTGAATGTTATGTACAATATTTCAGATGCAATCTCACTAATGCCCTGTATAATTGAAGAACATTAGGTGAGTTCTGATGAAGAAAGTTGCCAGACTCAAAACATTTACTCTGCTTTCTTCCCACACATATTGCCAGACCTGCTAAGTTTCAACAGCAATTTCTGTGTTTGTTTCAGATCTCCAGCATCCACAGTTCTTCGTTTTACTTTATTTGTTTGAAAATAGTTCATGAAGCATCTTATGAATATAAAGTCATTTTCTAAATATAAGCTACTGTTTTATTGCTTGTGTTAGTGGAGGGTGCAATGTTGACTAACATACTGGTATATATAACATACTCTCATGGTCTCACACTTAACAAGTCATTCGTAAAAACTGCAGCACTCTGTTCCTACTGCAATAAAGTTTTGATCAATCCTTGAAGTAGAGCTTCAAACCTACAGACATGATGATAAGCCACGATAGCACATAATGGAATATGAATTGTATAATTTACTACATTTATCATTTTTGGAATTTGGATTTCAATATAGATGCAGGTGCGTGTTAGTTTCTTTTGTGAAAGGTTTAAACAGGTCAGAGTATCATTCTGAAATAGTGGTTTCAATCCAATGTTTTGTCAAATTTAGTGTTAATGGGAAAATGTTTATATTACTAGGTTTTAAAAAGCAGAGTAAATATCACTAGCAGTTTTTTTCCCAAGATATCATAATGGACAACTAATAAAGGCAAATCCCTAGTACGGGGACTGATCCATGCCGTCAACATTAAAAACTAGTTCCAACCAACTGATCTACTTCTGCAATTTATGCAATGACAACCTACAAGTGCCAGTCTGTCCATTAAGTTGTTTAGTTTTTTAAGGTTTTGAGCATAGTGAGTGATGTTGCAAGCTGGCAAAGCATTCTGATCATTTATTGCTTGTGAAATGGAATGGGCACTCCATTTCATCCCATCATCATTCTCCCTTCATACTGTTGCACTGGGGTGGTGGCAAGTTTATAATTGGAGAGTTGGAGTGAACTAAACAATGGACAGCTGGCACTTGCATGTTGAGCTACAGATAGAGCTAGGTAGGTTCAGTCGTCCTACAAGGAATCTTTATTAATTGCCCATTATGATATCTTGGAAAACTTCGAGTGACATCAAAATGTTTAGCAACCCTCAGAAAACGAGGGCACTGCACAAGGGACAGAATGATACACTATCTGCAGGTGGGAGATTATCATTTGGATACTATGGAAAGTGAACTTCCTTTATACTATGAGCTATTGTTTTTGATAAATTATTTTTATTATTGAGTAATATGAATTTGTTAGTAATACTAACATCTCAATTTATTTTCACTCTCCCTGTTGAAATATCTCACGGGTTGCTCCTGTTAAAGGTATTTTTGTTTGAGTTATTTGCTAATCAGCAATTAACAAATGTGAAAACTAACTCAATGTAATTTGCATATTGGGTGATTTCTCTCAAATAAAAGCAATAATTGTAATAGAAGTACAGGGAACAAGCAGAGGTCCAAAAATAAATCACATCATCGGAAATCTTCATTAGGTACCTTGCAATAATCTTAAAATCTATAAGAACTGTAGTTGCTGTAAATCAGCAACTAAAAGAAAAGATCACAACCCAAAATGTTAACTCTGATTCTCTCAACAGATGCAGCCAGATATGCTGAGCTTATCCAACAATTTCTGTTTTTGTGTATGCAGGAATCTTTATGGTTAACTTCTGAAAACTTTCTCCACTTATACAATCTTTCAAGGCCCTTCAGACTGGAGGCCTGTGACCAGTAGAGTGCCACAAGGATCTGTGCTGGGCCCTTTACCTTTTGTCATCTACATAAATGATTTGGATGCCAGCATAAAAGATACAGTTAGTAAATTTGCAGATGAAACCAAATTTGGAGATGTAGTGGACAGCGAAGAGGGTTACCTCAGATTACAACAGGATCTGGACCAGATGGGCCAATGGGCTGAGGAGTGACAGATGGAGTTTAATTTAGATAAATGCGAAGTGCTGCATTTTGGGAAAGCAAATATTATCAGGACTTATACACTTAATGGTAAGGTCCTAGGGAGTGTTGCTGAACAAAGAGACCTTGGAGTACAGGTTCATAGCTCCTTGAAAGTGGAGTCGCAGCTAGAAAGGATAGTGAAGAAGGTTTTTGGTAAGCTTTCCTTTATTGGTCAGAGTACTGCGTACAGGAGTTGGCAGGTCATGTTGCAGCTGTACAGGACATTGGTTAGGCCACTGTTGGAATATTGCGTGCAATTCTGGTCTCCTTCCTATTGGAAAGATGTTGTGAAACTTGAAAGGGTTCAGAAAATATTTACAAGGATGTTGCCAGGGTTGGAGGATCTGAGCTATAGGGAGAGGCTTAACAGGCTGGAGCTGTTTTCCCTGGAGCATCGGAGGCCGAGGGGTGACCTTATAGAGGTTTACAAAATTATGAGGGGCATGGATAGGATAAATAGACAAAGTCTTTTCCCTGGGGTCGGGGAGTCCAGAACTAGAGGGCATAGATTTAGGGTGAGAGGAGAAAGATATAAAAGAGACCTAAGGGGCAACTTTTTCATGCAGAGGGTGGTGCGTGTATGGAATGAGCTGTCAGAGGATGTGGTGGAGGCTGGTACAATTGCAACATTTAAGAGGCATTTGGATGGGTATATGAATAGAAAGAGTTTGGAGGGATATGGGCCAAGTGCTGACAGGTGGGACTAGATTGGGTTGGGATATCTGGTCAGCATGGACAGGTTGGATCGAAGGGTCTGTTTCCATGCTGTACATCTCTATGACTCTATGATTCTGCAATGCTCCAATTCTGACTTTTTGTCTGTCCCCATTCTAATCACTGGGGTTTTGCCTTCACCTCAGCCCCAAGTTCTCTACTTCCCTCCCTAAAATTCTGCAATCTACCTTGACATGGCAGGAAGTAGCTACTCAGTAAAAACCTCAGTTTGGGTTCTTTCAGGGTTACTCAACTGCGGACTTTATAGCAACATTGGGGCAGCATAAATTAAAAGAATTAGGTCCTAGCGGTGACACCAAGGCAGTGACTGTAGAGTGGAGCACCAAGGAAACCTAGAAAAAGTCAACTGGGAAAAATTGTCACTAATTGAAATCCAACTTAGTTCCAATACATCACTGCAGATTTTTATCTGGACAGTCTTCTAGGCTTAAAAATCTTCAGCTATTTCACCAGTTATCTTTCCTCCAATATATGCTTAGAAGCAGGATATCTGCTGATTAAAGCACAATAATTGGGATCACTTGCAACCACTCAAACATCAAAGCTATTCCATGCTTAACTCAGGCTAGAGTTATGTGATGGCCACCTCCCACTATATAAAAAAAGTCTAATCAGCTCCCAGTGACACTCAACATTACCATCATGAATTCTTCAGCATTAACTTCCTGGGGGTTACTACTGATCAGAAACTGAACTGGACCAGTCATATAAATACTACAATTACTAAAGCAGGTCAGAGGCTGGAAATTATGCAGTGACTAACTCACCTCCTGACTCTCTAAAGTCTGTCCACCAACAAGGTACAGGAACACTCTCCACTTGCAGCTCCAATGTCACAAGAAACTAAATACTAACCAGAATTGCTTGATTGACACTGCAGACAGCACCTTAAACAATTGCTCCCTCTACCATTGGTAGCATCATGTATTTTTTTTTAAAAGCTGCTATTATTGTCACTGCAACTGCAGAGGGAACATTCACCAGCAATGCAGTAGCAGTGCCTGTGATGTCACTGCTAGTGACTCTGCATTTAGCTTTGTCCATAACATCGAGCAACACAAATAGAATTTAACATCAAGTGTGTTATTTCCCCCACCCCACCAGCCAAATTATTTCCAATCAATTAAATTCAATTCAAATCCTGGAACTGTGAATTGCTTGCACTGTACGTTCAGGATTGGTTGGCCCATTTGATACCTCCTTGACCATCTCCTTCATGACATCCTGACTGCTCACCCCACCCATTCTGTTCCATGTGAGCATGAGTACAGGACTGCACGTGAGGGGATTGCAACAAGCGGTAAAGACTGGGTTGGTAAGTGGATGGCAAGTAGAGTGGCAAGCAAAGGTGTTGAGTGTTCATTACGCACAGCAGCATTCTGCATACTCCTATAAGCAGACTGGATGCCAACTTCCAGAGCCAGGCACACATTAGCATCAGTTGCACTGACTTTCTGCTGCAATGTGGTAACACATGATTTGATTTGAATTGAATGGAATGATTTACTGTCACTCTTCTTTAACAAATAAATAGTGAAAAGTGTAATGTGTTACCACATTCCAGTATCATTGAGTTACTGAAGACATTAAGATAAAAACAAAATATAACTAAAAATAGGGATTTTTCTCCATTACTGTACTCCACTTGCCATTGGGAATAGAGAGGGTCTCCACAATGGGCTCCATAGCCACCAAAGCCCCCACATAACAGTCCATTCCAGGAGTCCCACTCCTGGCTACCATCACCACTACCACTCTGCTACCAGGAGCACCACACCAGGCCTACCACATCACTGCCAATGCAACTGCCACTACCATCAAATCACCAGGAGTACCAATTTGGGCCTGAAGCATTGCCGCAGCTGACCGGTACCAGTCATAGATGCCACATTCTCTGTTGACCACAGAGACCACCCTGCCATTGCCACCATCTTGAAAACCACTGCCATCCCTAAGTCCTGCACTGAGCCCACCAAGTTCAAAGTCACCATGCTCTAGTGCTATCTCTCACCGCTGGGCCCATACTCACTGCCATTGCAAGCTCTCCACAGGCTTACTCTTCCCAAGCAGCTGACTTTGCCAACACTGCCCCACATGGTCATGAGGCTGGGCCCACTTTCCCCTGGCCAAATATGCCAAAAAAGGCTTCCAAAAAGCAGCACAAAATAGAGAACAATGTAAAAAGAAAACAAAAGGCAGACAGAAGCAGATGAGTGCCAAGCCAGGAGCTCAGACACAAGACCAATATTCCACTGTCATCTTGGCTAATTAGATTACTTTTAGAATTTACAGCAAAAAAAACCATGAGTCCCAACTGGTCAATGACAGTGCTCATGCCGCACATAAACACTTTTCCAACCTATAAATGTATCCTTCTATTCAATTCTCCTTCCTCATATCTATCTAGCTTCTAGAAATTAGCATTTTGATAAAATACCTAAAATTGTTTCCCTTTGATTGCCTTATTGGCCAATTCTATCACCTCTCTTGTCACTCATCTTTGGAATAATTGCATTGCCCTTAGTCAGGCTGTGAAGGTAAATTAGTTAGTTGAAAAACATAGGTGATTTACAGGGTGGTGACTAATGGGTGAACAAAAAGTGATTTAGTGATGAAAAAAAAATGTTCAGTTATGTCTAAGAACACTTCTGGATACAAAAAGTAAAAAAGAACACAGGAGTAGGAATATGCTGTTCAGTCCATCAAGCTCATTCCACCATCAACAAGATCCTCTATCTCAATGCTTCACTCCAACTTCACTCCCCATACCCCTTGGCCTCTCTATTTTCTACATCTGTATTTATTTCTCAAATATATTCAGTAACTTCATCTCCATAACCTGATAGAAAATTCCATACATTCACTCAATTTAAAAAAACTCATCTCAGTCCAAAATAGACTACCACATACCTTAAGATTGAACTAGCTTGTCTTAACCTCTCTGACAGAGAAGGATCATCCTTTCACCCTGTCTGTTCAGCCCTCCCAGAATTGTATACATTTCAATAAAATTCCTTCAGTCTTCTAAATTCCAGTGCATACAGATTCAATCAACCCAATCTCCCTTCATACAGCAAATCTTGCCATCCCAGGAAACAGCGTGATGTTCACTGCATTTCCTCTATAACAAATATATATTTTGTCAAGTAAGGAACACTACACAAAATACTGCAGGTTGCCTCAACCGTGGTTTCAGACAGAAAATCTTTCGGTTAGTGAAGAGTACTGGCAATTTCAATGAGAAGAGCATCTTTACAACAGCTTACACCTATAGTTACCCAGCAACTTGCACCCAAAAGTTTCTAGATGTAACAAAGCTCTACGCTTAGTACGGTGTTTGCATGACCAATAACTACCGGCACAATTTAATGTTCCCAGCAGCTACTCCTGCTACGTGGGTAGTCCTCAGCTATAAACTACTTGCACTTCTACGTTATTCCCATTATAAGGACGACATCTCGCATCTATTGGGTGTCCCCAGTGAGAACAAAAACTTATGTCCATAAGTGACCCAAGTTATAATGACGACTTACACCACAGGTTGTCGTTCAACAACAAGAATAATTCATACCTCTTCAGTGTGCACAATGACACCAACTGCAGGTAAAGAGGCTCTCAATTGGACTTGCACCCGGACTCCTCCTTTGGGCATGCGTAGTGTGGACTGCGAGTGTCCGCATGATCCCGGGGTGGGTTTTGGCGGGAGTTCCTGGGCTACATTGTATCGCCTGTCGTGCGTTGGATGCAGTAAATTGGGGAGTGTGGACTCGAGAGCAGTGGTGTATCAAACAATAATGGTAGGGAACGAGATAAGTTGTAGCAATAAAATGTTATTTTCTCTCGACTTGGGGAAAAAAATGTTTTGTAGACTTTCTGTAGTTAGCTATGTACTGCTAAATTGATGGTCAGCCTGGATTCTCTTGCGATGCGAAGATAAGATACAAGATAAGTCATTCGATTCGGAAGTTATAAGCTTATCATTGTGATGTAATTCCCAGAGTAAATTGGATAGAGTCTTTTTAATATAAATTTGACTCTATGTTTAAACAATAATGGTTTCGTGCACGGCCCGTATGTATTTATTGTGTGTATATGCACGTCTTTATTAAAAATGCCAGTTGTGTTTGAGTTTCTACCTTTTTTTTGTGTTGGACCTATGTGTTGTCCCATCAGTTTGTTAGATCATGGCGGACCTATATCTCCCTGCTTTGCTTCCCTACTACTTAGATTGTTGTTGCGTAGGAGACCTATCATTCTGAGGTTTTAAAATTGTAAATTGATCCCTAGCATCAGCAACATTTAGAGTAGTAGAGAATTCCAGACTTCTTCTTTCCTTTGACTAAAGAAGTGTTTCTTGTCAACAACCCTGAAAAGCTTAGCTCAAATTTCAATGGTCCTTTGTTCTAGACTCCACCAGAGAAAATATTTTCTTGATATATCTTTTAAACTAGTGGGGTATTCCTTTCTGTATTGTGCACTTAATTTGTACACAGCAAGATCAAATATTGTACTAAGAGGAATGTCAAACCTTTTTAGTTTTGGTTGAGAAATAGAAAAAAAGCCAAAAGACTCTGAGACCTCATCCTGCTGTAGTCTGGAGGATTGCATTTATGTCCATCAGCATGTGCAAAAGTGGCTTTAGTTAATATCCTATTCAAAAATGTAAAGTAGAAAGGTAGTTAGCTCAGTTGACCAGACAACTGGCTTTCAATGCGGATATGCCAATAGTGCAGGTTCAATTCCCACTGACTGAGGTCATTATGAAGGCTTTGACTTTGCCTCTCGCCTGAGGCATGTTGACCTTCGGGTTAAATTAACCACCAATTGTCTGTCTCTAATGAGAGACTGGACTTGTGATCCTCCAAAGTAGAGCTAACCACTGCTATTCAAAAAGAAGAATGAAAAAGATGTAATGAAAGTACATGGAGGTAGGATTAGAATAGGTAGTTCTAGCAGAAAAACTTGCAGTGCTACTAGCTTAAATAGTTCACTTCTGATTTACATTGTGGCTGAAGAAAAATCACTGCTAATTGTTTCCCAATTTTTCACTCCATGTGCCACATATTTTCTTTGGCTCAGAATTACTGCCTCTGGAACACCCTCAGATGTCAGTCTGTGACCTCTTCCTGAACTGTGTTGTACCTTGGTGATTACTCTATTGGACCAGTAATCCAGAGTTCTGAATTAATAACCAGTTAGATTGTGAGTTCACATAATTGTCACAATTTGAACAGAACTCGTTCAGCTAAAGAGACCTTGAAACTGTTCGACTATTCTAAGAATCATTTGGATTTACTACACTCTTACTGAGTCTATAGTGACTCCAGAAAGGCTTTGTAGTGCAATGGTATTTTCCCTACCTCTGAGCCAGGAGGTCCTGGTTCACATCCCACCTCCTCCAGAGGTATATGAAGACCTGCATCAAGAGTTATTGGCTCTGTAGTAGCCTTTGAAGTGGGACAACACATTCTTCAATCAGGTTTATTTTAGGTTGACATTAAATGCTGGTCTTGTCACTAATGCCTCATCCCAAAGATCTTCCAAAAACATTGAGGAAAACCAGTTCTATCTCCACCAGCTCACTTCTGTCCTTCTCTTGCATTCTCTGTTGTAGTGAAATGAGGAGCTGAATTTTACCAAAAATTTATTAAATGTCATTTCAGCGAGTTTCATGGAGGATTTCCTTCTCTGAACTCCAGTGAATTTTCTTGCACAATTTGACACTGCTCACCTTATTCTGCATGCACCATATCACTATGGCACCATGTTCACAGTGTTGTGAGCTCACCAGTGACAGAAATAGTCACCACTGTTGGAACCTTCCTTGATTTCCAATATAATATTTGAAAGCCTAGCTGTCCAGCAGATACTTTTCCCAAGACACGTTATGGGAGGGAAATGGAAAAGGAATTCCTCTGAGAATAGATAGATTACACAGGTGAAACCTCATTGCAAATACAAATTCACATTTGTAAATGTCTTGTTATTTTACATCATCACCTGTCTGATTGACAGTTATTGTAACTGCACTACGAGAATCAAACTATACAGGCTACATCCTTAGCACGGTATTGTGTTCAAATCCAGCCTAGTGGAGTTGCTTTCCCTTACACCCAAAGTAACATAACATCGTGTCTTATTCATGTTGGAGTATCACATGCTGAAGAGCCTTGATAACTGAAAATGTTTGCTTTTGCTAATGTTCAATTAAAGTTAAGAAAATAAACTATAATTGCTTCTGGGAACAATCAGGGACCACTTGACCTTTCAGCAACAAATTTACTGCACCATCTCATATCTATTGGAAATGAGTGTCAACGAAGTCCTGCCTATCTTGTTGCACCTGTTGCTGTAGCATTCTATTAAACTGAAGGTAATAATTCTCTGGCTCAATATGCACATTTTCCTCCTCGGATGACTCTACCAACCCTCCATCTTCCCACAGTTGACTTCACAGCCTCTCTCTGACAGCAATGACACCTGATAGCCCTCCTTGACTTCAGCGAGCAGGTTTTCAGGAATAACCATGGTCCTCCCCCGAACTGAGTTGGATAGACAGGCCCAGCTGAAAAGCTGACTAGATCCCTGACTGATCTCTGTGCAGCCCTCTGGATTACGTTCCATGGATTCCCAGCTGGTTGTAGTGGACTGGATCTGCAGGACTGACTGTGGTCCACTCCTTGGATAATAGTGATATGGAAGCCCTGACCCTGACCGCACCAACCAGCGGACTGACAGTGAGATCAGATTCTGCCCTTCACTAACTGTGTTGGAACCACTTGACTGATGTCAGTGTCCCATGATTTGCCCAAGGACTGCTCTCTTACAACTTATAGCTTGGCCAGCGTGTTCGGTGCATTTGTTGCTGGCACATACAGTAGGTATGACATTGTAGCATGTTGCTGTACACTAACATGTTCATTTCTTTCACTGACTGTTACTGATAACCATTGTAAGCTGCCTGGTTTTCTGTCTATGCTAAATAACAAGGCAAGCCAGATGCTGTGAACATCCAAGATATCAAGTAAAATGTCCTTAGGTACACTCTACTCTGATGCATGAGATGGATATCTTTCCCTGTGACCAAAGTGACTTAGCAGCAGCATTAAAATTCAAGATGTTCAAATGTACTGTTGGAAAATTGAGTCCATTTATAGCTACATATTGATTTTGTAACACAAGATTTCATTAAGTTGCTGTTGAAAAACTTATTTTTCAAATCTTCATATAAAAACAAAAGGAAAGGTCACAAGAAGCATCAGGATCACTGAGGTCATGTTGCTCCATTGAAATGATGCCCACAATTTACCAAGTGGCATTTGTATCCTATTATCAGTACAGTTTTGAGAAAATAGGAAATTTTGATTTCAGATGAGAAAATGGTGAAGGTTGGCAAAGAGAAAACGATTGACCTGGCATCACGTGTAGCTGCCCGTGGTCATTGGCTGAAAGACAGGTGAATGACACAGCATAAATTGCATGCTCCCCCCACCCCACCCAAAATAAGGTTTATTAATGGGGGTAGGTGATATATAAGATAGAGAAGGAGCGCTCAGGTGAATGAACCATCACCTCCTTGAAGAATATCACGAATTCCAGGGAAGAACAAAGTGTACCACCAAAGATGGAAAGATCACACCACCATTCCAAACAGTAAGGCTGCATCACCTTTGCTTCATCATTCTTTAGGATGGCTCCAGAATCATTAAAACGTTCTTCCCTGTCATAAGACATACAAATTTTTTTTTGTCTGATTAAATAATATACTGTACCTAAACTGCTGCTCCTTACACAGCATATATTCTAAATGGGTCAGAGATGTACCCTGATGTGGTGAAGCTGATACATGTTTGATTCCAACTACTTCTGGATGGAGTTGGGGTTGGGGGGGGGCAGTGGTTGGTGTGTATTGTTCACTGTTGTCTAACTTGTCAGCCCAGAGGTGTATGCAAAAGCTGGAGTCAGAGCATCTGCTCGAAACATAGACTCTCCTGCTCCTCGAATGCTGCCTGACCGGCTGTGCTTTTCCAGCACCACACTCTTTGATTCTGGAGTCACCAGGTGCCTACTCCAACTTTCAGGTTGGGAATTGTTGTATAGTTTCTCTCCGGTACATGGGAGAATATAAAATTGTATATATATCAATCAAGATTTAGTATTAATGAGCAGTGAGTAGGAGGAAATTGGATCACATGAAGGTTGGAGAAGGTGAATAGATCTTTCATTATTCACTCATGAAATTCACTTTCGCCATTCAAATCTTGGATGGAAAATTGAGCTTAACACTCTCAACATCAAGGATCTCATCTTTCTGATCTTTCCGTGTTTTCTCAGCCATTCCCTGCTTCAATTTGGTTGCGAATATTCAGTCCTGTTTATTTTATATAAAGTCTTAATTTCCTTCCACCAATTGTTGCAGATGGCTCCAGTCTGCTTCCTCAGGCCACTCTCTCAGGCTGAATAACAGTTCATAATCTCAGTGATCAGTTTGACCCATGAGCTGACCTTCTGAACCTGCATTTTCCTCTGCACAAAGACATTTGTCTCCATCTAGATATCATCACCTGTTTCTGCTCATCAGTCATTTGGACACATCAAATGAATGAGAAGATTTGATTAATGCACTGCTTTTCAGACAGGCCTTTCAACCTAACTCTTTTCCCCCCCCCCAACCCCCCCGAAGTTTCAGCTTATCCTGTTGCTCATATACTTTCCTTACCCAACGCCTTTCACCCATCGCTTTCAGATCTCACTGTTGTACATTGGCTCCAAACCTTCTAGTGCTTCATATTTAAAATTCTCGTCATTGTTTGCAAATCCCTTCATGACTTCAATACTCCATAACCTTCTCCAGTCTTCACGTGATCTTGTCATTTCCTACTCACTGCTGGTGGCAGTCTCCTTTATCCATAAAGGGATTCCTTGCATTCCAACCCCACCCGATGTGGAATCTCCTCTTTAAACCCCTCCACCTCTATCTCCCTCTTTGACTTAAGACTTTCCAAAAATCTCACCTCTTTGATCAAACATTTAGACATCCGACTGCTTCCTATCGCTCAGAGTTAGTTTTTCCATACATTGGTAATGTCTGGAAATTTTTTTCCACAATATTCTATCATCTTACAGCATAGGAAGTCATTCAGCCCATCATATCTGTGATGGTTTCTAGCCAAAAGCTATCCAATAAACCTATTCTACCTTGCCCTTTTCATGTAGCCCTGTAAATTTCTCCTTCAAGTATTTATCCAAGATCCTTTAAAAGTTTAATGCAACCTTCTTCCACTATCCATTCAATGTATTTCTAATCATAACTCATCAGCCAAACACAATGCAATGTAAATTCACACTATTACAGATTTCATTCATTCTTTGATCAGACTATTTGATGACAAAGCTTTAAATTTGAAAATGCTTGAAGTGTACCAAAGGCAGAGAACCAGATGTCACACCACATCTAACCTTCATCACCCTATGTCAGGCAATGAAAATCCAACGTTCCCTAGGTTTTGAATTTATGAAAAATGTTTAATCATGGGATGTGAACGTTGCTGGTAAGGCCACTATTTATCACCGATCTGTTAAGCAGATTGAATATAATAGTGCCTTACGAGGCACACTTTGGGGGATAACTATATTCTTGTAGGTCTGGAGTCACTAAAGGAATAGACCCTTTCAGGGTTGTAGATTTTCATCCCTAAAGGATGTGATTAAATTTGTGTTTTAATAATAATTTGGTAGTTACATGATTGCAGTTACTGAAACAAATGTTTCTTTTTGGAGACCCACTCGTTGAAAGATAACAAAAAGAGGTTAAAACTGACTCAACCTCATCCTTCCCAATCTGCTGGTAGCAGATGCATGATGATATTGATAAGAATGATCACTCACTGCACAGTCCTTGTGGAGACAAATTCCTGCCTTTACATAGAGAATACTCTTCTTCATCATGTTGTGTGGCACCATCACTGTGCTCAATGGGACACACTTTGAACAGATCTAGCAACTCAAGACTGGGCATTCATGAGGCACTGTGGACGATCACCAACAGTAGAACTGTACTCTAGCACAATCTGCAACTTCAAACTCATTACTACTTCCATCTAGAAGGACAAGGACAGCAGTTACTCAGGAACACCAGCACCCTCAAGTTCCCCTCCAAGCTACTCACCATTCTGACTTGGAAATATCTCACTGTTCCTTCACTGTTGCTGGGTCACAATCCCAAATTCATTCCTTAATGGCATTGTCAGTAAACCTATAGCACATGGACTGTAACGATGCAAGAAGGCAGCTCATCAACACCTCAAGGGCAACTAGAGACAGGCAATAAATGCTGGCCAGCCAACGACGCCCATATCCCAAAAAGAAATGAATAGGAAAAATCATGATTAACTGCTTAATCATTATCGTTAAGGCAAGTGATCAACTCTGATTCAGTGGAGAGTGCAGGAGGACATACCAGGAGCAGCACTAGACATACTTAAAAATGTGATGTCAACCCAGTGAAGCTATCAAATAGGACTACTTGTGCACCATATAGCATAAGCAGTAAATGATAGACCGAACTAAGCAATGTACAATCAATGGATCAGATCTAAACTCTGTAGTCCTGCCACATCCAGTTGTGAATGGTAGTGTACAATTTAAAAATTCATTGAAAGAGGAGGCTCCACAAATATCCCCATCTCAATGATCGAAGAGCTCAATACATCAATGCAAGCGATAAGGCTGAAGCATTCGCAGCAATTTTCAACCAGAAGTGCTAAGTGGCATCCTCCAGCAGTGCCCAAAACTACAGATGCCAGTCTTCAGCAAATTCAGTTCACTCTTTGTGATATCAAAAAATGGTTGGAAGCACTGGATACTGCAAAGGCTATGGGCCCTGACAACATTCCGGCAATAGTACTGAAGACCAGTACAATTACAACTCTCGTATCTATCCAGCAATGTGGAAAATTGCCCTAGAGGTTCGCTCTTGATCATCAGTAAAGTGATGGAAAGTACAATTAACAGTGCTATCAAGTAGCTTTGTGATACCCAGTTTGGGTTCCACCAGGGCTACTCAGTTCCTGACCTCAATACTGCCTTGGTTAAAACATGAACAAATGAATTCCAGAGGTGAGGTGAGAGTGACAGCCCTTGACATCAAAACTACTTTCAACCAAATATGGCATCAAGGAGCCCTAGTAAAACTGGCATTAATGGGCATTAGTATGCAAACTCTCTACTGGTTGGAGTCATACCTGGCACATAGGAAGATGTTGTGGTTGTTGGAGGTCAGTCATCTCAGCTCCAGAACATCTCTGCAGGACTTCTTCAGGATAGTGTCCTCAGCCCAACCATCCTTAACTGCTTTATCAATGACCTTCCCTCTACTTTAAGGTCAGAAAAGGGTATGTTTACCAATGATTGTGCAATGTTCAGAACCATTCGCAACTCATATTGAGACAGTCTATGCCCAATTACAACAAGATCTAGACATTATCCAGGGTTCATCTGACAAGTGGCAAGTAAAATTTGTGCCACCCAAATGCCAGGCTACGACCATCACAAATAAGTGACGATCTAATCAGTGCCCCTTGACATTCAATGGTATTACAATCATTGAATTCCCTCACTCTCAACATCCTGGCAGTTACTATTGACCAGAAACTCACTGGGCATGCTACATAAACAAAGTGGCTACAAGAACAAGTAAGAAGTGAGGAATACTGTGACAAGTAACTCACCTCCTGTCTCCCCCAAGCTTGTCCACAAGGCACGAGTTAGTGTGATGGAATACTCCCCACTTGACTGGATGGGTGTGGCTCTAACAACACTTAAGAAGCTTGACACCACCCAGGACAAAGCAGCCCACTTGACTGGAACCACATTCTCCACCACCTATTCAGTACCAGCAGTGTGTACTATCTCCAAGATACTCTGCAGAAATTCACCAAAGATCCTTAGACACTTTCTTCCAAACCCAAAGCCACTTCCACCCAGAAGGATAAGCATAGCAGATACATGGGAAGACCACCACTGCAGGTTTCTCGCTAAGCTACACACCATTCTGACTTGGAAATATATTGCCATTCCTTCACTGTTGATGGGTCAATGTCCTGAAATTCCCTCCCTAACAGTATTGTGGGTCAAACTACAGCATGTGGACTGCAGCAGCACAAGAAAGCAACTCATCAGTATCATCTCAAGGGCAACTAGGGACTGGCAATAAATGCTGGTCAGCTAGGGACAGACATGTCTCTCAAGTGAATAAAAAAAATTAAGTAACTGAACTTAGATTGAAACTGGTGGAAAGTGAACTTTTCTCTCTCAGTCATTAGTTGAGTGATAGAACCAATTTATTTTTCTAGGAATGATAATGTTAATTTGTTTGATTATCATCAAAAAGTCAACCGTGGTGCAGTGGGTAGCCCTGTTTTGTCTGAGTTAGAAGGTTGTGGAATTAAAAGTCCCACTTCAAAAACGTCAGATAATATACTGTAATTCTGAGGGAGTACAGCACTGTTAGAGGAGTTTTCCCTGATGTCCTGGCCCAATAGTTATTCCTCAACCTACACTTCTAAAATAGATTATCTGATCAACTGCTGTGTATGAATTGACTGTTGCATTTCATTCAGTACAACAGTGCTGATGCTTCAGAAGTACATTGTTGTCTCTAAAGTGCTTTGAGACTTTCTGAGGTCATAAAAAATACTCAATAGAAAAGTCTGTTAATTTTCCAGCAATATGAATCCAAGACATTCGAAGAAAAAGCGAAAAGCTAGTTGCACTTCCCTTGTAGCATCTTTATCATGGATTAAGGAGGAAGCTCAGGAAGACTTGGTGAGTTATCTTTCATTTCTTTGAATATTTAGAAATATGTCTGAATGACTGATAATTATTGTGATATAGCAGGTTGTTTCTGAAAGAAGGAACCTTCAGCTATCAGCAGATGATAATCCTTAATGATAAATGTTGAGGAATTGTAAAAATATAGTGGCCCAGATTTTGCAGTTGCAATGACAGAGAAACTGCCAGTATTTGACAGCATTACAATGACAGAGAAACTGACACACTCACATACTCAATCAAACACCGAGATCTAAAGTTTACTGTTAGTGATTCCTAGTTTCTTCATAGGATGTTTTGTGATGTATTTCTAAAGTGAGGGTCAGGACCCCAAGTCAGAGATTGAGAGTTGCAAGGTAGCAATGGCCACCAATGAGTTTTCCAACCATTTATCCCACTCACACAGGATTCCCTCCCATCCCCACACACCACTCTCCGTTTTCACCAAGGGATTGTGACAACTTTCAAGCCTCTAAATTGGAACACAGTTGGGTAAACATATGGAAACACTTGTGTACTGTTAAGGTCTTCGCAGATGCAAATCATGAAAAGTCACAGAATTAATGAAAGTTCTTTAATTTCATCAACAATAATTTCTGGGATGTAGCAGTCACAAAGGATAAAAATCTGGTGTGGAAAACAGACATTGTGGAATTACATGTTTATATGCGTGTGGTACAGAGTTGAAGATATATGAAGTTATTACCTATGTCTAGCTAACTTCTGTCTAGCCAACAGTGCAATACTTGAAGCTATGATCTTTGATCTCTTTCGCAGGGGCTACATTTTGAATCATTGAAACAAATTCCGAATGAGGTGTCTGAGCATGTAAAACTGTTGGACACTGAGGAGGTTGACTTGGACCAAAGCAACATGATGAATACAAAATCTGATAATTGCAAAAGAAGCAGAAACTTAAAGAAGATTCAAATATCCCCCAATGAGAAGAAGGAACAATTTGAGAGGGCTGTGATTCATCTAACTGAAGGGGTCACTGAAGGCAACAGAGAAAGCTCACCAAAGAAGAAGCACAAGAAAAACAAGAAGAGTAAGGAAAAATCTAAAAGCAAAGAGAAATGCAGTCAAAAGAAAGAACTGCAAAAACTAGAGAAACTTTGGCAGCAGTGGACTCCAAAGCCTCTCCCTGAATCCACTGCCTCAGCTAAAGTGAGAAAGAAAAAATGCCATCTGAAGGATCGCACTTCAGTCAGAGTTAGTGATGCAAATCATCTAGGAATGAAGCACAAGGAACAGGAGGAAGAAGACAAAGCCACTGAAACAGTTAATGATCTTCAGGTTAAAAATAAAATGGCCTGTAAGTACTTGTGCCTCCCAGCTTCTCAGGAAAATGTTTGCAGTTCAGTAGATGATAAAGAAAAGCAGCAGGATGAAGGAACTCATAGACACTGGGAAGAAGCTTCATGTATCAAAATGATAGCCCAGGAGACTTCGAGAAAGGGAGGATTACCTGGCAGCCTTCATTATGGAAGTCGTAACCCTTTTCGTTTATCCTGTGCCAACACTTCCACACCAACAATACCTGTTGATGCGTCATTGCTCACACATCTTAGGTGCTTAAAGTCATCTCCTAGCAATCCAACTAGAGTCCATGAAAATAGCGAACCTATTTGCCTGAAGACCAGTAAGGATGACCAGGTGATGAAAACAAGTCCTGAGTTGATTGAGGATTTTGGCAATAGCCAAGACCTCTTTATTACACAAAAGAAATTCCTACCCTTTGTGCAATCTAACAGTAACAGCAGTTATTCAGTGGAAGAGATGGCGAGCGAAGAATGTGCCGAGCAGCTGAGGTCTCTGGATGGAAGGCAGTTGCGATTCTGCTCCCCTCCACACACAAAGGTGATTGATTTATGTTGCTCCGGATTGAAGTCACCCAAAAGCAGATCAGCTGAGAAAGGAACACAAACAGATGACTTCTTCAGCTCACCAGCATTTGCTACTTCTGTTCTATTCTGCCAAAAGCTGAAAAAGGAGCAGAGCTTTGAAGAGCCACTTGACCTTAGTCTTCCTTCCAGACTAAGAACCAAGAATAGCACTGATTTAAAAAACATACTTAATGCTTCATATATCCAAGAAAATAGCATCAATCCATCTTACCAACATATTGCATTGCCTCTTTCCTCACCTGAGGGCCAACATGCTTGTCAACTACTGAGATTCTTACCATATTCAGATGGTAAGAAACACAACAGAAGATACTATGATGGGAAATTTGTGCAAACTTTTCTGAACCAGTCTTACTTTTTTAAGGTCAAAGGGCAGGGAAAACCCAAAAACCCCCGGATGCCATTGCTTAAAAAAAATGGAAAAAAGCAAAGGAACTGAAAAGTGATGTAATTGGTCACAGCTGGAGTTCACAATGTCATGAATATTTGATCTGCTTTGTCACAAAGAAGATTAAAGTTTCAATTGTAATGAAATATCATCAACCTGAAACATTAACTCTGTTTCTCTCCACAGATGGTGCCTGATCTGCTGCGGTTTCCAATCGTTTTTTTGGTTTTTATTACAAATTTCCAACATCTACAGTGGTTTAGCTTTTGTTAAAGTTTCTATTATTCCTTTGAATCCATACAGTCAGATTGAAGCAATGCATCTCTTGAAACTAATGGGGGATTTGTGACACCTTTCAAGCTGGCCAGTCCCTCAGACAATTCTTCTTTCACTGCAAGAAGCCCTGAGCTGATACGAAGTATTTTTCTATAGTGATATTCGTGACCATTTATAGAAAATTAATCCGACGGACGTGCAGCTCAGTAGTGTACCAATTCATATTGGCAAAGAGTGTCAGAAGGCTGCAATGAGATTCACATGAAATAATTTGAAACAGTGAGACTCCATTTTATAATCATCAACTTAAGTTAAAAACAGCCTTTAATTCACTTTCTGACACATTTTTGGAATGTTTGCAGAGAATATGGAGTTTATACAATTGAATGTTTCATATTTACTTCAATGTTCCAGTACTTTATTTTGTATTTGCAAAAACATAATGGATATTGTACTGATTGCCAGCCACAGTGAGACAGTGTGATGGAGTGATTGTGTCACAGGCAGTCAGATCTAGATGTTGTTGGGATGTTACATAATAGTGCACATGGTATTCCAATTGTACAATGGTTGGCTGATGTTCTTGTTTAAAATCTAGTGAAAATGAACTGTAGTAGCTGTATTTTGTTTTCAACGAAGGAGAAACTTGGAATAGTGGCAGTATTCAGTGAGTAGTACTACACTACTGAGTCAGAAGGGCAAGGGTTCAAGCTCCACTACACAGATGTAAGTAAAAACCCATGCAGACACTCCAGAGGTACTACTGAAGGTATACTGACAGCTGAAGTCAACAGTTTGGAGGCTGCTGTTTATAATTAGAGTTATTTCTATAGCATTTCTTAATATATTTAACTCTGCTTGAATGCTTTATTTTAGTTTTTAAAAAATCAAAGCATCTCCATCAAGGATTCCTTTGTAGTGTGACTTGAACTCACAACCTTCTGATTTCTTTGTGAGAACTCCATTCCATATACCACAGCATATGTTACAAACAAAATTTCAAAGCAACAGCAATTAAATAATTTAAAATTACATTCAGCATCCGGCTTATTTCCTATTAATTAAAAATTGTTTCCAAATTGATGTCACATCTTTTAAGATTGTAACACAATTGCATGACACAGAACACTAAATTCATGCAAATATATCTATAAAAGATCCAAATTGATCAAATTTGAAGGAGGCTAAAGGAGCAATGAGTAAACCTTAAACCAGCGCCACCTCTCTGGGTTAAAGGATTCCAAAGATTCAGTCTTTTAAGTAAAGAAATAAAATTCTCATCCACCCCTGATAAAACAATATACTCTGGACTCATCCATAAAAGGAAACATCCTTTCTGTGTCCACCTTCACAAGACTATTCAGGATCTCGTAAACTTTAATGAAGTTGCACATCACTCTTCTAACACTAGTGGAAATAAGCCTAACCTGCTCAAACTATCCACAAATGACAACTCACTCATTCTAGGTATCAATCCAGGAAGCTTTTAAAGCCTTCAACACATGTATAACATTTATTAAACAAAGAGACCAAAACAGCAAATAGTATTTGAGATGTTGTCTCACCAATATCTTGTTTAGTTGAAGCATAACATCCATACCTTTATGTTCAATATCTCTTGTAATAAAGGATAACATTCCAGTACACTTCCTGAATACATGCTATACCACATAATATTTTGTGACTTGTACTGCATCCCTCTTCCCCATGGAATTCCAAAATTGTTCTTCATTTAAGGAATATTGTACTTTTCCATTCTTCCTGCCACAACTGCAAATTATACTCCATCTGTCAGATTGCTGCCCATTCATTCAACCTATCTACGTCAATCACAGTATACTTTCCTACCTATCTTTGAGCCATCTGCGAATTAAGCCACCATGACTTTAGTCCCCTCATCTAAATCTTCGTAAATTGTAAAAGGTTGAGGGCCTAGCAAAGGCCCCTGTGATTCTCTGCTCATCACATCCTGCCAATCAGGAAAATACCCATTTATGCATACTGATTACAGCTAGCTTACCAATCTGATCTTACACCATGAGCTTTTATTTCCGACAATATCCATTGATGCAGGACCTGATTAAACCTATTCTGGAAATCCAAGTACAGTATGTCTACAGGCTGTCTTTCATCCACATAAAGACTCCTTCAAGGAATAAATTTATGAAACTATAATTTCACTTTCACAAAACCATACTGATTCTTCCTCATTATTTTGAGTTTTTCTATATGCCCAGGTACAACCTCAAACACCTTACCAATGACAGACATAAAACTAACTGGCCTATTGTTTTCTGCTTCCATTCTTTCTTGAATAGAGGGATTACATTTGCCGCTTTCTATCCTGATCGATCCTTTCTCGAATGTGGTGATTTTTTTTTTTAAAAATTGATACCATAACATCTACTCCTTCATTAGCCACATCTCTTAAGACCCTAGGATGAAATCCATCAGGATTTGGAAACTTGCCAACTTGCAGCTTTATCAGATTGCTTCATGCAGCTTCTTTAATGATTGTAATTTCCATACATTCCTCTCCTTTTTATCTGCTAATTTACAGCATTTACTGGAATGTTGTTTGTATCATCTGTGGTGAAGATGGAAGCAATATATTTTTTCATTTCATCTGCTATTTCCTTATTGTTGACTATTAAGTTCCCACTCTCAGTCTAGAGTGAACTGACACTCACTTTATTTACCTCTTACTCTTAATACGTTTATTACATTGCTGGCTAGCTTCCTCTCTTATTCTCATTTCTTCCTTCAAATTAATCTTTAAGTTATTATCTGTTATTCTTCATACTCTGACCATTCATCTGACTTCTCATTGATGTTTGGTTATATGCTTTTTCCTCCATTTTGATGCTTTCCTCAACTTTCCTTAAGGTCAATCCTTAAAAATGTTTCTTTTTTTTTGTAGGAATATACACATTGAATATTCTAAAGTATCTTCTTAAGTGGCAGTCACTGCATCACTATTGATCTATCCCTTAGGCAAATATGTCAGTTCTCTTCAGCAAGTTCAATATTAACGCCTACAGAGTTGCCCTTATTTAAAAGACTAGACTTTGAATAAATCTTCTCCTGTCAAATGGGATATAAAATTCAATCACTTTATGGTTGCTGTTGCCTAGAAGTGCCTAAATCTGAGGTCATTCATTAATTCTGTTCTGAAGAAGAGTCACTGGGACCTGAAACATTGACTCTACTTTGTCTCCACAGATGCTGCCAGACCTGTTGACATTCTCCAGCAATTTCCAGCATCCGCGGTTCTTTGTTTCTTCATAATTAATTAATCCTTTGCCATTACACAATACCAAGTCTAGTGTAACCTGTTCTTTGGTTGGTTCTAGAATATGCTGCTCGAAGAAACTATCTCAGGCTCTCTGAGCTCCTCATCATAGCTACTACTGTCATTCTGAGTTCTCCAATTTATATGTCTCTTTGTCACAAGAATTCAATATTTGTTCTTGTATACTTTGTCTCACTGTGTTTACTGTAGGGGCAACTAATGACTGATTCTCCCTTCTATTTCTCATCCTCACCCAAACTGATTCAACATGCTGATCCTTTGAACCAAGTTCATTTGTAAGCATTGCATAAATAAAATCTAGTTTTCCACTCTTCTGGATGTCATTTACACCTACGTAGTCAGGACCCATTCCTTGTCATTATGCAACCATATCTCCATAATAGCTATCAGATCATACTTATATACTTTGTTCAATATCAATTCATTTATAAACACTATGCGCATTCAGATACAGAGACCTTAGTTTTACATTTTTGTTATCTTTGTAAATTCTCTTATTGTTTGTGTCTTCTTGAGTTTTATCTGTCTGTCCCTTGCTGCTATTTTTTGAACTTAATTTTCCATATTCTTCTTCTCCTCTTGTATAAACTTTTGTACATGACGTTTTTCCACATTTGATCCTTTGTCCCAACTATTTAGATTAAAATCATCTCTATTTCTCTAATTTATATAGTTTTCAAAAACACTGGCCCCAGCACAGTTTCAAAGCAGACCATCCCGATGGTTTAACCCACATTTTCTGCAGTACTGGTGTCAGTACCCACAAGCTGAACCCATCTCTCCCACACCATTCTTTGATTCAGGTATTAATCTCTCATTTTGTGTATCTTTTTGCCAATTTACAGTGGGTCAGATAATGATCTGGAGGTTATAAATTTTGAGAGTCTGCTGTTAAGTTTTGTTTTTAGTCTCATAATCTCTATGCAGAATCTCTTCCCAATTCTCCTTTGATGTCAACACCAACATGGACCACCAGAACTAGATCTCCTCTTCCCATTGTAGGTTCCTCTCCAAACCTGAGCATCGAGGGCCAAAGGGCCTGTACTGCACTGAAATGTTCTATGTCCCTAACCCTGGCATCAAGCTGGTAACACAACTGTCTGGACTCTTTGAGCTTTAGCTTTCACCCCAGCTTGATGAGTTTCTTCTGATAGGATCATTTTTGACAGAAGCAAAAACTTGTACTCATGTAGTTTCCAAAACCTCCAGTAGTGCAGAATAAATATGCCATAATATTGAAAGCACCTATATCTTGTGTTAAGTGGCACACTTGTATGACATATTTTTGTCACACAAACAAAATAATTATTATTAGAGCATGCTCTTCTGACCTGGAGCCAGAGGTTTCAAATACTTTTTGTATCCAAAAGTGCACTTAAAACTGAACTTTGTTTTTCTCCATCACCAAATCACCTATGGTATTTTACCAGCTATGAACCATCACCAGTCAATCAACTGTGTTTTTCATTTGGTGAGTTTACATAAAAAGCCCATTAAGAACAATGCAGACCACAAAAGATGAGGGAGAGGGAGGAACTAACTCAAATTGGAAGGGGAAATAGAGCACTCTGCAGTATCCAGCTTTCTCCAAAACCATTAAGAGTATGATTTGGAGATCCTGGTGTTGGACTGGGGTGTACAAAGTTAAAAATCACACAACACCATGTTTAGTCCAACTGGTTTAATTGGAAGCACACTAGCTTTCGGAGCATCGCTCCTTCATCAGGTGATAGTCAAGATTATTGGTGGATACCTCATGCTCCCTCTCTAAGGACATCCAGGCATGAATGTAGCCATGGGTACAGTAGATTTTTATTTGATTAACCTATTTTTCAAATCAATCTATTCAGCGATGTTAACACCCACCTGTTAAGCAGGTGGGACTTGACCCCAGGCCTCCTGGTCGAGGATTCAGGATACTACCACTGCACAAGAGGGCTTTAAGGAGTAGGTAGTCGGGTCGGAGATAGCTGCAGCTGATTCTGGCCAGATGTAATTATTTGGATTTAGTTTGAGGGAAGTGCTTCATTTTGCTGCTAAACGTTACAATCAGGCTGCAGATTATCTGTGAGCAAAAACACAAGGCAGCCACTTGTTAACCATGATTATTCACCTCCTTCTCAAAGTAATTGGATCTGATCTTGATCTACCAAGGATAATTATCACCCTCTTGTTAGATTTGGTTTCAAGAGAGAAGCAATGCAAGTGCTCTGGATTTAAAATATTTAATCAAAGCAACATCAAAGAAGAGCCAGATAATTAATTCAAAAGTTAATTAAATTCCCACTTGTCAAGGTATTACTTTATCAGTGTCTGAAGTTAAAAATATCATTACAACATAAGTTTTAAAAATATATTAATAGCAAAGTCCCACAGATTCTACATACAAACTTTTTCTTATTCTTCAAAAGATATCAGCATCATTCGTTGGGACAGAATTTATTACCCATCTCTCTCTGCCCTTGAGAAAGGCATAGCTCACCACTTTCTTAAATACAACTGAACTTGCTAGACCCAGTTAATTAAGAACTGCACCTTGAAATGGCAGAGCAAGCTTTGTTATAATTAGAAAGTGGTGACCTTGAAACTACCAGATTGTCATAAAACACAACTGGTTCACTAATATCCTTTTGGGATGGAAATCTGCTGTCATTCCCCAGTCTGGCATATATGTGACTCCAGACCCAGACTGGTGAAAAACAGCAAATTTTCATCCCTAAAGGATATTAGTCAGTGGTGTTTTATCTCGTAGTTTCAGGATCACCAGTGCTGATTCTGTTCCAGCTTTATCACTTTAACTGAATTCTAATTCTGGCTGCTCTGGTGGGATTTGAACACCTGCTTCTAACACATCATGTTTGTGGCAGCTCTCTGTAAAAGCAATTTAGCTACCCCTACTCCTTTGACCTTTTCATGTAACCTGGCAAATTTCTTCTGTTCAGGTGCTCACTTGATCTCTTTTTTAAAGCTCTGAATGAATCTCTCTCCACCATACCTCTAGGCAATGTGTTTTAGATCCTAAGCACTCAAGATGTTAAAAAAAAGAATTCCTCACGTCATCTTTGATCTTTTAACGATCACTAAGCCTGTGCCTAATGGTTCTCAGCCATTCCACCAAGAACAACCACGCTCTATAATGAATGTCCCATGATAATGAACTGCTAATTTTATGTTCTGCAACATGGAATAGAATGTAATTTCTTCACTTCTAAATAAACTTGTATTTACAGAACACCTTTCATGGCCTGAAATATTACAAAGTGATTTATGGCCAAAGAAGTGTAGTCACTGTTGTAATTTAGAAAATGGAGCAGTTGATTTGCCCAGACTAAGCCCCCACAAATAATGATGAATGATTTGACTTTCTTAAATAACTTATAACCCTGCCAAGATTTTTACAAAATATTAGTTCATGTGATGTGGGCATCAATGACGAGCGTATTGCCCAAGGCTAATCATTTTTGAAAAGGTGGTGAACTGTCTTCTTGATCCAGTGCAGTCCTTGGGCGGTAGACACTCCCACAGTCCTGTTAAGAGGGGGATTCAAGGATTTTAACTGTGTGACAATGAAGGAATGGCAATATACTTCCAAGTCAGGATGTCATGGGGCTTGGTAGGCAACTTACAACTATTGGGTATTCCTATGCATCTGCTGCTCTTTTTTTTTCCCAGCTGGTGGAAACCGTGCATTTCAAAGATGCAGTTAAAGGAGTCTTGGTGAGTTGCTGCAGTGCATCTTGTATACACAGATGCCACTATGTGTCAGTGATGAAGAGAATAAGTGTTAAAGATGATAAGTAGGGTGTCTTTTGGACAGATTGTTTTGGCCTGGGTGGTGCTGACATTTGAGTGTTGTTAGAGTTGAATTCACCCAGGCAAGTGCAGGGTATTCCATCACCCTCCTGACTTGTTGCTTTTAAATGATTGGCAAACTTTTTTGATGAAGGTTGAAATATTTCTCATAGAATTCCCAGACTCTGACATGTTCTTGTAGCCACAGTAGTCATGTGGCTGGTCCAGTTTAATTTCTGGTCACTGGTAGCCCCCAGGATGTTGAGAGTGAAGGAATTCAGAGATGGTTCGGAGGAGATGTTTGGATTCTTACTTGTGGGAGGTGGTCATTGCCTGACATGTGTGGCATAAAATGTTTCTTGCTACTTATTACCCCAAGTTTGGATTTTGTCCAGGTCTTGCTACACATAGATGTGGGCTACTTCAGTATCTGAGGAATTGTAGATTCTGTTGAACATTGTGCAGTTGTTAATGAACATCCCTTAAGATGGAAGGAAAGTAACTGATGCAGAATCGGAAGATCATATGACGAGGACAATACCTTGAGGAACTCTTGCAGTCATGTCCTTGGACTAAGATAATTGACTATCAAAAAATACAATGTTTGTGCTGGGTATGATTCCAACTAGTGAATAGTTTGACCCTAGTTCTCATCAACTTCAGTTTTGTTAGGGCTTCTTGATGCCACACTCAGTCAGGAACAGTCATTCTCACCTCACTTCTGGAGTTCAGATCTTTTATCCATATTTATTCATTTAATGGCGTCATTCTTCCAGAGCACAAGGAGCAAGATAATTCTATAGGATAATTGAATCTCTAAGATCCCATCCAATCTGAGAAAAGGAACTTGCATTTGAAAATAAATTGGAAATGATAATATTGCTTAGTAGAGTTGTGTAATAGTGGAAAAAAACATTCGTTCTCCTCTCTGGAGTTATTGTGTTCTGTCTGGGCACTGTTCCTCAGGAAGGATTTTAACTCTTTCTATTGAATGCGGGCATTTATGACAAAAGCTGCAATTTTTTGCTAATCGCTCTTGAACTCAATGGCTTGTTAAACTAAAGCACAATTAAGAGGAGGTCGAGAGTGTGGTGCTGGAAAAGCACAGCTGGTCAGGCAGCATCAGAGCAGCAGGAGAATTGACGTTTCGGGCATAAGCCCTTCATCAGAAATGAGGCTTGTGGGTCAGGCTGAGACATAAATGGGAGGGGGCTGGGGTTGGGGGGGAGGTAGCTGGGAAAGTGATAGGTGGGAGAAGGTGATATGTCGGGTCGGGGGGTGGGGTGGGGGGGGGAGGTGGAAGCGACGGACAGGTCCGGAGGGCTGGCCAAGTTGGAGGTTGGGACTGGGATTATCCTACAACCACACGGAATAAATGTGGATTTCAACAGCTTCCTCAATTCCCCTCCCCCCACATTATCCCAGTCCCAAGCCTCCAACTCGGCCCATCCTCCAGACCCATCCATCACTGCCCCCTTTAACTATCACCTTCTACCTCGCTTATCGCTTTCCCAGCTACCTTCCCCCAACCCCACACTCCTTCATTTATCTCTCAGCCCGAACCCACAAGCCTCATTCCTGATGAAGGGCTTATGCCCGAAACATCGATTCTCCTGCTCCTCAGATGCTGCCTGACCTGCTGTGCTATTCCAGCACCACACTCTCGACTCTGATCTCAAGCATCTGCAGTCCTCACTTTCTCACAGTTAAGAGGAAGCCATGTTAATGAGAAGTAGAAGACACGTTGATGGATTTCCATCCCTAAATGGCATTAGTGAACCAAATGGGTCTTTATGACAATTGATGATTGCATCGTGGTCACCATTGTGGAGGTTAGTTTTCTGTTCCAGATTTATTAATTAAATTTAATTTCCACTAGCTGCTGTGGTGGGATTTTGTCACCTGTGCCCAAAACATTATCCTGACCATCTGACAGTACAATTACACCACTGTCTCCCCCACTATATTGGCCTTGAAGTAAGTTTATACAGATTCATCGGAATGATAACTAGGACATAGAAGGTTCAAGTATGAAATGAGATTTCCTAGGTTAGTACTGACTAAGTATAGAAAATTAAGGAACTCCTTTGGCACAGTGTCAGTGAGCCTATAGTCAGGAGGTCTGGGTTTCAGTCCCATCTGTTCCAAGGTGATATCATCAGAATTTGAGGGAAGTCTTTAAGATGATAAAGGGATCGAACAGACAAACCAAAAATTGTTTCCTCTGGTGATGAGTCTGGAACAAAGTGGCTTTTCTTTGTCTAGAGAGCTGGTTACAACCTGAAAAGAAAACCTGAAATTGTCAAACAATTTTCTTTTGTAAAGCTATGTTGATTCTATATTATGCTATGATTTTCTATTGCTTTGTTAAACATCCTCAACAATAGAGTCCAGCACACACCCTGTGACCAATGTTGCATTTCTGGCCTATAGTTTTCTCATCTTCCTTTCATTAATAATGCTGTTACATTTACTAATTTGTATCTTGCTGAACTGTTCTGGAATTATGGAATTTTGGAAAATCATAGCCAATGCATCCACTATCTCTGCAGTCACCTCTTTTAGTACTCTAGGATGAAGGTCGTCAGGTCATCTTTTAGTCCCTTATATTTCTCCTAATACTTTTTCTGCTGATATTAATTAACTCAGAATCCTTATTAACCACTATTTCTGGTATGCAACTTGTGTTTACTACTGTGAAGATGGACGAAATATTTGTTGACTATCTTTTAAACATTTCTACAATCAAGGTAGATACGATTGTTTTTGGTCAAGAGTATTACAAGTCATTGAACCAAGGCAGGTAAGTGGAGATGCAGTGCAGATCTTCAACCATCTAATTAAACAACTGAGGGAGTACACTGAAGGTTCACTAGACTTGTTCCTGGGATGGTCGGACTAGCAAGGTTAGATCTCATGGAATACAGGGAGAACTCGCCATTTGGATACAGAACTGGCTTGAAGGTAGAAGACAGAGGGTGGTGGTGGACGGTTGCCTTTCAGACTGGAGGCCTGTGACCAGTGGTGTGCCACAAACATTGGTGCTGGGTCCTCTACTTTTCATCATTTATACAAATGACTCAGATCTGAACATAGGAGGCATAGTTAGTATGTTTGCAGGTTACACCAAAATTGAAGGTGAACAGAGAAGAAGGTTACCTTAGAGTACCTGAGGAGCTAAGGAGTGGCAAATGGAGTTTAATTTCGATAAATGTGAGGTGCTACATTTTGGAAAGGCAAATCAGGGCAGGACTTACACACTTGATGGTAAGGTCCTGAGGAGTGTTGCTGAACAAAGAAACCTTGGAGTACACATTCATAGTTCATAGAAATAGAACATTACAGCGTAGTACATGCTCTTCGGGCCCTGATGTTGCACCGACCTGTGGAACAGTCTGAAGCCCATCTTTCCTACTCAATTCCATTTTCATCTATCTGTTTATCCAGTGACTATTCGAATGCCCTTAAAATTGGCAAGTCTACGACTGTTGCAGGCAGGGCATTCCACGCCTCTACTACTCTGAGTAAAGAGACTACCTCTGAAATCTGTCCTATATTTATCACCCCTCAATTTAAAGCTAAGTCCCCTTGTGCTAGCCATCACCATCTGAGGAAAAAGGCTCTCACAGTCCACCCTATCTGATTATCTTATATGCCTCAATTAAGTCACCTCTCAACCTTTTTCTCTCCAACAAAATCAGCCTCAAGTCCCTCAGTCTTTCCTCATAAGACCTTCCCTCCATATCAGGCAACATCCTAGTAAATCACATTTGATCCCTTTCTTAAGCTTCCAGATTGTTCCTATAATGCAGTGACCAGAACTGTATGCAATGCTCCAAGTGCGGCCGCACCACAGTTTTGCACAGCTGCAACATGACGTCGTGGCTCCGAAACTCAATTCTTCTACCAATAAAAGCTAACGCACCGTATGCCTTCTTAACAACCTATCAACATGGGTGGTAACTTTCAGGGATCCACGTACATGGACACCAAGATCTCTCTGGCCATCCATGCTACCAAGAATCTTACCATTAGCCTTGTACCCTGCATTCCTGTTACTCCTTCCAAAGTGAATCACCACACTTTTCCACATTAAACTCCATTCTCCACCTCTCAGCCCAGTTTGGAGCTAATCTATGTTTCTCTGTAACCTGCAACATCTTTCGGCACTATCCACAACTCCACCGTCCTTAGTGTCATCTGCAAATCCACCAATCCATCCTTCTACATCCTCATTCATAAAAATGATGACAACAGCAGACCCAAAACAGACCCCTGTGGCACACCACCAGCAACCAAACTCCAGGATGAACATTTCCCATCAACCACCATCCTCTGTCCTCCTTCAGCGAGCCAATTTGATCCAAAACACTAAATCACCCTCAATCCCATCTCTCCGTATTTTGTGCAGTACCATACCGTGGGGAACCCTATTAAACGCCACAGTAAAATCCATATACATTACATCAACCACTTTAGTGGACAGTGGAAGAGGTTACTTCAGATCAGAACGAATCTTGATCAGATGGACCAATAGGCTCAGGAGTGGCAGATGAAATTAAGATAAATATGAGATGCTGTGTTTTGGAAAGGCAGGATTTATACACTTAATGGTAAGGTCCTGTGGAGTGTTGCTGAACAAAGAGACCTTGGAGTGCACGTTCATAGTTGCAGCTAGATTGGATAGCGAAGAAGATGTTTGATTAGCTTGCCTTTATCAGTCAGTGTATTGAATATAGGAGTTCGGAGGTCATGTTGTGGCTGTACAGGACATTGGTTAGGCCACTTTTGGAATACTGTACAATTTTTGTCTCCCTGCTAAAGGAAGGATGTTGTGAAACTTGAAATGGTTCAGAAAACCTTTACAAGGATGTTGGAGGATTTGAGTTATAGGGAGAGGCTGAATAGGCTGGGGCTATTTTCCCTGGACCGTCAGAGGCTAAGAAGTGACAATATAGAGATTTATAAAATCATGAGGATCATGGAAAGATGAATAGTCAAGGTCTTTTCCCCAGAGTGGGGAATCCAAAAAGAGGGCATAGGTTTAAGGTGAGAGGAAAAAGATTTAAGAGACCCAAGGGGCAACATTTTCTTGCAGAGGGTGGTGTGTGTCTGGAACAAACTTCCAGAAGTAGTGGTGGAAGCTGGTACAACAACAACGTTTAAAAGGCGTCTGGATGAGTATATGAATAGCAAGGGTTTAGAGGAAAATGGGTCACATGCTGGCAAATGGGACTAGATTAATTTAGGATGTCTGGTCGGCATGGACGAGTTGGATCAAAAGGTCTATTTCCAACTCTAGACTTTGTTTTTTTATGGCTCAGTTCTCCAGCTGTCAGAATCTCTGCATCTCTCTCTGCCTCACCTCTCCAGATGTCAGACTTTTTCTATCACTCACCTCTCCAGATATCAGTCTCTCTCACTTATGGCTCAGCTCTCGATAGTAGGAAATTGTGGGCGGCATGGTGGCACAGTGGTTAGCACCACTTTCATCCAAAGATGTGCAGGTCAGGTGAATTGGCCATGCTAAATTGCCCATAGTATTAGGTAAAGGGGTAAATGTAGGGGAATGTGTGGGTTGCGCGTCAGTGAGGACTTGTTGGGCCGAGGGGCCTGTTTCCACACTATAAGTAATCTAATCTAATCTTTCTCTTTATCATTCACCTCACCAAGTTTCTGACTGTTTCTTATTGGCTCACCCCATCCAGATGTCAGTCTCTCTTACACTATATGGTTCATGTCTCCAGTTATCAGACTTTCCCCCTCTCTCATGCATTCCATTGCCCACCTCTCCAGCTAACTGTCTCTCAATTACCTCTCCACCTATGAGATTCTCTCCCTTTGTCATTATTCTCCCTAGCTTTAATGCTCTTTCACTCTATTGATGAACACTCCAGCTATCAGTCTTTCACTTCTCCAGATTCCAAGCTCTGTTCGCCCCTATCACTCACCTCTCCAGCTTTCTCTCTCTCCATGGCTCACCCTCTCAGCTGTCCATCTCTCTCTCTCGTGTTATAGAATGTAGAACAGTACAGCACGGTACAGACCCTTCGGCCCTTGATACTGTGCCACCCTTTTATCCTATATTAAGATCAGACTAATCTACATACCCTTCATTGTACTAACTTCCATGTGCCTATCGAAACGTTACTTAAATGTCCCTAATGTATCTGACTCTACTATCTTTATTCTCTGAGTAAAGAACCTACCTCTGACAACCTCTTTCCCCCCCCCCAAAACCTTCCTCCAATTACATTAAAATTATGCCCCCTCATGATAGACATTTCTGCCATGGGAAAAAGTCTCTGGCTACCCACTCTATATCTGTGCCTGCCAACATCTTATACACCTCTATCAAGTCACCTCTCATCCTTCTTTGCTCCAATGAGAAAAGTCCTAGTTTCCTCAAACTTTCTTTATAAGACATCCCCTCCAGTCCAGGCATTATCCTGGTAAATCTCCTCTCTAAAGCTTCCACATCTTTTGTATAACGCGACAACCAGAATTGAACACAATACTCCAAGTGTGATCTAACCAGAGATTTACAGAGTTGCTGCATAACCTTGCGGCTCTTAAAACTCAATCCCCCTGCTAATGAAAGCCAACACGCTATAAGCCTTCTTAACAATCCTATCAACCTGGGAGGCAACTTTGAGGGATCTATGGACATGGATTCCAAGATCCCTCTATTCCTCCACACTGCCAAGAACCCTGCCTTTAACCCTGCATTCTGCATTCAAATTCGATCTTCCAAAGTGAATCACTTTATACTTTTCCAGGTTGATCTCCATCTGCCACTTTTCAGTCCAGTTCTGCATCCTGCCAATGTTTCGTTGCAACCTACAAAAGCCCTCCATACTACCCACAATTCCACCAACATTCACATCATCAGCAAACTCACCAACCTGACCATTCCATTTCCTCATCCAAGTCATCTATAAAAATCACAAAGAGCAGAGGTCCCAGTACAGGTCCCTGCAGAACACCACCGGCCACCAAGCTCCAGGCTGAATACTTTCCATCTACCACCACCCTCTGTTTTCCATGGGCGAGCCAACTCTGTATCCAGACAGACAGGTTTCTTGTATCCAAGGCCTCCTTACTTTCTGAATGAGGCTACCATGGGAAACCTTATCAAACGCATCGCTAAAATCCATGTACACTACATCCACTGCTCTATCTTCATCAACGTGTTTTGTCAGATCCTCAAAGAATTGAATAAAGTTTGTGAGACATGACCTGTCCCTCACAAAGTCATGCTCACTATCTCTGTAATCAAACTATGGGTTTTCCAAGTAATCATAAATTCTGTCTCTCAGAAGCCTCTTCAATACCTTGAGCACCACTGACTGGTCTGTAATTCCCAGGATTATCTCTCTTCCCTTTCTTGAACAAGGGAACAACATTTGCCAGCCTCCAATCATCTGGTATTATTCCAGTGGACAGTGAGGATGCAAAGATCATTGCCAAAGGCGCAACAATCTCTTCCCTCGCTTCCTGTAGTATACTTTATTAATTCACAAGATGAGGGCATCTCTGGCTAGGCCAGCATTCATTGCCCAGAGAGCAGTTAAGAGTCAACCACATTGCTGTGGGTCTGGATTCACATGTAGACCAGACTGGATAAGGATGGCAGTTTACTTCCTTAAAGGACATTAGTGAACCAGATTTTTTTTTTCCTGACAATTGATTCATTGTTATTATTACAGTCTTAATTCCAAGTATTTATTGAATTCAAATTCCATCATCTGCCATGGTGGGATTCAAACCTGGGTCCCGACAACGTTACCTGGATTAAAAGTCTAGCAATAATACCACTAGACCATCGCCTACCCAAGTAACCTAGTTTTTATCCCATCAGGCCCAGGGAATTTATCTATACTTACATTTTTCAAAATATTCAGCACATCCTCCTTCCTAACATCAGCCTGTTCTTGCACATCAGTCTGTTTCATGCTGTCCTCAAAAACGTCAAGGTCCCTCTCAGTAGTGAATATTGAAGCAAAGGATTCATGAAGGACCTCCTCTACTTCCTTCAACTCCAGGTGCAAGTTCCCTCCATTATTCCTAACCAGCTCTACCCTCACACTGGCTATCCTCTTCTTCCTGACATAAATCTAAAACACCTGAGGGTTTTTCTTCATCCTACCTTCTAAAGATTTCTCATACCTCCTTCTAGCTCTCCTAAGTCCATTCTTCAGTTCCGTTCCTGGCCACCTTGTAACCCTCTAAAACCCTGTCTGATCCTTGCCTCTTCAACCTAAAGTAAGCTTTCTTCTTCCTTTTGACTAGATGTTCCACATCTCTTGTCACCCAAGGTTCTTTCAACCTACCATCCCTTCCTTGCTTCAGTGGGACAAACCTGTCCAGCACTATCAGCAGGTTTTAGCGGTTTTGAGAAGATTTGTAGCTTAGGTCAGAGTTTTGGATGTAGGTTTGCTTGCTGAGCTGAAAGGTTCATTTCCAGACGTTTCATACCCTCCTAGGTAATGTCTTCTGTGGGCCTCAGGCAAAGCAATGCTGAAAATTCCTGCTTTCAATTTATATGTTCGAGATTCTTTGGTTTGATTATGTCATTTCCTGTGGTGAAGTCATGTTTGTTGATAGAGTTCCGGTTGGAATGCTATGCTTCTAGGAATTCTCATGCATATCTTCATTTGGCTTGTCCTAGGATGGATGTGTTCCCAGTCGAAATGGTGTCCTTCCTTATCTGTATGTAAGGATACTTGAGAGAGGGTCATGTCTTTCTGTGGCTAGTTGGTGCTCATGTATCCTGATGGCTAGTTTTCTACCTGTTTCTCCAATGTAGTGTTTCTTACAGTCTTTGCACAGTATTTTGTAAATGATATTAGTTTTGCTCATTGTCTGTATAGGGTCTTTCAAGTTCATTAGCTGCTATTTTAGTGTGTTGGTGGGTATGTGGGCTACCATGATGTCAAGGGGTCTGAGTAGTCTGGCTGTCATTTCCGAGATGTCTTTGATGTAGGGAAGAGTGGCTAGGGTTCCTGGATGTTTTTTGTCAGCTTGTTTGCAGACACATTGAGTTAGACCCCATCTAACACCCCCTGAGAAAAGGGACAGGAAGTGACTTCACCACAAGAAATAACATCACCAACCCAAAGAAACCCAAACAAATAAATAGAAAGTAGGAATTTTCAGCATTGCTTCGCCTGAGGCCCACTGAAAATGTTACCTCGTAGGATAACAAAATGTCCAGAAATGAACCTTCCAGCTCAGCAAGCAAACCTACACCCAAAACTATCAGCAGGTGCTTCCTAAACAACCTCTACATTTCTGTCGTGCATTTCCCTGAGAACATTTGTTCCCAATTTAGATGCCCTGGTTCCTGACCATAAAAATAGTCGCAGGTAGACAGGATAGTGAAGGCAGAAGTGGGTACTGCAGATGCTGGAAATCAGAGTCTAGAGTGGTGCTGGAAAAGCACAGCAGGTCAAGCAGCATCAGAGGAGCAGGAAAAAAAAAATCGACATTTTGGGCAAAAGCCCTTCATCAGGAATGAAGGCAGGGAGCCTCCAGGGTGGAGAGATAAATGGGAGGGAGTGGGGCGAGGGAGAAGGTAGCCAAGAGTACAATAGGTGGATGGAAGTGGGGATGATGGTGATAGGTCAGAGAGGAGGATGGAGCAGATAAGTGGGAAGATTGGCAGGTAGGACAGGTCATGAGGATGGTGCTGAGCTGGAAGGTTGAAAGTGGGGTAAGGTGGGGGGGAGGGATTCCTTTATTGGTCAGAGCATTGAGTATCAGAGTTGGGAGGTTATGTTGTGGCTGTACAGAATATTGGTTAGGCCACTTTTGGAATATTGTGTGCAATTCTGGTCTCCCTCCAATTGGGAGGATGTCGTGAAACTTGAAAGGGTTCAGAAAAGATTTGCAAGGATGTTGCCAAGATTGGAGGGTTTGACCTATTGGAAGAGGCTGATTAGGCTGGGGCTGTTTTCCCTGGAACGTCAGAGGCTGAACGGTGACCTTACAGAGGTTTATAAAATCACGAGGGGCATGGAGAGGATAAATAGACAAGATCCTTGCCCTGGGATGGGGGGGGGGGGGGTCCAGAATTAGAGGCATAGGTTTATGGTGAGGGGGAAAAAATTTAACGTGTCAACATTTTCATGCAGAGGGTGGTGTGTGTATGGAATGAGCTGCCAGAGGAAGTGGTGAAGGCTGGTACAATTACAACATTTGAAAGGCAGCTGGATGGGTATATGAATAGGAAGGGTTGAGAGAGATATGGGCCAATGTGCTAGCAAATGGTATTAGATTAGGTCAGAATATCTGGTCAGCATGACGAGTTGGACCAAAGGCTGTTTCCATGTTGTACATCTCTATGACTAACAAATATTATAATGTGTTTGGGAAACAGGACCTGTTTCCAATGAGAGGTGATCTCATTGAAATCAATAAAATACTTGATTTTTTTTTTCAAACTCAAGAATGTGCAGAATCTTTGATATACCCTGCCTAGAGAGCTGTGGAATTTCACTCAGCGTATAAGTTGAGAGATTTCTAAATACCAATGATATAAAGGATCATGAGGGAACCTTTTTGTTTAAAACAGTGGTTCATTTGTGAAATGAACTGCCAGGGAAAGTGGTGGATGCAGGTACAGTTTCAAGACATTTGGATCAGCTGATTGGAGGATTTGTCGTACCTATCAAGGTGTCAGCTGCTGTGTATTTGACATTTGGAGAGGTTCACGAGTAGAAAAGGTTTGGAAGGATATGGGCCAAATGTAACATGATTGGCATTGAGTGGATATTGAATGGCACAGTACACTGAATGGGCTGAAGGACCTACTCCTGCTTTTATGTATTCATAGTTTGGCTCAAGATAATGAATGGTCCACTGTTCCTACGTTAGAGCAGGGAAATGGAGTTGACTAGGTTTCATGGAGAGCAAGCATGAACGTGATGGGCCAAATGATCTCCTATTTTATCATAACTAACCATGTCACAGCCAATCTATACCAGATCAGGTTAAGGTCAGATGTATCTCACTGAAGTAGAATTTGCAATCTCTTGTCAACTTCACCCCACCTCTGAAGTGCAAAAATATCTAGTCCTACAGACAGCCTGGTGAATGAGATGAGGTATTTGCTTCAAACGGCTTTATTTAAATTAACTCAAACTGCATGACACAGTAAATAATCATCCACTTTAACATGTAGAGGGTACTCTATTTGCTCATTACCAGTCACTTGGTTTACAATGAAGGGTCATTCCATGGCTGTGACAAGTTTGCTGCAACTTCGGCACCAGAGTGACTCTGTGCCGGGTTTCTTCTGATTAGAAGCCAGTAGGAAAAAAAGCTACCTCTCCTAATAAAAGCAAAATATTGCAAATGCAGGAAGAGGAGTCATACTGTACTTGAAATGTTCACTGTTTCTCCCTCCACAGATGCTGCCAGGCTTTCCCCAGCACTTGTTACTTGTCCTTAAAAGGTACTTCATTAATCATACTTTGGACCATCCAGAGGAAGTGTAGTCATGGTTAAAACATTGGAAAGGTGACAGCCAACATATGCCTAGGAAGTTACCACAAACATCAATGCAGTAATTGCCAGATCACTTTCTTTTTAAAATGTTGTTAAGGCATAAACATTAGTCAGATAGCCAAGGAGAACCTCCCTGCTTTTCTTTTACATAGTTTTTACATCTATCCCATGGGATAGACAGGGCTTTGTTTTACCATTTACAAAAACAGCACTTTAGACAATGTGATACTCCGTCAGTACTATGCTGGAGTATCAGCTAACAGTATGGAACTTGAACTACAACCTTCTGAATCAGGAGATGATTGTGTTATCTACTGAGCCATGTTTAACAGTAATAGAATACAGAACAAGGAGTCTCAAACACTGACCACAAGCATGGCTGAATACCCAGGAAAACAGCAAGGGTCTAAGAATGCTAGATCAAAATTAAGTTATTGTTGATAATGAATTTCCATGGCTTATTTGCATCTGACATTGTGGTGGAGTTTGTTGTGATTTTGGTTACTGTGTTTCCCTAAGACAAATCCATATTGAACTGGTTCAAATGAACTGCCTGTTACATTTCCTGCACTGCAGTCACGAGGAATAAAGCCAATGGAACCAAACATTACTGGATAATGTAACAATAAGACAGAGGTGATTATCCAGCACATTTTGTATGTAAAGAATAAGTTAATCAAAATGGTACCAATTTCCACCAATAACACACAAAAGTCTTAATGCTTTCAAGCTAATGAAAAAACCTTGATAATGAAACAAAACTTCACTTATCAGCTTGATGCCATCAGGTCACCAACAGCACATGCAATAGTTTTTAAACTTAAATTAGTTATGCCTGAAAAGTTTAATCCCCATCCAGCTCCATAAGTGAAAGAATACATAAACTGGGATGGTAATGGGAAGTAGTAGGCTGTAGAAACACAAGCTGGCCATACTAGTACAGCCCTGTGGAAAATCCTTGTCAAATGTAGCTGAGTACAACAACCCAGCTAATGAGAACAGGGGAACCAGCACTGTGAGAGTTGACAGGTGGATTGTCATAATATCAGTATACTAGATAAACCCTCTCCCTTAAAAATCTCAACTTCCAGATATTCCAGGAGCAATCTGTGATCCTTTTACTGCTGTGAAAGTTCTTCCTCCTTGGGTTTGTCTTCATTCTTCCGAATTAACTTTGCATCCTGAGGGATCATGTTGGGAATTCCATCAACAACAGGATAGGCTATTCCCAACTCGTCATTGATCAGCTGATTGGAGGATTCGTCGTACCTATAAACATGACAGAGAAAGAATATTAAAACTGCAGTTCATTCAAAATGTGTTGGAACTGGAGTCTGCCCTTTTAATCTGAATGAAAATTATTAGGAGCTGAAAATGAACAGATCAATATTGTTTTTTAAAAAGGATTGATTCTCAAAACATTTCAAATTTTCAGAGGTGGGAAGACGAGAATACTTCTACATTTACAGACTTTCTTTCACAAGCCGAAGAAACCTCAAACTGTGACATGCATTACACACATGATTATCAAGTGTTGTGGCTGACAGACAGTGGAGAGAACGACCTGGTTCTTGTTCAAAATTGCGGCTGTGGGATCTTTGTTCATTCACTTCAGAGGACACTTTGATAATTGTTTGATTTAAAAGGTGAAACACAGCTAATTAGTCAAGTCAAAGAAAATAGCTGAAAATAAATGTGGGGCAATAAAAATATCAATTTTGTTGATGAATTCAAACTCTTTTGGTAGAGATCAGTGTTGATCTACTAAACAAACCAACTTTTCTGGTTGACTTGCTGTTTGACTGTGTATTTCCATTCTTCTCCCTCCACTTCCCTCAAGATATTTCACTTTCAATGGGCCTTAGACTTAGTAAGGCAATTTACGTGGGTACCTTGAAAGCAAATACCAAAGTATTTGACCATGAAAGATATTGCAGTCAAGACACTCAGACACTAATTGTTCCAGATGAAGAATCCGTGAATAGTTTCATCCCTCTTTTCTAATCAAATCGCATTTAAGTCAATTGTATAATAGTTCCAAACATCTAAAATGCACAAAGAACCACCAGAAAGCCCTTCATGCCCTGCCTACAGCATTTAACTGCTGCTTTATGGCAATACTTCCAAAGGAGGATGTTGCCAGGATTGGAGGGTTTGAACTATAGGATGAGGCTGAATAGGCTGGGGCTGTTTTCCCTAGAGCATCCGAGACTGAGGGTAACCTTATAGAGGTATATAAAATCATGAGGGACATAGACATGGTAAATAGACAATGTCTTTTCCCTTGAGTGGGTGAGCCAAGAATCACATGGTATAGGTTTAGGGTGAGAGGGGCAAGGTTTAAAAGTGACCTAAGGGGCACCTTTTTCAAGCAAAGGGTGGTGCATGTTTGGAATGAGCTGTCAGAGGAAATGGAGGAGGAGAGTACAATTACAGCATTTAAAAGGCATCTAGATGGGTATGTGAAGAGGAAAGGTTAGAAGGATATGGGCCAAGTGCTGGCAAATGGAACTAGATTAATTTACGATATCTGGTCAGCATGGAAGAGTTGGATCGAAGGGGGTGTTTCCAAGCTGTACACATCTATGACATCCAGCTTGTCCATCGATCAGTCTGCTAACAACCTATAATTTAGGGAGCATACACATCTCAAAATCAGGAAATCACATGTTTGGAGTTTCACTGCAGAGACCTGAATCTAAAAGTCTAGGCAGATACACTTGCTACAATACAAATGGAACTTGGCACTGTCTGAGGATAGGCAAAAGAGAGGACTGCAGATACTAGAAACCAGAGTTTAGATCAGTGTGGTGCTGGAAAAGCAGGAGCAGGAAATCAAGAGGATAGGAGATCAGTAAGGTAGGAACAACTGCTTTTTCAAAAAGTTGGAGAGTTCTTTGATATTCATCACAAAAAAAAGGACTTCTGGTCTGTATCACGTTCATATGTGCATCTTTGTACATCACAGTTAAAATGTATTTCCTCCATTACTTGTAAAACATCTTAATATATCTAATGGTAATGAAAAGCACTATATAAATTAGTTGTTTCCATTATTTTTTAGAAAATGTTTTGTGTTTGTATTGAACAGTTGAAACAACATCCCGCTTCAGAAACACAACAACCGCACAGAGCTGATGAGAAAAGGAGAGCATTCAGACGATGCAGAATATGCTAGCAATTCTGAACAGCAATCTCGTCATTTACAGCGACCGACTTTCCGGTTCCTAGCCACAGGGTCTCCCCTGCCCTAGTCTCTGACCTTCCCCCGAGGACGAACCTGAGCTGTTTTCTGGACAGGGGACACACCAAGTACGAGAGGAGGTTCGGGTCCAGATTAGCCTTCCTGTCTCCACCCCCAGTCACCGAGTCTCCTGACAGCCTGACCCTGGAGAGATGCAGCAGCCTCCGGGCCGCTCCCCGAATCTCGGTCCTGTGTACGACCCGAAACATCCCCACCCCGAAACTACAACCTCACCTCCGACACTTCCGCTTCCGCATCCGGGCTACAGCGAAAGCCCCGCCCCTTTACCCCCTCCCCCATTTAAAGGGACAAGCATTGCTATAATTTTTGAAACTCACTTACCATCACTTACATGCAGCTCCAGAAATTGAACAAATAAATGCCGAATCAATTAAAAGTGCCATTAGATATCAAACTGCAGCAAAATCTATGTAGTACAGTCTGTGCTGCAGACATCCTGCTCTCCCTCATTTCAACTGCATTAGATTTGTCACCACCTCTAACACTGAATGATCAGACATTTCTTCCCAAACCACTTTGGAAGGACAGACACCACTATCTTCAATCTGTGTCTCACATTCTGCTTTCTGATTTTTAAGCCTGTCTGTAGCCAATGCCATTTGATCCCATGATTATCCTCCATCAGCTTGACCACCGAGACTTCATTCACTATGCTCACTGCCATCATTGCACCTGTCTCCGTTCTTCTGTTGCACTAATCGTGCCTTTTATCGAGGCTTGATTATTTCAACACAATCCTGTCTGGTCTGCCAGCTTACACCCTCAATATAACTAGAGTTCAGCATTCAAAATTCCAAAGTTCCTAACTCACATCAATCTTGATAAAATCCCCAACCCTGGTTCCTCCTGACTATATTGAGCCACAGTCTGGCACACCTCAAACTTATAATGCTCACCCTTGTTTTCAGATTCTCACTCTTCCCTATCTCTTGCAATTTCCTTCAGCCCTAAAATACATCAAGATCTCAGGATTTCTCCAAGTCTGACCTCTTGAGCATCTTTGACTTAAATATGACACCATTAATAGCAGCACCTTTCATTTGCCTGAATCCTAAGGACTGGAATTCTCTACTTTTTTGTCTCTTCCACTCTCACCTTTATAAACTGTTTGAAATGATCTCTTTAACCAAACCTTTGGTCATCTACCCTCATTAGCTGTGGGTCAACAATGGCTTGGTAGGGACGGACACTTGCTTCAACATCACGCGATCAAATTATCTGGTCATTGACACATTGATTTTTAAGGGATTTTTCCATGATCAAATTTCTGTGTTTGCAATGCTAAAATGGACACTACACTACAAAAATAACTTATTGGCTGTAAGGCAGCACTTTAAGATGTCCCATGCTTGTGAAAAGAACAATATAAGTACAAATTTATTTTATTAATTCTTGGTCTGTGAGTGTCAGTGGTAAAGCCAGCAATTGTTACCTACTCCTAATTGCCCTTGAATTGAATGGCTTGCTCAGCCATTACAGACTGCAGTTAAGAATAAACCACATCTGGAGTCACATGTAGGTCGGACTACATAATGACAGCAGAATTACCTCTTCGAAAGGGAACTAATGAATTGAATGGGTTTTTACAAATGAGATGATATCCCCTTCACTCCCCTAGATGAATGTAGCTCCAATAAAACACAAAACCTCAATACCGCCCAGGACAAAGCAATTCGTTTGATTGGCACCTCAATCTCCACCTTCAATATTCATTACCATCACCATCAATACACAGAAGCAGCAGTGTGCACAATCTGCAGAATACACTGTAGTGATTCACCAATGGTCCTTTATCAGCCCCTTCCTAACCTGTGACCATTTCTATTTAGAAGGACAAAGGTAATACATACATGGGAACACCACCACCTGCAAGCTCCCCTCGAAGTCACTCACCATCCTGGCTTGGAAATATATTGCCATTCCTTCATCATCACTGGGTCAATATCCTGGGTCAACCTCTCTTCCCAGCAGCGCTGTATATTTTGCTACCCGCCAAGGACTGCAGCAGTTTAAGAATGTGACTCAAGACCACCTTCTGCAGGGCAATTAGGGATAAGCAGTTAATGATGACTTAGCCAACGACACCGACATCTCATGAATGAATAAAGAAAGTACATCGTGAGTTGAACATAAAATTATACAAAGGCCCTTCACTTCAGCATTTTAAAACAAAGCATGCTAATGACTCATAGAAGGGGTTGTGATGTAGTGGTGGTACTAAACCAGTGATTCAGATCTCCAAGCAGTTCCGGGGAAATGGGTTTGAATTCCACTGTTGAAAACGATGAGATCTGAATTCAATAGCATCTCAAATTAAAAAGTAATCTAGTGGTGACTATGTAACCATTCTTCTCAAAATGAATCTGGTTCACTAATCTCCTTTAGGGAAGAAAATCTGCCATTGTTACCTGGTCTGGCTGATATGTGACTCCAGACCTGCAAAGATGCAAAGGGAAGTAGTTGACACTTAACTATGCTCTGAAATAGCCTAGAAAATCAATCAGTTCAATGGAAACCAAGGATGGGCAGAAACAGTAACACTCATATTCCAGAATTTAAAATTGGAGATATTAGGTAAAATAACTAAAGTCTTCTCATAAAAGTGTTTGGTATACATTTGTGATACTACAGTATGACCTGGGGGCTTCCATGGCCATGTAAGTCTACAAGGCAACATGCTTTGCAAGTGTCCATCATAAAGGCCGAAAAATACATTCAGTATATGAGGCAGACTATTAATCTATGAGTTTTTAACGTGGTGTTGGATGGGACTGAGATTAATTTTTGAAAAGCTATATAGAAGTACAGCGACTAAAAGAACATACAAATATTAAGAGCTACTGAATGCCACAGGGTGAAAAAACAAAAGCAAGATAAATCTGAAAGCCCTGGGTTAGACACAAGGGCTGCAAACTTTCTTCTCCTGGTACTGTCAAAATGAAAAGTGATATGAAACAGAACTGATAGCTTTTCCATGCTCATTGGCAAAACTTCAAGATTGTTACAGATTTCATTAATAAGCCAGAACATTTCCACTTTCATCACTATTAAGAAGATAGTGTTTTAGAATATTTTCCATTCTAAATTTCTCCGAAGATCACAAAAAAGTTCTGAACTGCACAAGTTTTGAAAAGCACACTCTGAATTCCAAGTGAACGTAACTAATAAATGGTATGTGATCAATATTAGTTTCCAAGGTGAAAAAGAGTCCATTGATCAATATGTAACTGCACTAAACAACTCACAGAATCCTGTGATTGCATAGCCAAATATTCTAAGTAGACACAGGATAGTGATAGGCATAGGAGATCCTACAGTTTTGCTATGTCTACTGAGAGAGGAGAAACTAAATCCTATGTAAGTACTCGACATCCAGAAGTGATGTGGCTGTAAATCAACAACTAAAACATATTCATGGCAGGACAGTCCAAGATGATCATTCAAAGTTTGTGAGAAGATTTGTAGCTCGGGTGCTTGTTGTTGTGGTTCTGTTTGCCAAGCTGGGAATTTGTGTTGCAGACATTTCGTCCCCTGTCTAGGTGACATCCTCAGTGCTTGGGAGCCTCCTGCAAAGCGCTTCTGTGATCTTTCCTCTGGCATTTATAGTGGTTTGTCTCTGCCGCTTCCGGTTGTCAGTTCCAGCTGTCCGTTGCAGTGGTCGGTATATTGGGTCCAAGTCGATGTGCTTATTGATTGAATCTGTGGATGAGTGCCATGCCTCTAGGAATTCCCTGGCTGTTCTCTGTTTGGCTTGTCCTATGATAATAGTGTTGTCCCAGTCGAACTCATGTTGCTTGTCATCTGCGTGTGTGGCTACTAAGGATAGCTGGTCGTGTCGTTTCGTGGCTAGTTGGTGTTCATGGATGTGGATCGTTAGCTGTCTTCCTGTTCATCCTATGTAGTGTTTTGTGCAGTCATGGCATGGGATTTTGTACACTATGTTGCATTTGCTCATTTTGGGTATCGGGTCCTTCGTTCTGGTGAGTTGCTGTCTGAGAGTGGCTGTTAGTTTGTGTGCTGTTATGAGTCCTGGTGGTTGCAGTAGTCTGGCTGTCAGTTCGGAAATGCTCTTGATGTATGGTAGTGTGGCTAGTCCTTTGGGTTGCGGCATGTCCTCGTTCCGTTGTCTTTCCCTTAGGCATCTGTTATGAAATTGCATGGGTATCCGTTTTTGGCGAATACATTGTCTAGGTGTTCTTCTTCCTCTTTTTGCAGTTCTGGTGTACTGCAGTGTGTTGTGGCCCTTTTGAACAGTGTCTTGATGCAACTTCTTTTGTGTGTGTTGGGGTGGTTGCTTTTGTAGTTCAGGACTTGGTCTGTGTGTGTGGCTTTCCTGTATACCTTTGTGGTGAATTCTCCGTTAGGTGTTCTCTGTACCAACATGTCTAGGAATGGGAGTTGGTTGTCCTTTTCTTCCTCTTTAGTGAATCAGATTCCTGTGAGTATGGTGTTGATGATCCGGTGTGTGTTCTCTATTTCTGTGTTTTTAATGATTACAAAGGTGTCATCCACATATCTGACCCAGAGTTTGGGTTGAATTTGCAGTAAGACTGTTTGTTCTAATCTTTGCATTACCGCTTCTGCTATGAGTCCAGAGATTGGTGAGATTGGTGTGTATCTGACACATGGTGGAAGGATTCGATTCTTTCGGCATTCATGCAGGAACCAGAGTTGTTTGTATGTGGTGCTTAGGTGGTTGGTACAGGATTCCCATTTCCTGGTAAACAGGAAGACAGCTAACAATCTGTATTCATGACCACCAACTAGCCACGAAACAACACGACCAGCCATCCTTAGTAGCAACACACGCAGATGACAAGCAACATGAGTTCAATTGGGACAACACTACTATTATAGGACAAGCCAAGCAGAGAACTGCCAGGTAATTCCTAGAGGCATGGCACTCATTCACAGATTCAATCAATAAGCACATCGACCTGGACCCAATATACCGACCACTGCAACGGACAGCTGGAACTGATAACTGGAAGTGGCAGAGACAAACCACTATAAATGCCGGAGGAAACATCACAGAAGCGCTTCACAGGAAGGTCCAAGAACTGAGGATGTCACCTAGACAGGGGACGAAACGTCTGCAACACAAATTCCCAGCTCGGCGAACAGAACCACAACAATGAGCACCCGAGCTACAAATCTTCTCACAAACTTTGAACACCTACAGGCGGGAGACACTAAGACAAGCCAGGAAATGGGAATCCTGTGCCAACTGCCTAAGCGCCACATACGAACAACTCCGGTTCCTGCACGAATGCCGAAAGAATCGAATCCTTTCACTATGTGTCAGATACAGACCACCAGTCAACAACCCACAAGCCAGGGACACAGCCAGACAGAATGGATTCAGGATAATCCAGGTAATGATTACAGACGCTCACAACAGACTCCACAAGACAAGAAATTGCGCGCCAAAAATGGTTAATTTCAAAAACCAATCAGGAACAGACCCGGACCATAGAACAGGCCGACACCATAGGACATAACAGAACCATACACCGCAAAAAAATGGCACTAAAAGAAAAAATGGCCAAACTAACACACAACAGAGAGGACACCACAACACACACCTGGATTAGAAACCTCTCCCACAGACAGCTCACAGACACGGAAAGAACAATACTGGCCAAGGGACTCAACTACAACCACAGGGATGCCAATACAGCAGACTTCCTAGCAGCACTAGAATGCACACTCAGGAACAATGGACTGACAGAAGAGACACAACAAACAGTGAGACAAAGTATCGTACCCCTGATAACAAGGAAAAGATAAACACATAACCTCAACACCAAGGAGAGGGAAGCACTAAAATCACTAAGAAACGATAAGAATATAATCATACTACCAGCAGACAAAGGCAGAATGACGGTCATCCTGGACAAAGCAGAGTATATCCAAAAAGCGCAACAAATACTTCGCAGATACCAACACCTACCAAGAGAGGGAGTTTGACCCCACCCCACAGCTCACCAATAGGATAAACAACACACTGAGGAACCTGCAAAAAAACGGACAGATAACCAGGTTTGACCTACAAAGAATGAAACCTGAAAGCAACAACACCCCCAGATTCTATGGACTACCTAAAGTGCACAAACCAGACATCCCACTCAGACCCATATATCACTACCAGGGACACCATCACACAAACTGGCTAAAGAACTACAGCAGAAACTGAAACACCTGATCAGCGGATCCAGACACTCTATACAGTCAACACAGAAATTCTTGGACATCATCAGAAATATACACATAGACAAGAAAGAAACTATGGTCGCATTCGATGTAACGGCACTGTTCACCTCTATTGACAAAACCCTAGCCAGAGAAACAATAGCCAACCTGTTGGACATACAGAACAGACAACAGGACATTGAACCTATCAACAAAGACAGCATACTCAAACTACTGGACCTGTGCCTCGCAACACACTTCACATTCAATAACCAAATATATGAACAAATCAACGGCACACTCATGGGCTCACCCATCTCTGGACTCATAGCAGAAGTGGTAATGCAAAGGTTAGAACAAACAGTCTTACCGCAAATTCAACCCAAACTCTGGGTCAGATATGTGAATGACACCTTTGTAATCATTAAAAACACAGAAATCGAGAACACACACCGGATCATCAATACCACACTCACAGGAATCCGATTCACTAGAGAGGAAGAAAAGGACAACCAACTCCCATTCCTAGACGTGATGGTACAGAGAACACCTTATGGAGAATTCACCACAAAGGTATACAGGAAAGCCACATACACAGACCAAGTCCTGAACTACAAAAGCAACCACCCCAACACACACAAAAGAAGTTGCATCAAGACACTGTTCAAAAGGGTCATAACACACTGCAGTACACCACAACTGCAAAAAGAGGAAGAAGAACACCTATACAATGTATTCGCCAAAAACGGATACCTGCGCAATTTCATCAACAGATGCCTAAGAGAAAGACAATGGAACAAGGACATGCCGCAACCCAAAGGACTAGCCACACTACCATACATCAAGAGCATTTCCGAACTGACAGCCAGACTACTGCAACCACTAGGACTCATAACAGCACACAAACCAACAGCCACTCTCAGACAGCAACTCACCAGAATGAAGGACCCAATACCCAGCATGAGCAAAACCAACGTAGTGTACAAAATCCCATGCAAGGACTGCACAAAACACTACATAGGACAACCAGGAAGACAGCTAACGATCCGCACCCATGAACACCAACTAGCCACGAAACAACACATCCAGCTATCCTTAGTAGCCACACACGTAGATGACAAGCAACATGAGTTCGACTGGGACAACACTACTATTATAGGACAAGCCAAACAGAGAACAGCCAGGGAATTCCTAGAGGCATGGCATTTATCCACAGATTCAATCAATAAGCACATCGACCTGGACCCAATATACCGACCACTGCAACGGACAGCTGGAACTGATGGAAGCGCAGAAACAAACTACTATAAATGCCAGAGGAAACATCACAGAAGCTCTTCACAGGAGGCTTTCAAGCACTGAGGATGTCACCTAAACAGGGGACAAAACGTCTGCAACACAAATTCCCAGCTCAGCGAACAGAACCATAACAAGATGTGCATTATCAGTCTGGGTGCAAAGGCAGTAAGATCATGAACAAAAGACCTTCATCAAAGGAATAGGAGACAAGTCCAAATTGAAAATCAGTATTCTTACTGCAAGAAGATGAATCATTTTATACATAAATGTTTGACCAGAAGGAAGCGGAACAAACAGCTACAGAGATATCAACCGAAGATTCTGATGCATCGCTGCTTACCTGTCATCCAGATATTCCATCATAAAAGCACAAGCACATATGCACAACTGGAGAGGCTGTTTCGTCACTGCAAGTGTCAAATCAGAAATTCATGAACACACCATTTGCACATGCCATTGATTAACCATCAGGCCCAGAGGTCCACAACATCCCAGCAATAGAAATGAGACAACAACAAGTGGTACTGCCACAGCATCAAATGACACTGAAATAACAATCACCAAAGAAGGAACATTGCTCAGATGACAACATACAAACATAGCATTATAAGACCAGCATAATTTAAAAACTAATGTATGTGACTCAGGTGTCCAAGGTACCATCTTGAGAATGGTACATGAAACATATTTCCAGTCTGCCCACAAAGATAGACATAAAAGATTGCATGCTCACCCTTTTGAAGAGCAGGGGAATTCTACTAGGCGAACTGGCTAATATTTAATCATTGCCTCATTGCTGTTTTGTGGGAGAATGCTCAGCCAGTTGACTGTAGCCATTCACAGTGTTACATACTGATCAGCAGTGACGGTAATAAACAAAAACAGAAATTGCTGGAAAAACTCAGCAAATCTGAAGAAAGGTGACTGGAGCCCAATGTTAACTTTGTTTTCTCTCCACAGACACTGCTGAACCTGTTGAGTTTTTCCAGTAATTTTTGTTTCTGATCTCCAGCATCCACAGTTTTTTGGTTTGAGCAGTGAGAGTATTTTGTTGAGACAGCCTGAAGTTGCTGCATCAGTGAAAGTTTATTTTTTACATTTAAGTCATTCCGTTGGTTGGATGATTAACAAACATTTTCCACTCATTTCTATTTTAATTTAGTGGATTTTTTTTCGATGAGCGAACTGACCATGGCACCATGATGTAGGAAGCCAATCAAGAGAGGGCAATAAGAAGGAATGCAGTGATAATAGGGGACAGTATAGTGAGAGGGGAGTGACACTGTTTTTTGTGAAAAAGCTATACTACCTGCCCAGTGTCAGGGCTCAGGATATTTGCTCAGGGTTGGAGAGGAAACTGAAATGGGATGGGGAAGATCCAGCCTTCTTGTTCCATGGAGGTAACAATGATATCGGCAGGAGAAGAAAGGGTGTTCTGCAAAGGTCAGTATGTGGAGTAGGCACCAAATTCAGAAATAGAACCACAAAGCTCAGAGTCTGTGCATCATTATCTGAATCGCACGCAAACTGTTAGACGGCAAATCAGACTACAGAGATAAATGTGGCTTAAAAGCCTGGTGTGGGAGAAGTGAACTCTGGTTTGTGGGGCTCTGGCATCAGTACTGGGGAAAGTGGAATCGATACTGCTGGAACAGTCTTTATCTGAATCATACTGGGGCCAGTGATCTTGCCAAATGCCTAATTGGGGAAGTAGAAAGGATTTCAAACTAAATAGTGTGTGCGAGGGATCAAATTGGGAAAGATGGTGGTAAATGGGAGAAGAGTCAAATAGAAAGGTATTAATGTGGGAACAGGAAAGGGTAGGGAGGACAAATCTAAGATTCTGGATTAGTGATGCTGGAAGAGCACAGCAGTTCAGGCAGCATCCAAGTAGCTTCGAAATGCTGCCTGAACTGCTGTGCTCTTCCAGCACCACTAATCCAGAATCTGGTTTCCAACATCTGCAGTCATTGTTTTTACCTCGGACAAATCTAAGAGTCAACTGACAGATGAGACTAGAATTTATGAAAAGAGTAAATGGATAAAACTGAAAGTGTGTATCTAAATGGATGTAGCATTTGAAACAAAACAGGGGAACTGAGGACGCAAATAGAAATTAATACGTTTGATCTGATTGCCTTTGCAGAGTCAGGGCTGCAGGATGTCATGGATTTGGCCCTGATTTTGAAGGATATGGGACATTAAGGAATGAGAGGAAACCAAGAAAAGGTGGGGAGTGACTATGCTGGTTAATTGTTATTCGTGCAATCAAGAGGGATGACCTCAGCACAGGATATTCAGATATGGAACCAATGTGGGTAAATGATAAAGAAGTCACTCTCCATCTAGAGTTTGCACATTCTCCCCATCTCTGCTTGAGTTTCCTCCCACAGTCCAAAGCTGTTCAGGTTAGATGGATTAGGTGTGGAAATGCAGGGTTACAGGGGTGGCTAGGGGTGTTTGGGTGGGATGCTGTTCAGAGAATAGATGTGGTCTCAATAGCCTGAATGTACTGCTTCCACCCGGTAGGGACCCTATGATTCTGTCCTCTTTAGTAATAGCTTCTAATATTTTGCCTGTGACAGATCTTAATTAACTTGTATTTTCCTACCCCTTGTCTCCTTCCTTTTGTAATAAAGGAGCTACATTCACTACCTTCCAAGCTATTGGGACTTTTCCAGAGTCAAGTCAGTTCTGAAACATTAAAACCAGTGCATCAACTATCTCACTTGTGACTTAAGATCCTAGGATTAAGGCCATCAGGAGCCAGAACCAGTCAGCTCATAGCTCCAACAATTTACTCAGTATTACTTCTCTGGCAATTGTGATTTTCTGGAGTTTATCCCTCCTTCCATTTTCTGATTTGTTGCTGCTTTGGAGTGTTACTTTATCCTCTAGGGTGAAGGCTGATGCAAAGTATCTGGTCAATTCATCTGCCATTAGCAGGATGGAATCAAACCCAGGTCCCTGGTACTGTGAGGCAGCAGTGCTAACCACTGAGCCACCGTGCCACCAGAAGTTATAACTGTTCTGGAGAAGGGTCACTGGACTTGAGACATTAACTCTGCTTTCTCTGCAAAGATATTGTCAAACCTGCTGAGTTTCTTCAGCAATTTCTGCTTTGTGAGCGATTTCCAGCATCTGCAGTTCTTTATTTTATTTTACTAGCTAAGTTACGACAGGATATATGAAGTTCAAGGTTGTCAGACAGATTCAGCATGCTTTTGTGAAAGGGAAACTGTTTGACCAATCTGCTGGGAGTTTTTTGAGGAGACACCACATGCTTTGGATAAGGGGGAAGCTGGTGGATTTACTGTACGTAAATTTACAAGAGGCATTTGATAAGGTGGCACATCGAAGATTATTGTGGAAAGTAAAAGCTTAGTGCATTGGGTAGCGTAATGGAATGGATAGAAGATTGACTGACCAACAGGAAGCAGAGATTTGGTATAAATGAGGCTTTTTCAGGCTGGCAGAGTATCAGGTGGTGTGCCATAGATATTAGTAATGGGACCTCAACTGTTTATGATTTATATAAATGACTTAGAGGAAGGGATGGTTGGTTGCCAAATTTGCTGCTGTGGTAAAGTGACTGGGCAAATATTCAGCAAATGAAATACAAGTGGAAAAATGTGAAATTGTTCTTTTTATCAGAAAGAATAAAAAGGCATACTATCAAAATGGTGAGAGATTGCAGACCTCTGATGCAGAGGGATATCGTTTACAAAAGGTAATTATGCAAGTCTAGTAACTAATTAGAAAAGCTAATAAAACATTATCGTTCATTGTGTTGGGAATTATCTACAAAAGTAGGGAGATTATGTCTCAATCGTACAGGGAACTTGTGAGACGTAATCCAGAGAATTGTGCCCAGTATTGGTCACCTTATTTAAGGCAGTTGGAGGCAGTTCAGAGGAGGTTTATCAGATTGACTCCTGGAATGAATGGGTTGATTTATGAGGAATGGTTGGACAGGCTAGGCTTGTATTTTCTGGAATTTGAAAGAGTGAGAAATGGCTGAGTAGGCTGGGGCTATTTTCCCTGGAGCATCGGAGGTTGAGGATTGATGTAATCGAGATTTATAAAATCATGGGTAGGATAAACCGACAAAGTTTTTTTTCTTGGGTGGGGTAGGGGGTCCAGAACTAGAGGGTATAGGTTCAAGGTGAGAGGGGAAAGATATATAGAGGGTGGTACATGTATGGAATGAGCTGTCAGAGGAAGTAGTGGAGGCTGGTACAAATACAGCATTTAAAAGACATCTGGATGGGTATATGAATAAGAAAGGTTGAGAGGGACATGTGCCAAGTGCTGGCAAATGGGACTAGATTAGGTTAGGATATCTGGTTGGCATGGGCAAGTTGAACTGAAAGGTCTGTTTCCGTGCTGTACATCTCTCTATGCATGTGCAGAGATTAATGAGAGTAATGATCTGCTAATGTATGAGAACAGTTGTGTACATTGTGGGTAACTTGGGTAACTCACACTGTAAACAATAATGCGTGCAAATGTCTTTGTATGCTCAGGGCAATGTCTGGCATAGACATTCAGTGCTGCATTAACATGCCCCTGGCCTGCCTTAGTCATGTGATGTTTACCATGAGATACTTTTGGCAGGCATCAAATTTACAAGCAGCTCAATAAAGACTTATGACATGCACATTGCCCTGCAAACTCATGGCAGATAGATATATTATACAAAATTAGACATGTACTTCTTGGAACTTATAAGTTAAAGTGCTATTTTGATCAAGGTTTTCAAGTTATTAATGGGCATAGATCAACAAATAGAAACCATCTGTGCTGTGCTGGATTTTAAAGATTAGAATGAGCTTTTAGGCATTAAAGTAGGAAACACTTTTACATGTTTACATTGAAGTTTGGAAGTCTCCTGCAAATAGCATTTGATGTTGGATTTGTTATTAATTTTAAGTCAGAGTGGTAGACTATTGGGGAAAATTAATATATTTTATGATGCCACAGATCAGCCAGGATTTCATTGTGGGGTGGAATAGTCTCAATGGACTAAATAGCCCCTTCTTGTGCTTATGTTCTGTAATGTTTTATAATTGCTGTCTCAAAGGTGAAAAAGCATGGCTCATATGTAAGCTTGTAGTTACTCTGCTTCACGGTAAGATTTTCTTGTCTGTGTGGTGGCTTTGGAGGATTGAGTCTTTAAAGGATTTAAACTGAATCCAGCTGCCTCCTTCAGCTTGTCTTGATCTGTTAACTCTCCCACTGCCCCAGGTCCTGGCACTCACAGTGAGCAGCTGCAGACAGAGTGAGTGAAAGCACACTGAACAAGCACTGGCTGGAAGATTGTCTGAAACAGGTTGAGGATCTGGATGGGTTATATGGGGGAGGGAACTTGTCTAGTTATTATGATCCTTTCAAATCCCCACTGTAGAGATTTGAGCACATAATCAAACCTGACACTCCATCAATACTGAGGAAGATCTGCACCTGTCTGTGGCGCGTGCTAAGACACCACTGCTCTGTCAGATGGGTAATATCAAGGGAGTACTGCACTTTCAAATCTCTCAGTAATGACAAAGGTTGAGTTGTGAGAGGCAGGGCTGAAGAAGGGCTGCACATTTTAACAGTTGTTAATTTTAAATCTGAGATTCATAAATTTTTGTTATGCAAATGTATTCAGATTATGGGCCAAAGGAGTTAGTCCAGACATCAGCCATGATCTAATTGAATGGTGGAACAGACTGAAGGGGCTGAATGGCCTTCTCCTGTTCCTATATTCCTCCTGTTAAAAATTCTATACTGAGAAAGTGAGGCACTTTGGAGGGGCAATGCTGAGGAAATACTTGACTGTAGGAGGACAGCACTCGAGGGAGTGTTATCAATGTATTAATATCACAAGCAAGTTCTGGGATCCTTCGAACAGCTAAGGATTGGACACTATACTAATATAATTGATGAATATTTATGAATTATTTACAGTCTGCACAGAGGAATGGTAGAGCTGGTCCCAGTCCATGTGATCTGACTTCACTGATGACGCAGTCTAGCTGTTAGCATATAGCTATTAATCCTATTTACTATAATCAGGATCAACAGGCTGGTTTACCGTATGGAATGCACTCTGACCCTAGCAGAGGAAGGGCGGTCTTTCTCACTGATATTTTGTTCTCCATGTTCTCTCTTTCTGTGATTCTGACAAATTACAGCCTCACAACTTTCTTTCACCAGGACTCAGGATGCTTTGAATATACCGTCTCTTTTTAAGCATCTAAAGAAACAAGGCATTATCGAGCTTTGTGCTCCATGAATGCTCTCATCATCTTCTTGTAATTTATACTCAGTTTGTGGTCTTCGCTAGAAAGATCAACATACGTCACTCTGAGAAGGTATTTGTGAGCCATTACTTCAACAGTTGCAGTTGGTGTGGAGGAGGTATTTATCATGATGGGCAAAAATTGCAGTAATTTCTAAGGTCCAGGCACCACCATATGGTGAGTTAAGGTTATTAATCTAACAGGCTTGATCTGTATGAAAAGCAACATTCCAAACTGCCCATGATGTCCTGCCATATTCCATTCAGTGCAATCACTGTGATCACAGGAAAGTGATGCAGTATTGTACCTAATCCCTATTTTGGGAACATACTAAATTAACAGGCAGTAACAGACAGCTAGTCTATCCCACACTACAATGGCCAGAAGTTGAAATTTATTGGAGGCATGCATATGAATTCGGAGCAGGGCAGACCACTCAGCCCTGCTCATCCATTGAATAAAATCATGGTTGATCTGATTAGTTCATGTTCTCACTTACCCTCGATAATCCTCACCCTTTGCTTATCAGAAATCTATCTACCTCTCCTTTAAGAATATACAAAGACTCTCCCTCCACTGACTTTTGAGGAAAGGACTTCCAAAGACTCATGGAACTGCTAAAAGAAAACTCTCCTTAATTTTGGTCTTAAATAGGTGCCCAGTTATTTTTAAATAATGATCCTTAGTTCTAAATTCTCTCATATCAGAGGAGGAAAATCCCTTCTATATGACTTTGTCAAGCTCCCTCAGGATCTTATATGTTTCAATTAAGTTGTCTCTTAGTGTTCTAAACTCCAACAGATACAAACCTAGCCTAAGCAATCTTTTCTCTTAAGTCAATTCCATTTCAAGATATGAGCCTAATAAACCTTCTCTAAACTGCTTCCAATTCATTTAAATCTAATCTTATGTAAGGAGACTAATACTACACAGTACTCCAGATGTGCTCTCATCCATGACCTGTATAATGTGCCTCCTACTCAATTTCCCTTGCAATAAACAAAAATGTTCTTTTAACCTTCCCAATTATTTGCTGTATCTGCATACCAACGTTTTGCAACTTATACAGTAAGACACCCACATTTGTTAGCATCTCAGTGTTCCACAATTGCTTACTATTTAGATAATATGTTTTCTTTTTATTCTTCTTGCCAAAATGGACAATTCCACCTTTTCCCACATTATACTCTATGCCAGATCTTTGCCCACTTACCTAATCTATTTATTTCCCCTGATAGCCTCACTTGTCATGACTTACTTGCCTATTCATGTTTGGGTCATCAGCAAATTTACTAATCATTCTTTTGGTATCTTCCACCAAGTCATTTATATCAATTGTAAATCCCTGTGGCACATTACCCATTACATTTTACCAACCAGAAACACTCTGTTAGGTGGTCAATCTTCTATCCATGCCAATATGTTACCTCATATGAAATGAGCTTTTATTTTCTGCAAGAACCTCTGATGTAACACCTAATAAAGTTTATTGGGCCCCCTATGTCTAGAGCACAAATTATTTCCTCAAAGAAGTCCAATAAATTAATTAAATATGATTTCCCTTCCACAAAACCATGTTGAAGCCGCCTACTTACCTTGAATTTTTCTAAGCACCCTGTTATAATATCTTTAATAATAGCCTCTAACTAACTGGCTTGTTGGTTCCTGCTTTATGTCTCCTCTCCTTTCAAGTGAAAGGGTTGACATTTGCTATTTTCCAGTCTAATGGAGCCTTCCCCAAATCTTGGGTATTTTGGGAAATAAAACCAAAGCATTAGATATTTGCTGCATATAAGCAAGTTCCAAAATGTTTGCCCAATGACAGTGAAGGAATGGTATCAAATCAGGATTGTGTGTGGTTTGGAGAGGGACTTGCTGGAAGTAGTATCCCTATATGACTCCGCTGCTATCTTGTTTTTCCAGACTGCAGAGGTTGTGGGTTTGATACTCTTACATCTGCTGCTGTATTCAGATATGATGTGGAGGTGACAGTGTTGGACTGGGGTTGACAAAGTTAAGAATCACACATCATCAGGTTATAGTCTAACAGGTTTATTTGAATATACAGGCTTTTGGAGTGCTCTGAAAGCTTGTACTTTCAAATAAACCTGTTGGACTATAACCTAGTGTTGTGTGATTTTTAACTATATTCAGATAGAGATGCCTATGAATGTGCAAACAGCTATTGCTCTTCATGCAAAAGCACAAATACACTGGATGTTGAACAGTTCAACATTTCGTAGGGAATAATGAATGTCTGGAATAGGTTGGCAGCTGGTGCTGTCTCCCTCTACACCTTCAAGAAGGACCAGACTAATTCCTGACTATGATTAGATTAGATTACTTACAGTGTGGAAACAGGCCCTTCGGCCCAACAAGTCCACACCAACCCGCCGAAGCGCAACCCACCCAGACCCGTTCACCTAACACTACGGGCAATTTAGCATGGCCAATTCACCTAACCTGCAGATTTTTGGATTGTGGGAGGAAACCGGAGTACCTGAAGGAAACCCATGCAGACATAGGGAGAATGTGCAACCTCCACACAGAGAGTCGCCTGAGACAGGAATTGAACCCGGGTCTCTGGTGCTGTGAGGCAGCAGTGCTAACCACTGTGCCACCGTGCCACCCCGGAAGGGACTTAAGACCATTTAATTTCCAGGTTTTGGTTTTGATTGCTTGAGTGGGTTTGTGAGGAATTGTTTACTTTTCATTGTTGCCTCTGGTTTCTTTGCATTTTTGCCTCTTCTGGGTGATCATGCAACAGTAAGAGTGGGGCAGAGAAGGGAGGTGACAGGGGAGATAGGGGAGAGAAATGTAAGGGGATGCATGGTATAAAGTTTCCAATTATTATCAGTTGCTGATCACCATGCTGTGAGACAAGCTGATGAACAGTTTGTTCCTGCCAGTTAATTTTGTGTGTTCACAAATAGGAAATAGATAGATTACTACTTCAACTTCCTGTAATCACAGTAATTGCACTGAATAGAATACCCCAGGGCACCATGGTGCTGATGATTTGGAATGCTGCTTTTCATGCAGGTATCTGCACCAACAAGTCGGATTAATAACCCTAACTCACCTTTTGGTGGTGCCAGGAACTCAAACATTCTTGGAATAGAAACCCTCCAGCATTATCAATTATCTAGAGCCATTGTTGCTCAACATTCCTTCTTAGATTTTTTATTATAATATCTTTCTACAACAATGATAGCTTCTAGTTATATAATGCCTTTAATGCAAGAAAACATTAGCTTTCATGCACAGTGGTTAGTACTGCTACCTCACAGCACCTGGATTCAATTCCAGTCTTGGGTGATTGTCTGTGTGGAGTTTGCACATTCTCCCGGTGTCTGTGGGTTTCCTTCCACAGTCCAAAGATGTGAAGGTTAGGTGGATTGGCCATGCTGAATTGCTCACAATGTCCAGAGATGTGCAAACTAGGTAGATTAGCCATGGTAAATGTGGGGTTACAGGGATAGGGCAGGGGGATGGGTCTGGGTGGGATGCTGTTTGGAGGGTCAGTGTGGACTTACTTGGCCTGCTTCCCCATTGTCGGGATTTTATATTAAGGCAGATAGCCAAAAGAGGTAAGTTTTAAGATGTGTTCTAAACAAGGAGTGAAAGCTAAAGAGATGATCAAGCTTTAGGAAGGAAATTCCAGAATCCGTATCTTCTAACAGCTAAAGGCATGGTACCAGGGCTGGAACAAGACAGTTACTCTAATGAAAGGGCATCAACTCAAAATGCTAACTCTTTCTTTCCACTGATGGTGCCTGACCTGCTCAGTATTTCCAGCATTTTCTGTGTTTGTTCAACAGTGAAGTCCTGCAGTAGGGTTAGGGTTAGGGAAAGTCCTGCACTTTCTCATGCAAAAAAAGGTGGTGGAAATCTAGAATTCTCTTCGGCCACTCCCCCCCCCAAAAAAAGCTGCGGATCTGAGGATCAATTGAACATTTCAAGACTGAAATTGATTAGTCTCTGTAGGTAAGGGCATTAAGGAGCTTGGAGTAAATCAGTGATGCCATCAAATGCTTGTCACAGGTAGTGACAGCTTATTTATTAGTTTGTGGAGTATACCAAAGCCAATTGGAAAAGCTTCACTACACAGAAAATGGTTTGACTGGCAAAAGCATGAATAGAGTAGAATGCATAAATCCCTTGAAAATGGAAATAACTCCTAGAAAAATCAAAATCAAAAGGAAGATAGAGAGCACTGGATTTACTGCTAGACACCAGCCTCTGGTCGCTTTCAATTTTATATCCTTTGGCCTGAATGAACTAGTGTCCAAGTTCACCCTGGGGGCCAAGGAGATTCTGAGATGCCCTAATTTTATGATCAACATTATTAAGGTCAAAGGACTGGAGGAAGTGATGGAGTGAATTACTTTATTCAGAGGAACATTTGAGATCCAGAATGTGCTGCCTGAAATGGTGCTGGAAACAAATTCAGCCATATTATTCAAAAGAAAGTTGAACAATTACTTTGAGGTGAAATTTGCAGAACCACTGGGAGAAAGCAGAGGACTGGGAGTAATTAGATAGCTCTTTCAAAGACCTCAAAAAGGCACAACAGGCTTAATGTTCTCCTTCTTTACTGCAAGATTTTATGTTGGGAGAAACTAAGGATTTATAAATGAACAGCAGGATTCTAAAATTAATAAAAAGTAAAACCTTAATTTCTACAAACATCTCATGCTCTCAGATCATCCCAAACCACTTCATAGCTAATGAAGTATTTTTCCAGTGTACTCATTGTTGCAATAAATTAAATATATCAGAAAATGAATAGCTTGGGAGCTGGTGGAGACTGGTGATTGGTGAATGAATATTTTGCGTAAAGGAGAGAAGATTTTAAAAAATCCAATCTCACTTGGGGAGGGGTGTGTGTGTGTGTATTCAAACTCTATGCTGCGTAATGAACACTAGGTGGCACTGCAGGACAGGGCCAAACATCTTTAACCAATCGGTCTGTCATCTTTAAAACTCAAATTCAAGAATTCTGAGATTTCAGCCACAATCTGTTGTTGGTTTTACTTTCTATATACACTGGTTGATAAGGAACAGGAACAGAATGCCTACATCTTGCTCTGGAGCCTTCTTCTCCTCTCATTGAACCACTCTCACCCCAAGGTGCCTTATGTTGCAAGGCCAATGCAATTCTGTCTCACTGTTTAACAGGTTAGAAAAACTGTAAGAATGGATTCAGTCTTTATTGTAGAAGATATGAATTTGATTCCAAAAATATTAAATAATCAAGGAGCAAAAGGGGCAAAGGAAAAAATGCAGTAACTGTCACTAGAGAAAAGGTGCAAGGCAAACTAATAGGGAGAAAGACTGATAATCCTTTGAACCTGATGGGATGCAGCCCAGGATGGAAAAGAAGTAGCTACAGAGGTCTAGGGGCAAATTACTGCAGATTCTGGAATCTGTACTGAAAACAACAAATGCTAGAGATCACAGCGAGTCAGACAACATTGATGAGCAAGCTTACGTTTCTGACTCTTCATCAGAGCTGAAGTGAAGTTTGGAGGCGGGCAGTATTTCTGCTATAGTCGGAAGGGGGTGGAGTTGGTTGGTGTAGAGTGCTGGTGGAGAAAAGATGTTGATAGTTCAGATTAAGTGATCGGAATGTGAGAATGGCAGAATAATGGTGTATCTAACCGCCAGAATTGAAACAAAAGACCGAGGCGGGGGACGCAGTGACAGAGAAAGTAACAAGTGAAGCTAAAAGAAAGGGAAGAAATGGGAGTTGGGCATAGAGGCATATGTACAGTGTGGAAACAGACCCTTCGGTCCATGCCAACCAGATATCCCAACCCAATCTAGTCCCAGCTGCCAGCACCCGGACCATATCCATCCAAACCCTATTCAATACCCATATAACTGCCTATTAAATGTTGCAATTGTACCAGCCTCCACCACTTTCTCTGGGAGCTTATTCCATACACGTACCACCCTCTGCGTGAAGAAATTGCCCCTTAGGTCTTTGTTACATCTTTCCTTCTCACCCTAAACTTATGCCCTCTAGTTCTGGACTCCCCAACCCCAGGGAAAAAACATTGCCTCTTTATCCTATCCATGCCCCTCATAATTTTGTAAACCTCTATAAGGTCACCCCTCAGTCTCCGACGGTCCAGGGAAACCAGCCCCAGCCTGTTCAGCCTCTCCCTATAACTCAAATCCTCCAACCCTGGCAACATCCTTGTAAATCTTTTCTGAACCCTTGCAAGTTTCACAACATCTTTCCGATAGGAAGGAGACCAGAATTGCATGCAATATTCCAACAATGGCCTAACCAATGTCCTGTACAGCTGCAAAATGACCTCTTAACTCCTGTACTCAATACACTGACCAATAAACGAAAGCATACCAAACACCTTCTTCACTTTCCTATCTACCTGCGACTCCACTTTCAAGGAGCTATGAACCTGCACTCCAAGGTCTCTTTGTTCAGCAACACTCCCTAGGACCTTACCATTAAGTGTATAAGTCCTGCTAAGATTTGCTTTCCCAAAATGCAGCACCTCGCATTTATCTGAATTAAACGCCATCTGCCACTTCTCAGCCCAATGGCCCATCTGGTCCAGATCCTGTTGTAATCTGAGGTAACCCTCTTCACTGTCCTCCAATTTTGGTGTCATCTGTAAACTTACTAACTGTACCTCTTATGCTCGCATCCAAATCATTTATGTAAATGACAAAGAGTAGAGGACCCAGCACCGATCCTTGTGACACTCCACTGGTCACAGGCCTCCAGTCTGAAAAACAACCCTCCACCACCACCCTCTGTCTTCTACCTTTGAGCCAGTTCTGTATCCAAATGACTAGTTCTCCCTGTATTCCGTGAGATCTAACTTTGCTAATCAGTCTCCCATGAGGAACCTTGTCGAACGCCTTACTGAAGTCCATATAGAGCACATCTACCACTCTGCCCTCATCAATCCTCTTTGTTACTTCCTCAAAAAACTCATTCAAGTTTGTGAGACATGATTTCCCATGCACAGAGCCATGTTGACTATCCCTAATCAGTCCTTGCCTTTCCAAATACATGTACATCCGATCCCTCAGGATTCCCTCCAACAACTTGCCCACCACCAATGAAAGGCTCACTGGTCTATAGTTACCTATCTTGTCCTTATCACCCTTCTTCAACAGTAGCACCACGTTAGCCAACCTCCAGTCTTCTGGCACACCTCACCTGTGACTATCGATGATACAAATATCTCAGCAAGAGGCCCAGCAATCACTTCTCTAGCTTCCCACAGAGTTCTAGGGTACACCTGATCAGGTCCTGGGGATTTATCCACTTTTATGCGTTTCAAGACATCCAGCACTCCCTCATCTGTAATCTGGACACTTTGCAAAATGTCATCATCTATTTCCCTCCAGTCTATATCTTCCATATCCTTTTCCACAGTAAATACTGATGCAAAATACTCATTTGGTATCTCCCCCATTTTCTGTGGCTCCACACAAAGACCACCTTGCTGATCTTTGAGGTGCCCTATTCTCTCCTTAATTACCCTTTTGTCTTTAACGCATTTGTAAAAACTCTTTGGATTCTCCTTAATTCTATTTGCCAAAGCTATCTCCTGTCCGCTTTTTTCCCTCCTGATTTCCCTCTTAAGTATACTCCTACTTCCTTTATACTCTTCTAAGGATTCACTCGATCTATCCTGTCTATACCTGACATATGCTTCCTTCTTTTTCTTAACCAAACCCTCATCCAGCATTCCCTATAGTTACCATCCTTCCCTTTCACCCTGACAGGAATATACTTTCTCTGGATTCTTGTTATCTCATTTCTGAAGACTTCCCTTTTTCCAGCCGTCCCCTTACCTGAGAACATCTGCCCCCAATCAGCTTTCAAAAGTTCTTGCCTAATACCGTCAAAATTGGCCTTTTTCCAATTTAGAACTTCAACTTTTAGATCTGGTCTATCCTTTTTCATCATTATTTTAAATCTAATAGAATTATGGTTGCTGGCCCCAAAGTGCTCCCCCACTGACACCTCAGTCACCTGCCCTGCTTTATTTCCCAAGAGGAAGTCAAGTTTTACACCTTCTCTAGTAGGTTCATCCACATACTGAATCAGAAAATTGTCTTGTGCCCACTTAAGAAATTCCTCTCCATCTAAACCTTTAACACTATGCCAGTCTCATTCGATGTTTGGAAAGTTAAAATCCCCTACCATAACCATCCTATTATTCTTACAGATAGCTGAGATCTCCCTGCAAGTTTATGTCTCAATTTCCCTCTGACTATTGGGGGGTCTATAATACAATCCCAATACGGTGATCATCCCTTTCTTATTTCTCAGTTCCACCCAAATAACTTCCCTGGATGTATTTCCGGGAATATCCTCCCTCAGCACAGCTGTAATGCTATCCCTTAACAAAAATGGTCCACAATATGAAGGTGTTTAACTCAATGTTAAGTCCAGAAGGCTGTAAAGTGCCTAGTCTGAAAATGAGATGTTGTTCCTCCAGTTTGCGCTGTGATTCACTGGAGGAGTGCAGCATGCCTAAGATAGATAAATGGGCATGTGAGCAAGACATTGTCTTAAAATGACTGGCTACATGAAGATCAGGGTCATGCTTATTCTGCAAAGCGGTCACCCAGTCTGCATTTGGTTTTTCCAATGTACAGTAGGCCACATTGAGTGCAGCAAATATAATACACAAGATTGGAGGAGGTACAGGTGAAATGCTGTAATAAACAGGATAGAAAAAGGAGTAGCAGTGGATGTAATATATTTGGATTTCCAGAAGGAATTTGATAAGGTACCTCGCATTAGGTTACTTAATAAAAACTCATGTGTTGGAGGTTATGTATTAATATGGATAGAGGATTGGTTAACTAATAAAAAACAGAGATTAGGGATAAATGGGCATTTTCAGGATGGCAACTCTATAATTGGCAGAGTCCATCGTGACTAGTGCTGTGCCCACAATTATATAAAAATGATTTGGATGAGGAAAACAAATGTACTGTAGCCGAATTTGTGGATGACATGGAAATAAGTGGGAAGGCAAGTGGTGAGGATGACACAAAGAGTCTACAGAGGGATATTACAGGGTAAGTGAGAGTGGGCAAAAGTTTAGCAGATGGAATATAATGTTGAAAAAGTCAGCTTATGCACTTTGGCAGGAAGAATAGAGGAAATGAATATTATTTAAGGGGAGAAAGGTCATAGAAAGCTGCAGCACAGATGGTTTTGGATGTCCCTATGCATGAAGCACAAAAAGCTACCATCCAAGTTCAGCAGGAAATAAGGAAGACAAATAGAATGTTAGCATTTATTTCAAAAGAAATGGAACATAAAAATAAGGACGTTTTACAAAGCATACCTTAAATACTGCAAGTGGTTTGCTCTCCTAATCTAAGGAAGGATATCCTGGCATTAGAGGCTTACCAAAGAAGGTTCACTAGGCTGATAGCAGATGTGAAGAGGCAGTTTTATGAGGAAAAGTTGAGTAGGTTGAGGCAGTACTCAATGGAGTTTAGAAGAATGAGAGGTGATTTTATTGAAACATGTAAGATTCTTAGGGGACTTGACAGGGTAGGTGGGAGAGGTTTTTACCCCCTTGTGGGATAAGGACCAAGGCGTATGATCTCAGAGTAAGGGCTTACCCATTTAAGGGGGAGATGAGGAGGAATTCCTTTGCTTAGAGGGTTGTGAATCTGTGGAATTCTTTACCACAGAGGACTGCCAAGGCTGGGTCTTTTTCAGTATTCAAGGCTGAGATAGACAGAGTTTTAATCAATAGGAGCATCAACAGTTATAGGGAGAAGGCAGGAAAATAGAGTTGAAAGTTACCTGATCAGCCATGATCTCATTGCCTGGTGGAGCAGACCTGATGGGCTGAATGACCTACTTCTGCTCCTCAGATCTCATGGATTTATTGTCTAAGGTTATATTCATAAATAATTTAGGAACCATTTTAATCTTAACCAGAACATGTAAATATGTAGCTGTAAATGTGTGTGTCTCAATTTTTAAAAATATGAAACACTCATCTTCAGTTTTTCAGAGATACTGCAACAATGATGGGGTGACAAGTTATAGCAGAGCTTTAATAGAAATATGGACATAGGACTGTATTATCAAAATATAAAGTCAGAATATATTATATGGAAATTACAACATAGAAGCTATCCAACTGGCTAATGTAGGTGTTTATACTCCACATGAGCCTCCTCCCACTCCTCTTCATCTCTCTTCAATATCATTCAGTTCATTTTTGCCCTTATGTGCATATCTAACTTCCCCTAGTACTTGTCCTCTGACACTGCTGCACTGTCGCATTATGAATCCTCTGACAATGCAGTGCTCTTTAGTGCCACCTGTCCAACAGTGCAGCCCTCCCTCAGTATTGATCATCCCACCATGCTGGGCTTAATCAGTAACAGCTCTCCAGCAATAGCACTCTGTCAGCACTGCTTCCTGATAGTATCCTCATGCTACATAGCCAGAATGTCATTGATGCTTGTGGGATGTTGCTGAGAATGACTTTGCTGCCATAATTCCTACATTATAACAGTGACAAAATGTCAAAATACATTATTGGCTATACAGACAGTTGTGAATGGGTTTCGTTCTTGAGTACATTTGCAAATTTATTTGTGTGCAAGCATGAACATTATGCAGGACAGTATAAAATAACCTTTTATAAGTCTGACAAAATGTTCACATCAGATCTTTAAAATTAAGATTAACACACCCTTGCATGAGATCCTGTTCGCAAGTATGTGCATTCGTAAGTTGGATGCTCATAAATCAGGAACTGCTTATAAATCATTTTGTGGCCTGAAGTTGTGATAGGTGCTATCAAAATTCAATTGAAACAGAAATTGGTGGAGGAAATCAGTTTGTCTGGCAGCACCTATGAAGAGAACCAAGCTAATGTTTCAAGCTTGATATAATTCTTCTTCAGATATTGGTTCTGGAGAAGTTATATCAGAATTGAAACATTAACTCTGTTTCTCTTTCCACAGATGCTGTCAGACACGATAGTTTCTTCAGCACTTTCTGTTTTTATTTCAGATTACTAGCATCCACAGTATTTTGCTTTTACTTTGGAAATGTAAGCCCATATTTCTTAATATACCCTCTCGCTAGAGAATTCGCTATTAAAGGAAGTTAACGGAATTAAAATCCTCCATTTAGTATGTATCATCATTAAGTAGTTGCCTGTTGTCTGTTTAGTGCATCATACCAATTTGTTTTGCATGAGTTGTTTTGCAAGTTACCTTGATTTTTAGTAATCACACAACACCAGGTTATAAACACCAGGTTTATTTGGAAGTACTACTAAAGTTGTGGTTGACCTCAAGTTTTAAAGAAGGTCAAACTACTAAAACTCATGAAGTGGAGGAGCCAGTGTTGGACTGGGGTGGACCAAGTTTAAAATCACACAACACCAGATTATAGTCCAACAGGTTTATTTGGAAGCACTAGCTTTCAGAGCACTGCTTCTCCATCACGTAACTACCGAAACCTTGTACTTTCAAACAAACCTGTTGGATAATAACCTGGTGTTGTCTGATTTTTAACTAACTCACAATAAGTCAACCTCTCAACTTTGTTTTCAAATCCCTACATCCCTTCCTCTCCCTATGATACCTGCCAACCCTCAAGTTCCGAGATGTCCGTGTTCCTGTTTTGTTTTCCCAACCAGAATGGCCTGCCCTTGGTTGCCATGTCTTCATTTGGTCCAATAATTAACATTGCATTAAATCTTCACTTGTTGGTTTAAATGGAGACTGTAGAGCACAGAAGATGAAAAGGCTGGAGTCTACATGGAAGTAGCACTGAAGATCTGGAACAAAAACAGGATTTCCTGGTGAAACTCAGCAGGTCTGGTAGCATCTGTGGGAAGAAAGCAAAGTGAACATTTGAAATCCAGTGACCGTTCTGATGAAGATTTTAGATCAGCACTTTTGTTTTATGTAAACTGAAGATCTGGAGGTATCTAAAGGATGTTTTGCTGCAGTGAATTCGAAGGAAGAACAACATGGATAAGACCTAGGAGTGGAAGTAAGGTCATTTCTATGTCTTATGGATGTTGGAATCTGTAAAATACTGGTGAGCACCGTTGTCACTAGGAGAGCAAACTCATCTGAAACATATTAAACTGACTTATTAACAGAGTCAAATAGGATGTGAAGAAGAAACTGTATGCTCCAAAGGTGAGACCTGGATCCTCTGGGCTTGTGCAATGACAAAATATAGTTACATCAACACTGAGAGGGCTTCAACCAGATTCCTACTGACTATACAATAGGCACGATAGTAAATTTAAAGATGTTCACAGGGGAGCTGAGAGCATCTTCCTCAGTACTGTATAGCTCAATTCTCAAGTGATTCATGTCTTGTTTATACGCTCCCTGAGCAATTCCCCCTCCCCCCGACACTCCCCCACACCCATTACCGATGCTCTCAATCACTGCACTCTGTGGGGATGCTGGCTGTGAGTGTGCAGTGGGCTTTGCTAACCCGGGTAAGTGGCCCATTCAACCCGCAGATGGAGCCAGTTAAACAGCCGGAGAGCCGACAGGGAGCGGGAGACGGTGTTGTTCGGTCAAGCCTCTCTCCCCAGATTAAACTCTCTCCCTTTTGCAGACCCGGGGTCGCCCCACTCCCCCGCCCCGTCTGCGGCATCTCGAGCCCACCCTAAAACCTGGGGAGGGGAGGGTGAAACAGAGGGAAACTACCCCTCCTCAACTCCCCAGCAATCAGGAGACCGCAAACCGGTCTCCCGTGCTCTCCTCCGGATTGGGCTCTGAGAGACATCGTGGAAGGAGGCAGGGAGGTAGAGGGAGAGGGGAGAGACTGACTCCCCCTGGAACCGAACTCGCAGTCTGACAACAAAACCCGCTGCAGGAGTTGGGCTGACCCAGACGTACGGCAGAATGTAAACAACCCGGCTCCGAGAGAGGATGTCCCCGTGTCAGTTTCCAGCTGATTGGGAATTTCCTGGCTGCGGAAATTGACCTGAGAAATTCCAGGAGACTGGAGAGAGAGAAGGAAGGTGGCTCCATCTCCGTGTTGCCGCAAGCATGGGTTACTGTAGCAGGAAAACCAAAACTTTGGTCTCCACTTGTGTGATCCTGAGCGGAGTCAGCAATCTGCTGTGCCTCGTCTATGTCGGCTGGATGACCAACTACCAGAGCAGCGGACACATCAAAGTGCAACCACCCTTACCTGAACTTAAACTCGAGGAAGACAAGAGGGAGAGCCAGAGGCTGAGGGAAAGGCTGGACCGACTGGAAAACGTTGTAAATCAACACCTACAAGGTAAGATTTACAGTAACTCCATCCACTTTGCAGAGTCTGTGACCTACAACTTTCCCCTCTCCACATTCCCACTCCCTGTTCCCACCCCTTCCTTTCACCCAGATGCCTGGACAAGCCTGATTCAATTCTGAAAGTCTCATGTTAAATAAAAGCTCTTGTCCCCTGACCATTCCTTAATAACCCAGGTTGTGTTTTTAATTTTGAGGCAAGTTAATTCCACTTCAGCCTGTCCCTCTAATGTCCCGTCAAGTGTGATGCTGGAAAAGCACAGCCAGTCAGACAGAATCCGAGGAGCAGGAGAGGTGATGTTTTGAGCATAAGCTCTTCATCATCAGGATGAACATCAGTCAGGATGATGAAGAGCTTATGTTCAAAACATCACCTCTCCTGCTCCTCGGATGCTGCCTGACTGGCTGTGCTTTTCCAGTGCCACATTTGTTGACTCTGATGGCCAGCATCTGCAGGCCTCACTTTCTTCTAATGTCCCATCATCAGGTGTCTCCAATTCCCCATCTGTCTATCCCCATAAAGTCCCATCTGTTTGCCTCCCCAAAGCATACCTGTTTACCCCTATGCCTAGTTTCTGTCCTCTCAAAGTCCCATCTGCCTGCTCCCAATGCCATATCACTTTGACTTAATGTCCTAATTTATTTCACTAATGCCCAATCAGTCTGTCCTGCAAATGCCCCATCAGACTGTCCTCCTAATGCTCCATCAGGATAGCCCACAATTCCTCAACAATCTGTCCTCCCAATGCCCCATCAGTCTATCCCACAATTCCTCAACAATCTGTCCTCCCACTGCCCCATCAGTCTATCCCACAATTCCCCAACAGTCTGTCCCCCCAATGACCAATCTGTCTATCCCACAATGCCCCAAACGTCTGCCCTCCTATTGGCCCATCCTCCTAATACTCCCTCAGTCTGTCCCCCCATTGTTGAAAGTGAGTACAACAGATGCTGGAGATTAGAGTCAAAGTTAGAGTGGTGCTGAAAAAGCACAGCAGGTGAGGCAGCATCTGAGGAGCAGGAAAATTGATGTTTCCTGATGAAGGGCTCCTGCTCGAAAAGTCTATTTTCCTGCTCCTCAGATGCTGCCTGACCTACTGTGCTTTTCCAGCACCACTCTAATCCTATCACCCCAATGCCCCATCAGTCTGTCGTCCTAATACCCCATCACCCTGACTTCCCAATGGCCCCTCAGTCCATCCTCCTAATGCCCCTCAGTCTGTCCTCCCAATGCCCCATCAATCTGTCCTCCTAATACTCCATCAGTCTAACCTCCCAATGCCGTATCAGTTTATCCTCCTAATACACCCTCAGTCTGCCCTCCTAATGTCCCCATCAGTCTGTCCTAATACTCCATCAGCCAGTCTTCCCAATCCCACCTCAGTCTAACCTCCTAATCCCCCATCAGCCTGTCTTCTCAATGCCCCATCAGCCTGTCCTCCAAACGCCCCTCAGTCTGTCCTCCTAATGCCCCTTAATCTGTCCTCCCATTGCCCCATCAGTCTGTTTTCCTAATTTCCCCTCAGTGTGTCCTCCCAATGCCCTATCAGTCTGATGTCCTAATGCCCCTCAGTCTGTCCTCCCAATGCCTCCATTAGGCTGTCCTCCCAATGCCCCTCAGTCTGTTCTCCCAATGCCTCCATCAGTCTATCCTCCTAATGCTCCATCAATCTGTCCTCCCAATTCTGCCTCAGTCTGTCTTCCTAAGACCCCATCAGCCTGTCATCCCAATGTTCTTTCAATCCATCCTCCTACAGCCCCTAAGTCTGTCCTCCCATCGCCCCTCAGTCTGTCCTCTAATGCCCTATCTGTCTGTCTTCCCAATACACCATCAGTCTGTCCTCCTAACGTCCCTCAGTCTGTCTTCCTAATTTCCGTCAGTCTGTCCTTCCAATGCTCCATCAGTCTATCCTCCTAATGTCCCCATTAGTCTGTCCTCCTAATGACCCCTCAGTGTGCCCTCCTAATGCTCCATCGGTCTTTCCCTTCAATACCAGTTCCCCCCCCCCACTCTCTACTCCCCATTCCCAGCCTTTGGCCATCCTGATAACTGATATATAGAATTTGAAAGTTTGTTTGTCCTCCCAAACTATTGAAAATTTTTCTTAGTTGTACAATGGGGAAGGATTAAACACAGTTTATTGACTCCTTTATTCCCCTGCCTCTTGTGGTTTGTGGTTTGTGGTTTTGTTTTACTTATTGAATTTTGGTATTAAACAATTGAGATACTGGTTCCAGATATGATTGAAGAGTTAAAATCAATCTGGTGAAGAAAGCTGGATAGAATTGATAAAATCTGACACAGATGATGGGAGTTGGTAATGAGTGAGTGACCCTGGGAATATTACCCAGGCCAGAAAGTGCAATTCCAGCCTATAGAAGGTTTCAGTTGGGGCAGTCCAAATCAAACAGAATCCAATCAAATAGAAACATGCACAAAACCAAAGTTTTCTAAAGCAAGGTTGCAAACTGTATCTGTCTTAATGCACTGGCGAAGTTTCTTTATAAATGGTATCTGAACTGTCTCGCTGAGTAAATGGGTTTGGAGTTCAAAAACTGATCACAGTTTTATTTTGACTGAAGGAGACTACAGTATTAGAACAGTGAAAAAGTTATTTCATGAAATTGTAGTGGAGAATTATTAGTGTTGCTCTTTAAGCATATCAACTGACTCTCTATATTATTTATCCCAAATGCGCAAGCAGCAAGAAGTTCCAAAGGTTTCAATTTTGCAGTCCAATCTGGTATGAAATATTTCATGATATTGCTCGTGTTCAACTAATTTTTATCACTATCAGACCTAGCTTTATGTTTAAGAAATAGGAATTGGAGCAGACTATATAGTCCAACGAACTGGATCCGCTATTCAATATCATGGCCAATATTTGATTTCAACTATAATTTTTCATTCTATCCTCATGCTTCTCGATTGCTTTGGTGTCAAAACATGTACTGATCTCAATCTTGAATATATTTAATGACTCACCATCCATAGTTCTCTGAAGTAATAAAATACAACTGTACGCAACCTTTGGTGTGACTGAATTTCTCCTCATCAAAGTTCATTAGGAAATTGATCAGCTCAGTTGGCTAGATGGCCGGTTTGTGACACAATAACACCAACGGTACAAGTTCAATTCCTTCACTGGCTGAGGTTACCATGAAGGTCTTGGCTTTTTCAACCTGTCTCCCTCACCTGAGGTGGCATAGTGACATTCAGGTTAAACCATCACTAATTGTCTCTCTGTTGCTATTGAACGAGCAGTCCTATGGTCTGGCAAGCTTACCTTTATAGTCATTATCCTATCCTGAGACTAACTCACTTCTGTGCAATTCAGTAGTTCAGGCCATTGTCCCTGTGGCCTTTTTAAAAATAGCTATTCAATTTGAATATTGCTGTAAAGAGAGATAAGTTGCCAAAGAAGTTCATCCCACAATGATCTGGACATATTCAAGAATGTCACACTTCAAATGATTACAACAATTTACACTCCAGGAGAAAATAGATGCTGATTAGTTGGCAAGTTAACATTGATTGTGGCATTGCTATGAAGAAAGCAATGGAAATTATAGGCACACAAGTTTCTACATGATTCAGAAAAGCTGCACAACTTCAACATATTCTTTTCTTTTGTTGAGAATGGTCCTTCCATATGAAAAATGTTACTTCTTGCAAGTATAAATGAGCCACATTACAAACTTGGCTGATAATTTTAAACTGTTAATGTACCACCAGCACACTCAAAATTGTTCAGTCGGTGCTGTCTTGTTAGAGAACAGTAGATCCTTTGGTTTGGGTTTTGCAAACACTGACTGATGGAGTAAACTCTGTACTCCTTCTATTACACATAATCAAAAGATCATGCTGTTTTCATTTAGGATGCATATTCTGCCAGGGAGCTTGCAGAGCCTATGTTTCCATTGCTTTGTCTATTGTCAACACCTTGGGCAATGAAAGACAATTACCAATCTGTCAGCACCCTTCTCTTGTGTACTATAAATAGTTGTGATTGTTTAAAATTTGATGTTCTCATGTTTATCCCTGTGTTATCAAGACAAGAAATCTTCAGAGAGTTTTCTCTCTTTTCAGCATTAAGTTCAGTACTAGCAAATAACTGAAAAGATTTCTGTTCATGCCAGTTATAAATGATCAACTTCCATGTTCTAAATTACTCAGTTAGAGAAAACAACACCTTGGTGTCTGTTCTGTCAAGTCCATTCTGAATTTTATATATTTCACAGAGATAACATCTCATTCTTCTGTACCCACAGAGCAGAGATACATTTTCCTCAGCCTCGCATCCTCAGAAAGCTCTCTCCAGGGAGCAATCTAGTGAACATTCACTGTACTGACTACATACAAGGGTATCATTCCTTCAATATTGAGATGAAAACTCTGCACAGCACTCCATGTATGGACTCAACAAGTCTTGTACAACTTTAGCAATACTTTTTTCTTGTACACCAATCCCCTTTCAACATAGAACAACATATGTTGTCTTCCTAATTGCTTGCTTTACATGCACAGTAACATTGTCTGTTTGTCATTCGAATATATCCAAGTCCCTGTGAATACCAACATTTCCAAGTTCCATGTTTCTTCTGAAAGATAGTGTAAATGACAGTGCAACACTCCATCAGCATTATGCTGGAATGTCAGCTGAAATTTTATTCTTCAGCTTTAAATTGAAACTTAAAGCATGATAATCTTACTGTCTGGTTAGACTACTGAGTCAGAAACACAGAATTTCTCATGTATTTCATCATCTTTCTCACAACCATCTCCATGTAGATCTGCAATGAATTATTTTGAAGTCAGAGAAAATGTAGTTGTCTCTGTTGACTAAGGGCACCTGGAGAGTTCCTTTCTCTACTTCTTGAACAGCACTCTGTTATTTTATCACTAAAATATATTTTTAAACAGATAAGCATAGAAGCTACAACAGGAAAATAGATCCAGGTAGCCATGTTGGCCTTTGCCATCTTCAAGAGCAAATATCTCAAATTATATTTATTTGCCTGTTTATTTGTCATATCCCATTTAATGAATTTTCTTCATTCACATTTATTTCAAATTTCCAGAATATGTAGGATATTGTTTCTGAAACTGTGGATGCTGGATTTGGAAGTGCATGTTTGCATGTATGTCTTTATAATTAAAAGGATTAAAGATTAGATGCTCTTCCACCTGGCTTTCTTAATATAAATTGCAGACTATAAATATTGAGACTAAGAATCAGAGGCAGCTACCCAGACTAATAAAAGGTGAAAGGTTGTATGATGCATGGGAGTTATGAAAAGATATAATTTATAAAAATAACATATGCCCGCATTTAGGCTGCATGGTGCTGAATGACTCTAAGTAGCTTCTCCATCAAAGGTCCAGACTCAAATGATTAGTTCAGGTTCAGTGAGGTTTGGATGAGACATTAATCAGAAAAGCTTTGAATTACTTTTCTTTGCTAACCATTCTCTTCTTCCCTCCTTCAAATTGGCTCCTGCAGTGATCAAATCTTCAGGGGATTGGCAGTTGCTTATGTGTGTAGTAATTGTAATGAGGTCAGCCAGGTGGACCTCATAGAATATGTGTTCCTTGATTGGGTCTGTTAATCTGGTCCAATCAGGGAACCCTGCCTGACAGATAAAAACAAGAGTGTCAGAGGTTCTGCTCACAGTGAGAGTTGGCTCTGAAAAAGCTTGATCAGTGTCAAAGACTTTCCATGTGTAAATAAGGAGTAACTTGATGGGAGACTGACCTCTGTGAATTATTTCAGAGCCCTTTATTCAAAACCAAAAAGAATCCATGGGATTCATTCATCACATTCTTGATTAGCTGCAGCTCAACATATTTTGCATCTCAGTCATAGACATCGGTACACACAGAGAGGGGTTAAGCAAGTTATTTATAGACAGTTATCAGGGCCCAGGTACAAATCACAGTGTGTATTACCAATGTCACAATTTTAATTTGTAGGATTTATTCTATACTTTTTGGCATTTTGAGAACTTTTGAAATACAAATAAAATTAATTTGTGATGGATTAATGCAGCATTCCTGATAAACACTGAGTAGGGTGTAAGCTGGTGAAGAAAATTTAGAGCATTCAACAACCTGCTCTGAATGATAGATTAGCTTTCAAATGTCACATAAAACAGGTTCAATCATGATTACAATTACTATATCTGACTTAACTGCACATGGAATTCAAGACACTTTACATTGTTGCCTAGAAATTGTATTAAGATATTAATTTGCTTGCTAGTGATGCACAGATCACAATTTCAATTATTGTCTGCATTCCAATGGAGCAATGAAATTGCATCTGCTCAGCACTGTCAACGGGTTAGAACAAGCAGATAGGAAAGAACTGGGAGTAGACACCAGCTTGAGTTTCACTCTCTTAAAGAAAATAATGAATTAATTGGCAAATATGCTCAACTGTGTCTGCATGCTGGGTTTGTGTATGGGTTTAATTGCTCTCCATGTGTTGAAAAAGAAGTGATGTACAGTCAATTCCTGGGCACTGAGAAGGGGAATTGGCTGGAGGAGAGTGGGGGGGGATGGGTGAATGGATGTTGAAAACACAAAAGACACGGAGCTGGTAGAACCAAGCACTGCATGTATAATTCCACTGGCACAATGATTTAAGAGGTCTAAATCTATCAGCAGAGGTTTGTAAGTCAGGTTTTCAATGTGATAATGCTTTGTAAGAACCTTTGGTGCACAAGCAGAAGTCTTCCAGCAATTATGCACATCATTGTCTGCTGCAGTTCAAGATGACCTTTTTGTGACTTCTGCAGATTAAGATTTTAAGATTTAATCATGCTAATGTGTGGGAGTAATTTGATTAAAAAGTTCACATTTTTGAAGCAAGCGTGGGCAGTTAAATGCCTCCACATTGGCTTTCTAATTTTACTTATGATAGTGATTATATTTCATTAGCTATAATCTGATGGCAAATTGCCAACAGTAAAAATATTTTACAAAGCATCATCTATCACCAGTCTCTGTAGTCCAAATCTGAGAGCTATATGACCTTTACTGATTTCCCTCAAACACTGAAAATGTATTATCCCTGATTATTTCATTTACAATGACTAAACACTGACAACAATTCCTTCAAAGTCTAGTGTTACATGTTAGCATCCTTTGTAAAATCTCTTGTCACACAACGAAAACATATAACAGTATGTTATAGGTGGAATGTTATTACTGTGTTCCATTTTTTCAGTATATCCTTAAGGAATGTGACCAGACAGTCCTTAAGTGACCTTTAAATGCAACCAGACCATCTGCAAGAATAACGCAGGAACAGTTTAAATATTTGGAATGCAGCATGGAATCAACCTTGTACCAACATTGCCTGCAGGTTTCCAGCTTGAACTGCAGACTTGAAAGTTTCAGACTCCTTAGTGCAATATACCAAAAATATGGTTTTTTTGTGCAGTACCAATTATATCATGACGAGTACCCTACGGTTTAGCTTATAAACTAGAATATGCATTCTACATGTGTGTGAAAGCACTTGTGTACACACAAATTATGCAAGTATCTGTGTGTGTGTGTGTGCGCACACGCGCGCACATGCACACTTTTATGCTGGCTTGAGAACTAAAATAAATCCCGTGGAAAAGAAGAGGAAATTTGTAAATTCATTATATGACTTCTAACTGTAATTTTTTAAAAAGTGGATAATGGATATAAATCATGGTTCAGTTTTTCATGTTTGCAATTTTAGTTCTTGTTATAGTTTGTGGAATTGATATGTAGACTCTTATGAAGTTTCTTCACTGAAGAAAGTAAGTTAAGATTTTGAAAGACTACTTCTCCCAAGTATTTTGCAGTCCATTAGAGTGTGAAAAATTGAACGATGTTTTCTGGGTTAATTTAATTCTTCATTGTTTTCCAAGAATTTGTGATCTTGATTATAAGCAATGGATAGTTGACAGCTGATTTGTATTATCAAAGGCGTTATGACACAATGAGTACCCATTGCACAGGGTGGCCATCAGCTTAAAGAATGTGGCATCTGGTTGGGCTGTCAACATCAGAGATCCACCAACTCTGGCCACAGGAGGACAATGAGGGGGCTACCTGGGGTTAAATAACTGAGCAGGTTCTGCCGCCAGAAAGTACAGTCTCAGGACCCACTTTTTTATAGTGGTTCTACAGTGCAGAAAGAGGCCATTTGACACATTGGGTTTACACCAACCCTCAGAAGAACATCCCACCTAGATCCAGTCCCCTACCCTACCCCCTTATTTGCCATGACTAATCTACCTAGCCTGCACATACCTGGACTTTACAGGGCAATTTAGCGTCTCTGGGGATGAGGAGACATTAGTTACAGCATAAATGCACCAAGAATTGAATGTCCACCCACACTTATGTGCAATGTTAGGGGTCTTTAAGTCCAGATTAAAATTGGTAGTTAAATGTATTTATGAATAAGATAACACAGAAACAGGGAAATACTGCACATTATCGATAGCACAAATTATTGGAAAACAATGAAAGATTAAATTAATCTGCAAGAGATCATTCAATTTTTCACAACTTGCAAGGAACACAAAAGGCAATAAGAAGAGATTTTATAGTTTTATTAAGGGAAAATGTCTCAGGAGTAGGACTGTTTTGGGAAACTATCCTCATACAATTTGCTGCTGGTTTGCTGGTGGAAACCATGTCCCCCTAAGCTGCAATCTTGTGGTCAGTACGTTTAGTCCATTAACTCTATTTCTCCCCGCAGGTGCTGTCTGACATACTGGGGGTTTCCAGGTCGTTCTGTTTTGTGTAATTTGCAAAACTGATTCTTGTTTTTTTTTTCACTATTTCAACCCTGTCCCTGGTCATCTGTTCATTTCTGGCAAACTATCCTCCTTTGCTGCTATGAATACTGAAGCAACATAATTGTTCAGCACATCTGCCATTTCCCCTTGGTCATTGATAATATCCTCACTCTCAGCCTTCAGTAGGCCAATAGTACTCTTAAACAGCCATTTTTCCTCAATATAACTATAAAATCTGTTCCAATTGCCTTTTGTGTCCCTTGCAAATTTCCTTTCATAATCCATTTTAGCTACTCTTATAAACTTTGTTGGTCTTGTATTTGTCCCATTCTGTGGGATCGGCACTATTGTTTGTGTTTTTGTAAGTCCTTTCTTTAACTTGAATGCATCCTTTACCTACTTAGATGTGCATGGCTTTTTTTTGTGGCGTGGAGCTTTTCCTTCTCATGGTTACAAACTGCTTCTGAATAGCATTAACTGGTTCTTTGAACACTGTACACTGTTCCTACAGTGTTTTACTTGTTGCAGAGCTTCCCAGTTTATTGTGGACAGTCTGTGCCTCATCCCATTTAAATTACCTTACTTAAATCCAAAATTCTAGTACCTGATCTTGGCTTGTCTCTTACAAACACTACGTGAAGCTCAATCATGTTATGATCACTATTTGACAAAGCTCACAAACAACTAGGTCACTAATGAAATCAGGCTTATTGTTCATTACTAAATCCAATATTGCTTGTCCCCTTGTCATATCCAAGACTTATTGCTGTAGTAAATTACCTGAACACACTCTAGAAATTCACAACCTTTCTGGCAGGTGCTTGTCTGTCTCTCCTAATCTATGTTAAGATTAACCCCCCCCAATACTATACTGCCTTTGCTATTTAGTTGCCTAACTTCATCATTTACGCAATCTACCTGCTACTCGACGGTCTATATATGACACCCATTATGGTTTTAGTTCCTTTACAGTTTCTTAGTTCCACACAAGGTCTCCACAGGGTGCTTTACCCTCATTACATCCTCCCTCACCATAGAAGTGATTCCGTTTCTGATCGGTAATGCTACTCTTACCCACCCTGCTGTTTTCTCTATCCCTCCTGTAAACCTTTTAACCTGTACGTTTAATTCATGGTCCTGACCATCCTGCAGCCATGTCTCTGTAATGGCTACTATATCATATGTTCTAATTTGAATCTATGTTTGCAATTCCTTTACTTTCTTCCTTACAATCCGTGCATTTAATTTTGGCTGTACACACTATCCTGTCCTTCAGCATCTTTTTTATTATTTCTCCCTCCTGGCTTACCCCAATATACTTTTTCTGGTCTCACCTCATTCATTAAACTACTTGTCCAGCCTATTAACCTCTACCTTCCTCTCACATCCTAATTTGCTGCTCTGGTTCCCACTCCCCGCCATAATAGTTTAAACCTTCCCTAGCAAATACCCCTGCCAGCATATTGAAGCCCCTCCAGTTTAAGTGCTGCCTGTTTCTTTTATACAGGTCCCATCTTCCCTGCAAGAGATCCCAGTAGTCCAGATGTCTGAATCCCTCCCTCTTAAATCAGCTCTTTAGACCCATATTCAGCTGTACTATTTTCCTATTTCTGGCCTCATTGGCACTGGGGGAAATCCTGAGATTACAACCCTAGATTTCCTGCTTTTTGACTTTCTACCTCTCTCCCTAAATTCCTTTTGCAGGACCTCATCTCGCTTTCTGCTCATGTTATTGGTACTGATCTGGACCACAACCTCACCCTTCAGAATATCCTGTCTCCACTCAGAGACATCCTGGACTCAGGCACCAGGGAGACAACACACTATCCTCAGGTCTCACTTGCAGCCTCAGAAATGACTATCTACAGAGTCCCCGACTACCACTGCTTGTTCGCACTTTGATCCTCCCTGCTATACAACAGAGTCAGCTGTGGTGCCAAAGTTGTAGCTGTTACTGTCGTCATTCCCTGAGAGACCAGCCCCCCAATAGTTTCCGAAATGATGGCTAAACAACAGCTGGTGATTATGCTGTTAATGTGTGGGTGAACCATGACCTCAGATTGAGCACTGTGAATGTACTTCTTTTTCTTTTTCAAATGTAATCAGCTAGTCCATTTTAAATCTCCAAAAATTGCACCAATTGCAAAGGATGAACCAACTTTCACAGTCCTTGCATATTGTCATTTGACCACTAGATGGCTACATGTTTGGATTAGCCTCTTAACATTATTCTTGTATTGTTATTTTCTATTGGCTTCTTTTTCCAAAGGCCTGTTATTGTTGTATTTGGGTCTGAAAGGGTTAACATTGAGATGTGCCATGAGCACTGTTCACGATGATGATGTTGTGTGGGTAGGAACAGCTCAGAATCTTGATGGAGTGAGACCTAACATCTGATCCTCCTCTGTAACAATATCTTAACTATCAATGTAACCAGTAACTAGTTGCTAACATTGCAATAAACAATATCTTGTCAACCTCAAGCCCTATATAAGACTAAGCACATTGTGTAATGAACTGGTGTGCTCATACAACAGACTAATTCAAATGCTTTTGCAGATGCAACAATAGTGAATGTCTCACCAGGGCTGGAAGCACCACATCAACTCAGGATAAGCTGAAAGCACTAAAAGGACACAATAGCGACAAAGAGTGTTATTGTTCAAACCTTTCTATTTTTACTTTCAATACATTCCAATATACAAAATATATTGGAAGAAAAGAGAGATTTACAATTATATCTTTCTTTTCATAACTCAAAGGTAGAGTCAAAGAGTCATAGAAATGTACAGCATGGAAACAGACCATTTGGCCCAACCTGCCCAACCCAATCTAGTCCCACCTGCCACCACCCGGTCCATATCCCTCCAAACCCTTCCTGTTCATATACCATTTCCAGATGCCTTTTAAATGATGCAATTGTATTAGCCTCTACCACTTCCTCTGGCAACCCATTCCACACACGCACCACCCTTTGCGTGAAAACGTTGCCCTTTAGGTCTCTTTTAACTCTTACCCCTCTCACCCAAAACCTATTGCCTCTAGTTCTGGATTCCCCCACCCCAGGGAAAGGACCTTGTCTATTTATCCTACCCAAGCCTCTCATGACTTTATAAACCTCTATAAGGTCACCCCACAGCCTCTGACACTCCAGGGAAAACAGCCCCAGCCTATTCAATCTTTCCATATAGCTGAAATCCTCCAACCCTGGCAACATCCTTGTAGATCATTTCTGAACCCTTTCAAGTGTCACAACATCTTTCCGATAGGAAGGAGACCAGAATTGCATGCAATATTCCAAAAGTGACCTGACCAATGTCCTGTACAGCCGCAACAAGATCTCCCAACTCCTGTACTCGATACTCTGACCAATAAAGGAGAGCATACCAAACACCTTCTTCACTATCCTATCTACCTGAAACTCCACTTTCAAGGAGCTATGAACCTGCACTCCAAGGTCTCTTTGTTCAGCAACACTCCCGAGGACATTACCGTTAAGTATATAAGTCCTGCTAAGATTTGCTTTCCCAAAATGCAGCACCTCGCATTTATCTGAATTAAACTCCATCTGCTGCTCCTCAGCTCATTGGTCCATCTGATCAAGATCACATTGTAAACCGAGGTAATCTTCTTCGCTGTCCACTATACCCCACATTAGTAAACTTACTAACTAAACATCTTATGCTCACGTCCAAATGATTTATATAAATGACAAAAAGTAGTGGACCCAGCATCGATCCTTGTGGCACTCCACTGGTCACAGGGTTCCAGTCTGAAAAACAACCAACCACCACCACCCTTGAGCCAGTTCTGTATCCAAATGGCTAGTTCTCCCTGTATGCCATGAAGTCTAACCTTGCTAACCAGTCTCCTATGAGAATCTTGTTGAATGCCTTACTGAAGTTCACATAGATTATGACTACTGCTCTGCCCTCATCAATCCTCTTTGTCACTTCTTCAGAAAACTCAATCAAGTTTCTGAGACATGATTTCCCACGCACAAAGCCATATTGACTATCCCTAATCAATCCTTGCCTTTCCAAATACACGTACATCCTGTTCTTCAGGATTCCCATCAACAACTTGCCCACCACAGACATCAGGCTCACTGGTCTATAGTTCCCTGGTTTGTCCTTACCACCTTTCTTAAATAGTGGCACCACGTTAGCCAACCTCCAGTCTTCTGGCACCTCACCTGTGACTATCGATGATACAAATATCTCAGCAAGCATTGAATTGAATTGAATTGAATTTATTGTCACGTGCACCAAGGCACAGTGAAAAACTTTGTCTTGTGAGCAGATCACAGAGTTAAGTAGCATAGATAAGTAAATAAAGGTAAACAGCGGCAAAAACAAAAACACAGATACAGGCGAATGTTAAGAGTTTGTGGGTCCATTCAGTATTCTAACAGCAGTAGGGTAGAAACTGTTTCGAAACCGGCTGCTGCATGTGTTCAGACTTCTGTACCTTCTCCCCGATGGTAGAGGTTGTAGAAAAACATTGCCAGTGTGGGATGGATCTTTGAGAATGTTGGCTGCCTTTCCTTGACAGCGGGCCTGGTAGATGGATTCTATAGATGTGAGGTTGCCTTTGTGATTGTCCGGGCTGAATTCACCACTGTCCGTCACAATCTCCGATCTTGAATGGTACAGTTGCCAGACCAGGTAGTGATACATCCAGACAGAATTCTCTTTCTTGGACTCTTCATGTGGACACACTGGTTACAAAGGCCCAAAATGTCTCTTCTTCCTCAGACAGCTGAGGAAATTTGGTATGATGGTGCACCTAGAAAAGTTGACAAGGGTATTTGCCATCTTGCCAAATTTCCTCATCTGTCTGAGGAAGAAGAGACATTTGGGCCTTTGTAACCAGTGTGTCCACATGAAGAGTCCAAGAAAGCTTGTTGTGGATGACCACTCCCAGGAGCTTGACACTCTCCACTCGTTCCAAATCTGTGCTGTTAATGTGTAGGGGGGGCATGTGTAACATCCCGCTGAAAGTTAATAATGAGTTCCTTGGTTTTGCCAGCATTGAGAGCTAGGCTGTTCTCAGTGCACCATTTTTCCAGGTCTTCCACCTCCCGTCTGTAGTCTGTTTCGTCGCCATCTGAGATTCGACCAACTATCTACGGTGGTGTCATCAGTGAACTTGTAAATGACATTAGTCTGGTATTTGGCGATGCAGTCATATGTGTACAGTGAGTACAGTAGGGGGCTGAGCACGCACCTCTGAGAGGCTCCAGTGTTGAGTGTTAGTGAGGATGAAATATTATCCCCAGTCTTCACTGATTGTTGCCTGTGGTTCAAGAAACTGAGGTTCCAGTTGCAGAGAGTGGGGCTTAGTCCGAGATCACTAAGTTTAGCAATCAGTCTTAAGGGGATAATAGCATTGAAAGCTGAACTGTAGTCAATGAGTAGGATTCTTACATAGGTGTTCTTGGTGTCAAGATGTTCTAGGGAGGAGTGAAGGGCAAGTGATGTGGCATCTGATGTGGATCTGTTGGTCCGATTGGCAAATTGGAGTGGGTCAAGAGTAGTGGGGAGGATGGAGTAGATTAATGCCATGACCAGCCTTTCAAAGCACTTCAAAGAGGCCCAGCAATCACTTCCCCAGCTTCCCACAGAGTTTTAGTGTACACCTGATCAGGTACTGGGGATTTATCTACTTTTATGCATTTCAAGATATCCAGCACTTCCTCCTCTGTAATATGGACATTTTTCAAGATGTCACCATCTATTTCCTTACATTCTATTTCTTCCATGTACTTTTCCGCACTAAACACTGATGCAAGATACTCGTTTAGTATCTCCCTCATCTCCTGCGGCTCCACACAAAGGCTGCCTTGCTGATTTTTGAGGGGCCCTATTCTCTCCCTAGTTACCCTTTTGTCCTTAATGTATTTGTAAAAACCCTTTGGATTCTCCTTAACTCTATTTCCCTCTTAAGTATACTCCTACTGCTTTTATACTTTTCTAAGGATTCACTCAATCTATTCAATCTATACCTGACATATGTTTCCTTCTTTTTCTTAACCAAAACCTCAATTTCTTTAGTCATCCAGCATTCCCTATACCTACCAGCCTTTCCTTTCACCCTAACAGGAATACACTGTCTCTGGACTCTTGTTATCTCATTTCTGAAGGCTTCCCATTTTGTAGCCATTCCTTTACCTGCAAACATCTGCCCCCCCCCCCCCCCCCCCCCCCCCCCACCCCTGTCAGCTTTTGAAAGTTCTTGCCTAATACCATCAAAATTTGCCTTTCACCAGTTTAGAACTTCAACTTTTCGATCCGGTCTATCCTTTTCCATCATAATTTTAAAACAAATGGAATTCTGGTTGCTGGTGCCATTGACACCTCAGTCACCTGCCCTCCAAAGTGTTTTACAGCCAATTAAATATTTTTGAGGTTAGCTGCTGTTGTAATGAAGGGAAATGCAACAAGCACTTCACACAACAAGGTTCAAGATACAGAAATTATATAAATGATCAAATAATCTGTTTTAGATACTGATTGAGAGAGAAACTTTGCGGAGGAAACCACTGAAGTCTTTGGAGTGGCACTTGAACCCACAACTTACAGCCACCAGGACAAGAGAACTATCTGACTGAGTCACTGTGTGACCCCAGTTTACAACCCACTGCAAGCCAAGGAAGCAGGATCAAAATTCTTTAAATGGCAGTCTTGTGAAAGCATTTACAACTTTATGTTGCCATGTATTTCTTGAAGTTATTTTTCTACCTTTAAAATTTAGTACATAGATCAGTACACATCAAAATTCTGTTTCTCCAACACCGTGGATAATTCTCTGAAGATATAAGGATGAGGAAGTTTTCTTTTTTTCAGGACTTGCTCAATTGTCCATGAAGCTAGATGTGAGCTCGAAATCTCCTGATGAGATGGTACTTAAGCTCTGGCTTACTGGGTCACATACCAGTACTTCAAGTCTGCAGCTCCTGGTCAAACATCTATTGTTTCCCAATCGCCGGTATCTTTCTTACTGATAATGAAAAGCATTCAACACCAAAAATAAACATTCACACCCACTCAATTATTTCAAAGTTCCTAGAATCATTTTCCTGTATTTTATTTGCTGAAATGTCCTGAAGTTTAATATTTTATTCTTATAAGTTTATCAAATCTATTCAGGGCATAAATAGTGCTGTCAGCAGCACTTACTCATAAAGCAACAGCTACCACTGTCAAGCATTGAGGGCATGGTTGGTCAGGGATTCCGTCCAGAAAGGAAGGGTGTGAAATAAAATCAATCAGATAGAGAAAAATTCTTATAATATAAGCTCAAGTTATTTTAGCTCCTGCTTCAGTCAGCACTTGATTTATGAAGCACTGGTGTTGCAGTTCCCCTGTTTCTGAACAACCCTTTTGTTTGACGTGACCTGCTTCCTATTAAGCATGCCACAGTATGGAGGAAGTGCAACATATTGAACCAGTGCCAGTCCTGGGGCTTCTGATCTCTGACCAAGCATTGACATCCAACTAAAAATAGGATTACAAAAAACTTTACACCACAAAAAAGGAACTATAAGCACATTCCTGGGAACTACCTTGTGAGTACTGACACGCTCCCAGGGGTCATGTTGTTGAAGGATTGTTCCATGTAACTGTCAAACTTCCTAGCGGTATTAGCAATCTTACCTGGGGAACAAATAGATGTAACATTAAGGATCTTATGTTTAATATCTCCTCTGTGACTGACCAGGGAAATGCATCTCTTGTTTGATCTCAATTCTGTTTTATCAGCATCCAGTAAGCTAAAGCGTGCTGCCATTAGTTTGTATAGCAGTGGATCCTCAATATAGCAGTGATTTTGTCAATTATAACCAAACCGTACCAGTTATCATTCAGTATCTGGTGAGATTACCAATGTCACTGATCTGGAGGTTTAAAAAACTGCAGATGTTGGAATCCAAAGTTGACAGGCTGGAATAACACAGCAAGCCAGGCAGCATCAAGAGCTGGATAAGTTGATGTTTCAGGTGTAACCCTCCTTCAGGACTTGGGGTAGGTGTGGGGGGAGCTGCAGATAAAGGGGGTGGTGGGGGCAGGGTGGTGAAGTGGGGATAGGTGAAGACAAGCAGAGGGTAGGACCTGATTGGTCAATGGGAGGAATGAATCCAGTAGGTGGCTGGGAGGAGTGGAAGGGAGGGGCAGGGGCTGTGAGGGAGTTGGGGAATGGGAAGGGAGGTTATTTGAAATTGGAGAACTTAATGTTGAGTCATCCAGGCAGTAGGCTTCCCAGGTGGAAGATGAGGCGTCGTTCCTCCAATTTGCAGTTTAGTTTGTTGTGGCAATGTCACTGATCTGCTGATGTTTCCATGGCCATGGATGTTGCTACATGGCTACAGGACACTTTAACTCTGGGCCTGCAGACCTTCTGAGTACAAACCAGGCAGTCATTAACAATTGCATTCAGCTTCTAATGTAAGTGAGATTATTGTACCTGCTGCATTAACCAAGGCACCACCTCATTATAAATTAACTGTGGGATTACCCAATATTGCCTTGATCACAGAATCACAAAATTGTTGTGGTGCAGAAGAAGGCCATTTGTCTGAGCCTTTTAACATAGTACTAATCTCCTGCCTTTTCCTAATAACCCCACACATTGTTCCTATTTTAATAATCATGCAGTGTCCTTTAAATGTCTCAACTGAACCTGCTTTCACCACATTCTCAGGCAGTGCATTCCAGACCCAAATCACTCAATGTGTGAGAGCTTTTCATCGTCTCACATTTGCTTCTTTTGCAAAACACTTTCAAAATGTACCCTTCAGTTCTTTATCCTTTTACAAATATGAACTGTGTGTCCCTACCTGTTCTGTCCATAGACATCATGATTTTGAAAATTTCAATCAAATCTCTCTCAATCAAAGCTTTCCTCTCTCCAAGGAAAACATTCGTAACTTCTCCCATCTATCCTCATAACCAACACGTTTCATCATTGAAGCCATTTTCATAAATCTCAGCTGAATTCTTTCCAATGCATTCACATCCTTCCTAAAATGTGGCACCCAGAACTGCACTCGTGTACTCCACTGAAGTCTAAACAGTACCCTATATAGATTTAGCATAACTTCCCTGCTCCTATTAATATAGCCTTGGATAATCAATACTTTATTAACAGATCTCTATTGTCCTGCTGCATTAATGACTTATGCACATGTAGACCCAGCTCTCTTTGCTCCTGGAAATCCTTTAGAATAGCACCCTTTATTTTATTTTGTTTCTCCATGTTTTTTATAACAAAGTTTATCACTTCACCTTCTCTGCATTGAACTTCATCTGCCTCCTAGTTGATTACTCTACCAAGTTGTCAATGTGCTTTTGACATTCTGCACTGTGCTCCTGACAGTTTATAATTCTCTCAAGATTTGTGTTGTCCATAAACTTTAAAGTTGCTCCTGCATACCAAGATCTGGATCATGAATATATACCTTCCAATTCCAACCCTATAACTACAAATTTTCCTCTAGCCCAAAAAAAAATCCTTTAACTTAAGTTCTGCAGAAGGGTTACCATACCCGAAATGTTAACTCTGATTTCTCTGCACAGATGCTACCAGACCTGCTGAGCTTTTCCAGCAATTTTTTTTCTGATTTCTAGCATTGACAATTCTTTCAGATTTCCCTTAAATCACTAACTCAGTTTTCTATTCCTCAGCCAATTTGTGTCCACTTTGCTATGGTCCCTTTTATTCCATCACCCATAACTTCTCTCACAAGTCTGTAATGTGGCAGTAATTGATGAAATAATGTCAGTCTAAGTATGTTGAAGGAACTTTTATCCATGAATCCTCACCTTTGGTGACAATTTAATGTAGGGGTCCTCTTTACCCTGCAAGCTGTAAAGTCTGATGTTTCACTTTGCATCTAACCTTACAGGATTGTGCATGTGTCTCACACATCTGAGGTCCTCTCAGCTTCTTAGTTGGTGGTACTGCAGTACTATTTGCAATGCCCAGCAGGATAGTTAGAAGGACGTGGGACTTTGAACTACCCTGAAAGCTCAGCCTCCTCTCAGCGTCTGCCAGCATTTGCCGGATCAGCCTGCCAGAGGCTTTGTCTTGCCATCCATCTTAAATCCTCCCTTATTATTTTTTGGTAGGTGGTCAGTCAATGACAAGGAGGTAAAAGTGACAGCCAGAGAAAATGATGAGAGGACTCTGCAACTCTGACTTCTGTGACACATAAAGTACTGATGCTCATTCTCCCTGTTGGGCAGGGCACCCCTCTTTAACCACATTTATATTTGGTAATGTCAACTTCGTAGCCCACTGTGAATCCACTTGGAGTGAGGTGAGTGCACAGAACAATTTTACAGGAATGGGATAAAGGAAGTATGGCTGAGCTCAGGGATGGAGATGGCACACGAGTGTAGCTTTGGAGAAAGCTACAGTCCTGTCATCAAAGACAGAGGAGTGTTGGGTTTCTCCAGCAAAACCCAAGTCTGCCTGTTTCTATTAGAAACAAACCATCCTTGAGGAGCCCTGCTAAACTATAACTCCATACAAAGTGAGCATTGACAAAAAAGAACTCTTTTTATTCAGTCGCATACTGTTGGAAGATTTCTCTGTATCCCCCAATTTAGCAAGTAGGTGCCTATTTTAGCACACTCAAAAACACTCACATAGAGCTTTGTTGGATTGCTTACCACAGGAGAGGTGCAGATGTTCCATCGTTGAAGTTAAAAGTATCTTTGGCCTCAGGGAATCTAGGGATAAGTGGAGTTCGTAGGACAGTAGAGTTGAGGGGAAAAGAAAATCAGCCATGATTGCATTGCATAGTGGAGCAGGTTCAAGGAAACATTGGCAGATCAGTGATATTGGGAATCTCACCAGTTACTGAAGAAAAACCAGTACAGTTTGGTTATAATTAACAGGATCACTATTATATTGAGAAGATCCACTGCTTCTATTTGTTTGTTCTTAAAACTGGGCCATACACATCTGCTTCACCACTGTCAATGTGGTGGAGATGCAAGTCACTGTTGCTAACTTTTCAAGGTGCTGGAGGAGGAAAATGGTGGACAAGAAAACAAAACAACAATGAACTGCGAATGCTGGAAATCAGAAACAAAAACAGACATTTCTGGAAAAACTCAGCAGGTCTGACAGCATCTGTGGTGAGAAAGCAGAGTTAACATTTCAGGCCCAGTGATCCTCTTCAGAACATTCTGAAGAAGGCTTACTGGACCTAAAATCTTAACATTGCTTTGTCTCCCCAGATGGTGGAAAAGAATGGTTATAATCTTCCAAAATACATTGGACCAGTCTCAGCGGTTTGAAAAATAACAAATGTTACTCCTTTATTGAAGAAAGAAGGGAGGCAGATAACCAAAAGCCAGTTAACCTAACATCTGTCGTAGAGAAATTGTTAGGATCCATTATTAAATAGGTTATAGCAAAATGTTTAGAGCCAACATGGTTTTGTAAAAGGGAAATTGTGTTCAATTAATTTAAATTATTAGAGTTTTTGAAGATCTAACAAGCAAAATAAAGAAAGGGGTATCTATAGATTTGATTTCCGAAAGGCATTTGATAAGGTGCCACATCACAGTTACGCAAGAACATATGGTGTCAGGGGTAATGTACAAACAGAGATAAAGGATAGGTTTTCTAAAGGAAGCAAAGAGTAGGGAAAAATGAATCTTTTTCAGGTTGACAATCTGTAGCAAGCAGAGTGCCACAGGGATTGGTTACAGCCTCAATTTTTTAAAATCTGTATTAATAACTTGAATGAAGGGTCATAATGTATGGTCCCTCATGTTGCCAATGACACCAAGATAAGTAAGTTGTCAAGAGGATGTAGAGAGTCTGCAAAGGTATACAGATAAATTAACTGAGTGGCAAAAAAATTGGCAGATGGAAGTAAAATATGCATAATTGTGAATTTATCAAGGAAGAATGGAAAAGCAGTAAATGGAAAGAGATTGTAGATTCGATAGTACAGCAAGATAGAGTCATAGAGTCATAGAGATGTACAGCATGGAAACAGACCCTTCGGTCCAACCTGTCCACACTGACCAGACATCCCAACCCAATCTAGTCCCACCTGCCAGCACATATCCCTCCAAATCCTTCCTATTCATATACCCATCCAAATGCCTCTAAAATATTGCAATTGTACCAGCCTCCACCACATCCTCTGGCAGCTCATTCCATACACGTACCACCCTCAGTGTGAAAAGGTTGCCCCTTAGGTCTCTTTTATATCTTTCCCCTCTCACCCTAAACCTATGCCCTCTAGTTCTGGACTTGCCGATCCCAGGGAATAGACTTTGTCTATTTATCCTATCCATGCTCCTCATAATTTTGTAAACCTCTATAAGGTCACTGCTCACCCTCCGAAGCTCCAGGGAAAACAGCCCCAGCCTGTTCAGCCTCTCCCTATAGCTCAAATCCTCTAATCCTGGCAACATCCTTGTAAATCTTTTCTGAAGCCTCTTAAGTTTCACAACATTTTTCCGATAGGAAGGAGACTAGAATTGCACGCAATATTCCTAACCAATGTCCTATACAGCTGCAACATGACCTCCCAACTCCTGTACTCAATACTCTGACCAATAAAGGAAAGCATACCAAACGCCTTCACTATCCTATCTACCTGTGACTCCACTTTCAAGGAGCTATGAACCTCCACTCCAAGGTCTCTTTGTTCAGCAACACTCCTTAGGACCTTACCATTAAGTGCATAAGTCCTGTTAAGATTTGCTTTCCCAAAATGCAGCAGCTCGCATTTATCTGAATTAAACTCCATCTGCCACTTCTCAGCCCATTGGCCCATCTGGTCCAGATCCTGTTGTAATCTGAGGTAACCCTCTTCACTGTCCACTACACCTCCAATTTTGGTGTCATCTGCAAACTTACTAACTGTACCTCTTATGCTCACATCCATATCATTTATTTGGGTGTCCTGATACATGAAACACAAATGGTTTTCACCCAAGTACAGCAAGTAATTAGGAAGGCAAATGGGATACAGTAATTTACTTTACAAAGGTTCAACTAAACTACTCATGGTTGTAGAGCTTATTGTATGAAAAGAAGTTGTACAGGTTGGGCCTATCCTATTGGAGTTTAGAAGAATGAAAGTTGATTTTATTGAAACATAATATCCTGAGATGACTGGACAGGATCCATACTGGGAAAATGCTTCTACTCATGTGGGAGGCCAGGACTAGGGGGCGCAGTTCAAGAATCAGCTATTTACCTTTTAACATTGAATGAGTAAACATTTTTCTCCCAGGTCACTAGTATGTGGAATTTTCTTCTCCAGTCAGCAGTGGAGGATGTGTCATTGAATTTATTCAAAGCCAACTCAGATAGATTTACAATAGGTAAAAGAGTCCTGGAAAATGGAGTTGAGATCACAACAAACAAAACAACCGTGATCTCACTGAATGGTACAGCAGGTTCAAAGTTCAACATTGTCCATGCCTGCCTCAGAGTCCTATATTCCTGAGAATATATATATCTCCAATCTTCATGATTTGACCATGTTCCAGAGTCTTTAGTTCAGTTGCTAGTATCCCATCGTCTTAAAAACATGCAATTCATAATATAATGAATGATCTAATATGTATGTTATAGGTCAGACTAAAGTATAGCATATTAAACCATCCTCAGAATGTGTAGCCACAAGACAGTTTGAAAACAATCCCTTGACACTTTGTAGATGCTAACAAGTAGTGTCACTGTTATGGGTAGAATATTGGTCAATGATCTTCCTGCAAGTTTTTGGATGACAAGTGAAAATACCTATTTGTTGTACCAGTTGAGATCACAGTTAACTGTTTGTGTTATGGAAATAAGTGAACTGTGATTGTATGTTGAACAGGACAACAAACCTGTAAAGAAGCATTGTAGAGCTCATTGACTCACCTTGAGTTAGTGATGTGTTATCAGCTGGGTTGGATGATAGTATAATCAGGTTTGAGCATTGGTGACATATTAGGAATGTTACTGGGCTATTAGTCAAGAGGCACAGCCTAATGCTCTGAGGCCTGGACATTTCAGCTGATTGATTGAATGATTGATTGATTTGATTTATTGTTACGTGTACCTAAGTATAGTGAAAAGTTTTGTTTGTGAGCAATACAGGCAAATCATAGTAATCAAGGTCATACAGATCATAGGGTGAAAAAAAACTTGGACAGAGCAAAGCATACAGGTTACATCGCACAGGACGTGCACGAAGCAAGATCAACGTTAACAAGATTGACATTATTTGAAGTTAGAGCCCATTAATCAGTCTAATGGCAAAAAAGAAGCTGTTCTTGAACCTTTTGGTGCATGTGTTTAAGCTTCTGTATCTTTTGCCTGATGAAAGAGTTTGTAGGAGAGCATTACTGGGATGGGATGGGTCTTTCATGATGTTGGAAGCCTTTCTGTGGCACCAAGAGGTGTAAACAGAATCCATGGATGGGAGGTTAGATTCCACGATGGTCTGGGCTATGCAAATACCCTTCTGTAATTTCTTATGGTCCTGGGCAGAGCAATTACCATACCAGGCTGTTATGCATCTGGACAGTATGCTTTCCACGGTGCATCTATAAAAGTTGGTGAGGGTCCTTATGGACATGTCAAATTTCTTAAGCAGCCTGAGGTGGCAGAGGCATTGTTGTGCCTTCTTGACCTTGGCATCAACATGGAAAGTCCAGGACAGGGTATTGGTTATTGTCATTCCTAGGAACTTGACGCTGTCCACCCTCTCAACCTCTGCCCCGTCGATGTAGATTGGGGTGTATTCTCCTCCTTTCTTCCTGAAGTCAATGATCAGTTATCTTGTGTTGCTGGCATTGAGAGAGAGGTTGTTATCATTGTACCACATCACCAAGCCCTCTATCCCCTTCCTGTATTCTGACTCATTATTGTTTGATATCCATCCTACCACTGTGGTGTCATCAGCAAACTCGTTCAGAATTTGGCAACATAGTCATTGGTGTACAGAGAGTACAGTAGGGGGCTGACAATGCATCCAGTGTTGTGTGTTATCATGGAGGAGGTGCAGTTGTCTATCTTCACTGATTGTGGTCCATGGGTCAGGAAGCTGAGGATCCATTTGCAGAGGCAGAGCCAAAACCTCAGTTTTGGAGTTTTGAGATTAGTCTGGAAGGGTTTATGATGTTGAAGGTGGAGCTGTAGCAAAGGAGCAGGAGTTTGACATAGGTATCATTGTTGTCTAGATGTTCCAGGGATGTTTGCAGTGCTAAGGAAATGGTTTCTGCTGTGGACCTGTTACATTGGTAGGTAAGTTGCAGGGGATCAAGGCAGGCTGGGAGACTGGAGTTGATGTGGGCCATTACTGGATTAGTGGTGCTGGAAGAGCACAGCAGTTCAGGCAGCATCCAACCAGCAGCGAAATCGACGTTTCGGGCAAAAGCCCTTCATCAGGAATAAACCCGAAATGTCGATTTCGCTGCTCGTTGGATGCTGCCTGAACTGCTGTGCTGTTCCAGCACCACTAATCCAGTATTTGCTTTCCAGCATCTGCAGTCATTGTTTTTACCTCATTGATGTGGGCCATGACCAGCCTCTTGAAGCATTTCATGATTATGGAGGTCAGAGCCACTGGGCAGCAGTCATTAAGGCACATTACATGTGCTTTCTTAGGAACTGGAATAATGGTCTTCTTGAAGCAGGTGGGGACTTGTAGGAGGGAGAGGTTGAAGATGTCAATGAATGTCTCCACCAGCTGGTCTGCACAGGTTCTAAATGCATGGCTGGGGACTCTCTCTGGGCCCGTCACTTTCCCTGGGTTGCCTCTGAGGACGACCGATCTAACATCTGCAGCAGTTTCAGAGGGAACAGATGTGTCCGGGGCTGTCCAAGCAGGTGACATCGCGTCACAGACATTCTGCTCGAACCGAGCAGAGAAGGTTGGTGTAGTTCTAACTCATTGAACAAGTCTGCCTGGAACTTGTATTGCACACTATAAGTCAGGTCGCAGCTTTATGTTGGTGATTATCCAATACCACTGTATTTTTACGTCCAATCGAGTTACAAGTCAGTGGTAACCCCAAGATATCGATGGTGGGCATTCAGCAATGGCAATGCTGCTGAAAATTAAGGGAAGGTGGATAGAACTCTCTCTTGCTAGAAATTGTCATTGCTTTTATGGTACGAATGCTGCTTATCAGCCAAGCCTGATTATTGTCCAAGTCTTGCTACCAGCATGATCTGAGGAACCATGAATATTGTGGAATTCTCAGAGAACATCTTCACTTCTGACCTTATGATGGAAGGAATGTCATTAGATGAAGCTGAAGATAGTTGGGCCCAGGACAATACTGAGGAATTCCTGCAGAGATATCCTAGGTCTGAGATGATTGACTTCAATAGCCACATTGTATTACGAATGATTCGAAACAGTGGGGAGTTTTCACCCTGATTTCTCATTGACCTCAATTTCATTTCAGCTCATTGATGCAGTCTTGATGTCAAGGATAGTCAGTCTAAAGTTAGCTATACAATCAGCTCCTTTCTCCATTTTTGGTCTAAGGCTCTAATAATATCTGGAGCAAATGTGCTTTGGAGAAGCCAAATCAGTAAGCAGGTTGTTCTTGTATATGTGCCACTTGATGACATTGAGGATGCCACTTCCCATCAGTTTGTTGATGATTGATGGGGCAGTAATTGGTCAGAATGGATCCATTCAGACTTGAACACTTCTGGATAATTTTTCATGTGTTTTTTTAGTTGATGCCAGTGTTGTAGCTTTACTGGAGCAGCACGGCCAATTCTGGAACACAGTACTGCAACCAGAAAGTTGCCAGGAAATATAGCCATTTCTTGATATCATGTGGTTTGAGCTAAATTAGCTGAAGACTGGCATCCGTATTTGCTGGGAATTTTAAGAGGAGACTAAGATGGATCTACTCCATTTCTGGATGAAAATAGTTGTAAATGCTTCAGCCTGGCCTTTTTCACTGTCATGCTGTGTATCCCCATCATGTTTGTGGAGCTTCTTCCAGTTAGTTGTTTGATGGTCCACAATCATTCACTACTCGATGTGGTAGAACTGCATGACTTTGATCTGATCTATTTGTTGGATTGCTCTGGTGTGCCACTTCTACTGCTTAGCATGTGCTTACTCCTGTGTGTTAGCTTAGTAGGTTTGTACCTCATTTTTAGGAATTACTGGTGCTGTTCTTAGCATTCTTTCCTGCACTCTTCATATAACCAGAATCGATCTACTGGCTTGATAATAACAAAGTGAGGGAAGGGACATGCAATACATGTTATGCTTGCATGTAATGTAGGGGAAATAGCTGATCATAGTGCAGAGTATCAAAAGTTTGAATGTAATCTACAGTCATACAAGTTGTTGGCTGTATATATTTTTAAGATTGTAAGGATTTGAGTTAAGTTTCTGGAGCACTTCCATTGGAATCATTTCTAATTCAAGCCTGGGAACTGCATTGGATATCATAACGCCACAAGTCTAAAAGCCTATTAACAAAACATACTATTTTTCATAGAAACCTTGGAGGCTGTATTTGAATGAGCACCATATGAAATATTGCTGGTTAAAGTTCAAACCTATGCATTCTCTGTTTTAATTTCTGCTGTTGGAAGATGAAAGATTAATGATTATTGTGCCCTTATAGTTTCCTATGGCATTCATTTATTTTATTACTTTCAGTTCTCATCACTTCTCATTAGGCTCCATTAGTGAGGGACTATCAATGTATTTTTGTTGGGCTAATACTTCTAATGATGGCGTGTGTGCAATGCTTCTCATATTGTTGTACTGAGACTGGTATTACAGAATGCTGGGCATGCACCGTTCTCAGCCTTGGGAGAGACAAAGAGAGCAGGGAACAAATATGATCTCAGTCACCCTCACCACATAATGCTGAAAGAACTGAATCCAATATCTTGAATATTTAACTGCAAATTAGACTTAACAGTTCACTTAAGAATAGGGGCTGCACAGGTGACGAAAGACTTAAGATTCCCAGTGTCCTCTATCCCTGTGAAGCTCTGCAACAACAATTTAACTAGTCCCACTCCTCAGCCCTTTTTCAAATGCTAATCCAATTTCCTTTCAAACACCACAATCAAATATGCCTCTGCCTCTCACTGCTTAAGAGAGATTTTCTTAATGTTGCCAGCGAATCTTTCACATAGTACCTTAAATCTGTCTCCTTTGGCTATTGACAATTTCATATAATCCGTTTATCCTTTCTCAATAACTTGTTTTCCTTAATCTTTTTTTCTGTTCAGTTAATATGCAGAATAACTCCCTTATTTTGAAATCTGATCAATAGATTTACTTATATTCCATACAATACTAGAAAAGAAAAATCTGAGGAGTGATATGGTGGACATCTTACTGATTATGAAAATGATAGCATTATCGTAGAAAGAGTGTTTTTGCTGTCGGCAGGGCCAGGACTAGCCATCAGTATGAAAGTTGTTAATAAGTCCAAAAGGAATTCAGGAATAACTTCTTTATTTGGAGGGTATGGAAAGAGTGGTAGTTTAGAAGAAAGTGGATAAACACATGAGCAAAAATGAATAGGTTTTGGTGATGGTAGGGGAGAAGCTGAGATAGAGTATAAATAGCAAGTTGCCTGTTTCTGTGCTGTAAGCTCTTTGTAAGTATGTTGGGCCTAATTTTAATTCTGTGAATGTGAATGGGTTCTGAATTAGTTAAAATCAGGTCATATAATTTCTGCAGGTGTGTAAATGTTTATTTTAGCAGAGTGGACTCACTTATGCTATTATGAGGGATTTTGATAAAAGTAAATAGAAAGAAATTGTTTAATTGCCAGGAGGGAATGAAAAACTAACTCACACAGTGGTGAGAAAAATCCAAATGCAACAATGTATTAATCGGATACCTACTGTAATTATATGCTGCCACTTTAAAAGCCCAGAATTTATGAAATGATTATCCATTCTGCTGAACATAAAGGCACTTTGCCATATCCAGTGAAAGGCAAGCAATTGAGAATTGAGTCTCAATCTTATTATTAACCCTGGTGAGTACATTTTGATTTAGCCTGCCCTTTAGCCATCAGCTGGTTGTATTACAGTGAGGAAAATGTCCCCTACATTTAGCACACTCCTTGGCTTCCTGTTTGATTGTGTGTTGCTACAAAGTCTGAACATCACACTGTGATGAATCACAGAGCAATCATTATAATTTCCCTCATCCTCACACCACAGGTTTAAAGGATGAGCTACTCGACACAGGAGGTATTCGAATTTGAATATTTTCTCCATTTTTAACATTCACCTATTGATGCTAAATTTAGATTACCCCCACTAAGTGTTCACAGGAGGTAAGATTGATTTCTTTCAGAAAATAAATTTTGAGATAGAGCAGAGGAGGAATTTATGGTGTGGTGTGGCAAGTAGACAGTAACAAACCCCAATACATTTAGTTAACTCTACTATCCTTGTAGCTACATAGTTGAATGATATTGAAAGTTGGAGAACTTTGAAAATTAGAGTGCCAAAGTCAATTGTTCCTCTCTAAATCGCTATAATCATCACAAGTCATGCATCATATAAGATAGGATCGCAAAATAAAGTGTTATTATTGAAGGTGACAGGCCTAGATGAATTACACATTTGTGCACTCAGTGTTTAGGCCATCAAATCCCATGGCATTTGCATTGCGGCAATGATGTACTCTGGTGGTAACAAAACCAGTTAGATACTTTAATTCACAAACAACACTGAAGTATTTTCACAAATCAGTTCTGCACCAAACATATCATTTGGGTCAGTGACAAAACCTCCCACAACTTCTGATTCCTGGAAGAACATAATAGCAGATGGATGGGAACCATCTACTCTGAATTCCTTCTGAATCGTACATACCAATGTGACTTAGAAATTGATAATTGTTCCTTCAGTAAAATTGTCAAAATGCAGGAACTGCCTCACTATCGTACCATGGACCTATATCACATGAATGCAGAAAGTCAAGATGAAAGTTGAAAACCACCTTTCTCAAGACCATCTAGAGATGGGCAATGAAAAAGTCCCTTGGTAGGGAGACATATATCTTGGGAACAAATGTTTTTTAAAAAAACGTTATCTTGCTTCTCTCATGGAATTAGTGCGGGGAATAATTGTTGACAGAAATGTGAAAACAAACCAACCAATTTCAGCAAGAGGAGGTGTAGTTGTGTTTAAGAAGTGGTGCTGTTATAATTTCAATCAAATAAAGATTCATGGCTGTCAAAGATAAAACCTGTTATCAGTTATATTGAGCCACACCCATTCTTAGCTTGCACAAAACATTTAAACAAATCAATTCATTTTAACTACAAACACTTCAAGTTAAATCATTTTTAAGTTAATATATGGGAAGTGGGTATTATTATGACACGGGTAAACCCCTCTGTTAATTTTAAACATGCAACACAGAAAAGATTTATCTGTGAAAATTCGGGAGGTCAAGAACTATTAGAAGTAAAAATTAACAGCTTTATTTCTTAAAGTATAACAGAGAATAATTAACTAACAACTATTTACAAGTCCTTCCTCTAACCTATCTTTTACCTTACCCTTCTACAATATTAGTCCGATAAAATTCCCACTTAAGATTTACAAAATAAAACTTCTTATTTTAAAACCAGGCAACTTTCAGTTTTCTCTGTATTCCTGTCTTCTTTTCTTCTTAGGAATTCTGCTTCACAGGTTACTGATCGATAAAGGTATCTTTTAAGAAAGCTATTTTTCAGACTGTCTTTACATGCAGGTAGCTTGGCAGTTGTCCTCTCAACTGTTCAATTTTGCCCAGTCTTATGTCCCTAAAGCATTGGATTGTGTCATTGGCTTTTAAGATTGTCAATATATTAAATTCAAACTGGATTGGAGTTTGGTATTTTTGGGGGTATAATTTAAATTGATTGGCATAAATTGAATCTGTTTTATCGTGTCCAAGCAACCAGCTACCCTAGCTACCCCAGTAGTTGGAGCACATGTTACATTGTATCTTATTGAGAACACTTGATGTTGTCACTGCTAGCTTTTAACTCTCTTAAAGGTACAGTACACCCACATCTTCATTGCAATATTACCGGCAAGGCTGATACTATTAGGGGCGGCAGGGTGGCACAGTGGTTAGCACTGCTGCCTCACAGCGCCAGAGACCTGGGTTCAATTCCCACCTCAGGCAACTGTCTGTGTGGAGTTTGCACATTCTCCCCGTGTCTGCGTGGGTTTCCTCCGGGTGCTCCGGTTTCCTCCCACAGTCCAAAGATGTGCAGGTCAGGTGAATTGGCCAATCTAAATTGCCCGTAGTGTTAGGTAAGGGGTAAATGTAGGGGTATGGGTGGGTTGCGCTTCGGCGGGGCGGTGTGGACTTGTTGGGCCGAAGGGCCTGTTTCCACACTGTAAGTAATCTAATCTAATCTATTGCCCATTTCTGACCAGGTTGGCTTTGGCCAACAATTTTTTGAAAAGGAGATAGTTACACAATTTTCCATATTGCTGGGTTGGTGTTAATGTTGAAGCTGTACTGGAACACCTTGGCCTGAGACCTAGGTAGTTCTGGAGTACAAGTGTTATTCTTAGAATATGTCATTGCAATATCCTGTATTTTCAGTCTTTTCTTGATATCACATGTAGTGAACTGAATGTGCTGAAGATGAATATTTGTGATGATGAAGAGCTTAGGAAGAGGCCAAGATGGATCATCCACACAGTACCTCTAGCTGGAGATGGTTACAAATGCTTCAGCCTTATGTTTGCTGTATCTGTTTCTCACTCCTCAGATCCAAATTGAAGATGGGGTGTGGATGGTGTTGGTTGCTTTCAGTTCATATATGCATCACTTATATAGCCTATTTTGTTTTCCTTCTTGGACTCTGTTCTGCAAATGTTCCAAAATTGAAATGCAAGCAAAATTATAAAAATCAGGGTCTTGATGCTGAGTAAAAAAATTCTGGTTTTCTATTTAAGATTTAAATGGCAAGTTGAGAAACTTGCTAATAAGCATTGACTACCTTATTTCCATCTATTTCATCTCATTAGTAGCTAACCTTGTTCATTTCCCTCTTCTGTTCTCCCTCCCTGACAAACTAGATGCATCAATTCCTGGCAGCATCTCATCACTTGCTTCCTTGTGCCTTCATTCATCCAACTCAGTATTCATGATGACATCCCTGTTTGCTTCAGAAATACCTGTCCACCTCCATCCTTCATTAAACAAATCACTGATGACAAACCACCTGCCTCCCCTCATCATCATACTGCTTTCCAACCGACTCTTACAAATCTTCAGTCCTTCAGGACTTCACTTTGGAGCTCAGGGTCACTTACGACTTGCATGCTATTACAAGGTTGATTTGTGACAGGGGATGCACTTAATAGCCTTTAACTTCACTTTTGGCTTTTAGTCACTTTGTGCTTACCTGAAGGCTTCCACCTTCTGTGGTTAGAGGCAACAGCTTGTGTTATTTTGAAATACTGAACAATCAAGGTGGACATGATGCTCTACCATGTTGTGTAGCATCAAAGTCCTGTACAATGTGCTAGCTGCTTTTCGCAGCAAACACACTGCATGTGCTTCAAGCAAATGAAAGTCAAAGAGGACTTGTTCTTAGTATGGTCAAAGGAGATAATGGTCAGTTAGGGGAAGGTCAAGGGCATTTCCTAATCTGGTCAAGGGTTTTGGCCATAGTCAGTCCTGAAGGTCAAGGCAACTAGTCTGGGGATTTCAGGTGTGTTAGTCAGGGTGCTGCAGAGGCATCAGTCTGGGGATGGGGTTGCGTCACTATTCCCTGTAGTGGGACAAACAGGATTGAGGAGCAATTAGTTGTGATGCAGGATCACAAGAGATGGTGAGCTGTTCACAGTAAGTGAGTAGGAAGTACAAAGGGTAGGTAGGGTCAGTAGTTCAGGATAATGAAACTGCTGAGAGTTGTTGAGGGCACAGAATGAGTGCCATAGTGAGAACTGTCATCCATGAGCCTTGGTGAGAGACCTGAACCTGGCAGAGTTTGAGGGAGTGGTAGCCCTGTGGGTGTGAGGTAGCAGAAAGAAGGAGGTGCTACATACCCTTGCAGACAGCAAATGATCCTTCACCTTCCTACAGCACAGCTGATTTTTTTAAGCCAGGACTGCACCAACTGAGATAGGAACTGTGTCAGCCCCAAGCTGGCTGAGTTCAGGGGTGTGGTCTCCTTTGGCAGTCAGCAGCAGAAAGGATAGCCCTCCTGTCCACCAGCATCTCCACATCCCTGCCTGCCAAGTAGGATGCCAACTTCCCTTGCATGTTCAGTTGATTAGTGTGATGGACATAAATCAATAGATTTTTGAACAAATTGGCTGATTGAATATTGAATGGTAGAGCAAGCTAAAGGCGCATGAGAGTTTACTCTTGCTGTTAGTTTTCAAGTTAATTTCTCTGTCATTGGTGGCTGCATCTTCAGCTACCTCACTCCTGAGCTCTGGAATTCCTCCCTAAACACTTCTCTTCCTCTCTTTATGAGATTAAAGATACTATATGAATGAAGTTGTTGTCCCATACCCCTCCACTGCTTAGTACAAACATAATATACGTGTTTCTTGAGGTATATGAGCACAAATGCCAATTAATACTCTTTCTACACAAGCACTAGCTCTTCTCGTCCCTTTCAATTTCAAGCTTGTTGTCTAGATTCTCAATCCACTTCCATGACTGACCTCACCAACATTAATTTTTAATATACATTTAAAGAGATAATTAACATGCAAGTCCTGGGGATCCCACTTTTGCTCATATCTGAAAGTTGCCATGGGCCTGAATGGATTCTGAAGAAGTGTCTTTTATTCATCATTTCAATTCTCAAAACAGCAGGAGACCATTTGTGTGAGAATATGGCTTATTTGCCCACAAATGTCATGCTTATGACTCATATCTCTTAATATCTAATAGCTAGCACAGCTGCCTCACAGTACCAGGGACCCAGGTTTTACTCCAGCCTTGCGTGACTGTGGATTTTGCACATTCCGCTCATGTCTGTGTGGGTTTCCTCTGGATGCTCCGGTTTCCCCACAGTCCAAAGATGTGCAGGCTAGGTGGATTGGCCATCTAAGAAAATTGCCCCGTAGTATCTAAGGACGTACAGGTTAGGTGAATTAGCCATGATATGACCCCTATGCGAGGTTACGGGAATGGGATGGGGAGTTTAGTCTGGGTCAGTGCAGACTCAATGGGCCAAATAGCCCCTCTTTGTACAGTAAGGATTCTATGAATTTGGTACCAAATTTCTATTAATCACAAATGGGTGGCATGGTGGCTCAGTGGTTAGCACTGCTGCCTCACAGCACCAGGGTCCCAGGTTCGATTCTAGCCTTGGGCGACTGTGTAGAGTTTGCACATTCTCCTCTTGTCTGCGTGGGTTTCCTCCCATAGTCCAAAAGATGTATAAGTTAGGTGAATTGGTCATGCTAAATTGCCCAGAGTGTTAGGTGCATTAGTCAGAGGGGAAATGGGTCTGGGTGAGGTTACTCTTCAGAGGGTCGGTGTGGACTGGTTGGGCTGAAGGGCCTGTTTCCACACTGTAGGAAATCTAATCTAAAGCTAACTACTAGTATAGATTCGGTTACCATTTGTAGAATGGAGTTCCACATGCTTACCCTACTTAGTGTATAAACATTTCTTAATTTCATTCCTCAAAGGTTTGGTTATAATTTTCACCATGCCCCCAGTCCTAGCTCCTCAAACAGCAAAAGTAATTTCTTCCAACCTATTCTTTCGGTTCCCCTTTATGTTGAAGATCATGATCTAGAGTCATAGAATCATACGGTCATTCAGCACGGAAGCAGACCCTATGATCCAACTTGTCTGCACCGAAGAAACATTCCAATCTGACCTAGTCCCATTTGACAGCATTTGGTCCACATTCCTCTAAACCCTTTTTATTCATATAGCCATCCAGTTGCCTTTTACTGTTGTAATTGTACCAGCCTCCAACACCTCCTCTGGCAATTCATTCCATACACACATCACCCTCTGCGTGAAAAAGTTATCCCTTAGGCACCTCTTATATCTTTTCCCTCTCACCTTAAACTTATGTCCTCTAGTTCTGGACTCCACCATCTTAGGAGAAAGACCCTGGCTATTCACCCTATCCACACCCCTCAGTATTTCATAAAACTCTATAAGGTCACCCCTAGCCTCTCACAGTCCAGTGAAAAAAGCCCCAGCCTATTTAGCCTCTCCCTATAACTCACCCTTCCAGTCCTGGCAACATCCTTGTAAATCCTTCCTGCACTCTTTCATGTTTAACAACATCTTTCTTTTAGAAAGGAGACCAGCATTGAATGCAGTATTCTAAAAGTGGCCTAACCAACATCCTGTACAGTTGCAACATGATGTCCCAATTCCTATACTCAATGCACTGACCAATGAAGAGTCAAAACTATGGCGCTGGAAAAGCACAGCCGGTCAGGCAGCATCCAAGATGTAAGAGAGTCAATGTTTCAAACATAAGCTCTTCATCAAAAAAGCTTATGTTTGAAACATTGACACTCCCGCCTCTCAGAGGCTGCCTGACTGGCTGTGCTTTTTCAGTGCCACGGTTTTTAACTCTAATCTTCAGCATCTGCTGTCCTCACTTTCTCCACACTGACCAATGAAGGCAAACACTTTCTTCACCAACTTGTTTACCTATGACTGCATTTTCAAAGAACTATGCAATTGCATCCCTAGGTTTCTTTGTTTGGCAACACTCCCCAGGACCTTACCTTAACTGTATATGTCCTGCCCTGATTTGTCTTACCAAAATGCAACACCACACATTTATCTAAATTAAACTGCATCTGCCACTGCTTGGCCCATTGGCCTATCTGATTAAGGTCTTGTTGTACGCTGCGATAACCTTCTGCACTGTCCATTATTTTGGTGTAATTTGCAAATTTACTTACTGTGCCTCCCAGATACACACCTAAATCATTTATAAAAATGACAAAAAGCAGTGGATCAAACTCTGATCCTTGCGGCACACCATTGGTCACAGGCCTCCAGTCTGAAAGGCAACTCTCCACCCCCATCCTCTGTCTTCTACCTTCAAGTCAATTTTGTTTCCAATTGGCTAGTTTTCCCTGGATCCCATGTGATCTAACCTTGCGAAACAATCTACCATGTGGAACCTCAGCAAATGCTTTGCTGAAGTACTTGTAGACAATGTGCCTTCACCAATCTTCTTTGTCATTTCTTCTAAAAACTCAGCCAAGTTAGTGAGACATGAAGCCATGTTGACTACCCCAATCAGGCCCAATCTTTCATATGCATGTAAATCCTGTCCCTCAGAATCGCCTCCAAAAACTTACCAAACAGTAACATAAGGTTCACTGGTCTATAGTTCCTTGGCTTTTCCTTACAGCCATTCTTAAATAATGCCACCACATTAGCCTACCACCAGTCTTCTAGAACCTGACCTACGGCTGTCGCTGATACAAAAATCTCAGCAAATGGCCCAGCAATCTCTTCCCTAGCTTCCCACAAAGTTCTGGGATCCACCTGATGGGGTCCCAGAGATTTATCTACCTTTATGCATTTTAAAACTTCAGCACCTCCTCTTCTGTAATATGAACTCCTTTCAAGACATCACTATTTATTTCCCTAAATTCTCTGGTTTCCATGTTCTTCTCCATGGTAAATACTGATACAAAATATTTGTTTCATATCTCACCCATCTCCTGTGGGTCTAGTTTATCATCATTCCTTCTTCATTGATGGGTCAAAATCCTGAAAATCTCTCCCTAACAGCACTGTGGACATAATTTCATCAAAAGGTTTGCAGTAGTTCAAGAAGGCAGCTTATCACTGTGTTTTCAAGTGTAATTGGGGATGGATAATAAATTCTGGCCTTACCAGAGACACTAGCATAATTTGAATGAGTTTTAAAACCTAATTTGATGCATCATTGCCTTCTTGCAAAGCATACAGAAGGGGAATGCTGCAAAAGTCACCTTAGTCCAAATAGGATTATATACTTCATTCACTGGATAAGCCTTTTAATGTAGCTTGCTTCAAATGAAGAGTGAGTGATTATGGACCCTCGTAGGGCTCTACAATCCCTGAACTGTGGGTATTCCAGGGCAGAGGTGGACTGGCTTTCCATATGCACTGTGCTAGGTCGATTGTTAAATTTAAGGCTGAGATTGATATATTTTTGTTAAAAGAGGTATTATGGGTTATGGGGCAAAGGTATACAGTTAAGTCACAGATCAACTATAATCTCATTGAATAATCAAGTGGGCTCAAGGGGCTAAATGCCTCATGCTGTTCTTACAATCCTGTGAAACTTTGGGTTATATGGACACAGGGTGCTCATGGAGAGGGAGCTGTGACCCATGTATATTGTGCACTGATTGTAATGTAAAGGATTAACGTTAATGCGCAAGTAAGATATTCTATATAATCTGTAAAGTAAGATTACATGAGTACTAAAGCTATCCAGAAGCTTTGGATGAAGTCTTGTCCTAAATATTTAGAAGACAGTGCCCAATAAAAGATAGTGTTTACGTGCAATCTGGACAAACACTGATCTCAGACATAACTAATCAACAGTGATGAATGATAATAACAAACAAATAATAAACAATAGACCATGTGAATTAGGAATGCAAGTAGGCTATTCAGCCCCTCTTGTATTCAACAAAATCATGGCTGATTTGAATGTGGTCTTAAATCCACATTCCCACCTAACCCCAATAACCATTATTCATCAAGAATCTATCTACCTATTCCTTCAATGTATTCAATGACTCTGCCTCTTTCTGTGGAGAGTTCCAAAGACTCAGGACCCCCTGAGTTAAAAGAAAATGCCTCATCTGTATTTTTCCATTTGTCAAACTGTGATCCCGAGTTCTAGTCTCTCTCATAAAGCAATATCCTGTCATCATCCACCCAAGTCAAGTCCCCTCAGTACATTATACGTTTCAGAAATATCATCTCTCATTCTTCTAAACTCTAGTGGAGACAGCCTGTCCAATCTTTCCTCATAAGATAACCCTCTCACCTCAGCTATCAGCTGAGCCAATCTTCCCTGAAATGTTTCTAGTGCACTTACATCCTTTCTTAAATAAGGAGACCAAAACTGTACATAGCAATCTAGGTTTGGCCTCATCAATGTTCAATACACATTTATGTTTATCTTCAATTACATTTAAAATAGACAACAATATTCATCTTGCCTTCCTAATTACTTTTTTTGTGATTTATATACCAGCAACCCCAGATCCCCCCATACCTCTAAGTTTTATCATTTTTGTCCATTTAAATTCCACAGCAGATGCTGAAATTTGAATTTAGTAGAAATCTGTAATTAAGAGTTTAATAATGACCATGAATCCATTGCAGGGTGTTGGAAAGACCCATCTGCCTCACTAATGTCCTTTAAGGAAGGAAGTCTAACATCCTTACGTAGTCTGGGCTACAGGTAACTCCAGACAAACAACAATTTGATTGACTCATAACTGCCTTCCAGGATGGGTAATAACTGCTGGCCTAGCCAATAACACTCTCATCCCATGAATAAAGAAATAGGAACAGTGTGCAAGGGTATAAAGGAAGGGCAAGAGATTAGCCCTTAAACGTGATGTTCCTTTGAGATCCAGTGCAGACATGATGGGCTGAATGGCTTTCTTCTGCCCCATAAAACTTCTTTGATTCTGAAATTCTTTATGTGCTCTTCACACCTTACTTTGCTCCCTTTATTAGTATCATGAGCACGTTGAACAACTATGCATTCAGTTCCTTCATCACAATCAGTATAAAGATTTTACATAATTGAGGCCCTAACAGTGATCCAAATCCGAACTGACAGCCAGACTACTGCGACCGCTAGGACTCATAACAGCACACAAACCAACAGCCACTCTCAGACAACAATTCACCAGAACGAAGGACCCAATACCCAGCATGAACAAAACCAATGTAGTGTACAAAATCCCATGCAAGGACTGCACAAAACACTACATAGGACAAACAGGAAGACAGCTAACGATCCGCATCCATGAACACCAACTAGCCACGAAACGACACGACCAGCTATCCTTAGTAGCCACACACGCAGATGACAAGCAACATGAGTTCGACTGGGACAACACTACTATTATAGGACAAGCCAAACAGAGAACAGCCAGGGAATTCCTAGAGGCATGACACTCATCCACAGATTCAATCAATAAGCACATCGACCTGGACTCAATATACCGACCACTGCAATGGACAGCTGGAACTGACAACTGGAAGCAGCAGATTCAAACCACTACAAATGCCGGAGGAAAGATCTCAGAAGCGGTTCACAGGAGGCTCCCAAGCACTGAGGATGTCACCTAGATAGGGGACGAAACGTCTGCAACACAAATTCCCAGCTCGGCGAACAAAACCACAACAGTGATCCAAACAGTGATGTTGCTAGCAAATCTCAGCAGGTCTGACAGCATCCGTGGAAAGAAAGCAGAGTTAATGTCCCAATTCCAGTGTCTCCTCATCAGAACTGATTAGTCATTGAATGAAGTCATCGGGCTTGAAATGTTCATGCTGCTTTTTCCCCACAGATGCTGCCAGACCTGCTGAACTTCTGCAGCGATTACTGTTTTTGTTTCAGATCACCAGCATCTGCAGTTTTTTTGTTTTATCTTAACACTAATCCCTTTGGTACATTACTCATCACATCCTGCCAACCTGAAACAGACATATTTATGCCACCAGCTGCTTCCTTTAGCTGACTAATTCTCTATTCGTAATAATATTTGCGCATTGCAGCATGAGCTGTTGTTTTAAATAGTAACCTTTGATGTGACACCTTCTCAAATGCTTTCTGTAAATCTAAGAACACTACATCACAGATTCCCCTTTATCTTTGTTGCTTGTTACAAACCACTGAGGGGACTAGGCCAATGGACACTCTATAGCCTTTTTGGGAGTGGATGGTGTCCAGTGCTCATAGGCAATGGGTACCACTGCCAGGGAACTGGTGAAACCCAGCTTTTTGGTTGGAAACTAATATTGCAGGGAAGCTCTTGATTTGAGAATCTTTAGCCAATTCGATCCCACGGTGAAAGCCAACCCTGAACACACAATACACTCCATGTCAATAAACATATTCACCTTCAGCAAGGGTTAGCATTGAGTAATCAAATGTAGGAATCTTGGTTGTAAGAATATTACCATTTCCACAAGAGCATAAGATTCTTGATGCTTAGACAATTTCAGTAACCCCTCCATCACCACTGGATTAGCTAATACACCACACAGCCAGAGTGAAACCAGAGACCTTCATGGTCTGGTAATCACAGCTAATCCCTGGAGAAAGTTTGCGTTACCCAGGAGACATTTACACTTTCATGCAGGTTATCCTTCATTCTGATATTAAACAAATTGTCCTATAATTATGCCCTTTCCTATCCCTGTAATATTTTTATCTTATCAATTTTCTGGAGTTTTTTTGCCAGTAACTGGAGGTTCTATTCTTTATTACAATCTCAGTCACCTTTCGAGGATTATTCTGGATCAGGTGTACATCTGATTAAGTTCCCACAGAATCAGAACTCGGGTTTATGGCTGGTCTGTGAAGTCTGATCAGTCTCCATCAAAGCAACAAGAGCCAGTTGAGAAAATTATCTTCTTCCTGGTGGTTTTTAGCTTTCAGTTAGCTTTTAGTCAGATTGCAATTTTGTTGGATATTATAAGCATCTCAGTGAAACCCCTCAGTAATTACTTCCCCACCAAAAGGAAGTAGGAGTTCAGTTCTTTAAGATATTGATGCAGAAGATTATGTGAGAGAATTAAATTTTTATAACACACTGAAGTATATTAAAATGAACAAGCATGCAATTCAGTGTTTATATGAAAACCATAAATCACCAAACTTATACTCCAGAAAAATAAAACATGGTTCTTATTTGTAATAGAACTCCAAGGTGAACTTTACTAGTTGTAAAGATAATACTTTAAAAAGGAAAGACTGTCAAATATTAAAGTAAGGTGTACTTGATCAGTGTTTGAGACTTGTCAGGTTCACCTAAATCTATACATTTTAGGTTTGATACCTACAGCAATTTTTAGGGGTTGCATAATTAATTGTATGCATTTCCATAATTCATAACATACTGCCCTTTTTTTTGACTTCCCCATTTGGTGAAAAGATGACCTATTGTAATCAAGCTATCTGCTAAATTCTATAACTTGTTCTTTTAACAGATTCATGGAAAACTGGATCTTAGGTAATCTTTTTTTTGGGGAGAAGGAGAATCGATGTTTCGGGCATAAGCCCTTCCGTCGATTCTCCTTCTCCTTTGATGCTGCCTGACCTGCTGCGCTTTTCCAGCAACACATTTTTAAGCTCTGATCCCCAGCATCTGCAGTCCTCACTTTCTCCTAATCATTTTTTTTGGCCAAGTTTTGCTGAGTCAGCTTTGAATCAGAATGGGGCCTAATCTTATATTAACTGATGGAGATATTAATTACCAGGGCTTGCATTGAATGTTTATTTGCCAGTGTAACTATATTTTCTGTATTGAATGTGTGTTTCCTTATCAGTGAATTAATATTGTTGTAAGGGGAGTTAACCATATTGTGTTTGCAAGCTTATTCTGACTCTTGTTTAAATATGTTTGTCTGTGAGTTTTCTTAAAAGGTAACTTTTTAGCCAAATATTATTATTATATCATATTATGCCATCATTGTCTAGTGCAATGCTTTATCTGTCGAATTATCACATTATAAATATTATACAATTTATTTCCTTACTCATTGCCCATTTGATTTGACCAAATCGATGGTTTAGAAACATCTAACATTCAGTTAATCCTTCATAGCACATGAAGTCATAATGAATGTAATTCTGACAACATCAGGCACACATTTCCAGATTTTGTTCTGCGCACTAATATTTCGTTTGACAAACTGATGAATTCATTCAGCCCAATTGGCATTGCACGATACTCTGCCATCTACAGGCTCTCCCAATTCCCCATCATAGAACTCTAACAAACCCAAATCCTAATGGTTCATTGCATTGTTAAACCTCCAACTATCTAGAATGTTAAGCCAATTTAGGACCTTTTTTCCCACAAAGTGGAACACCCATTAGAAACACTAATTGAAAAAGAGAATACTTGTGCATTCTGGAAATTTGAAGTAAAAACACAAACTGCTGGAAATACTAAGCTGATTATGCCACTACCTGTAGAAAGAAAAACAGACATTTTGGTTGAGATCTATGACCTTCCATTAGAACTATAAAAGTGAAGAAATGAGCAAAGGGTAAATGGGTTAAGGACAAAAAGAAGGACTAGAACAGAGCAAAAGTCTGGAGACATTGAACAACAGATGGGTAAATCCTCCGGGGTCAAAAGAAAGTGTGATGGGGCAAGAAGGGTAATCAAAATAAAAAACATAAGAAAAGTGAGAGAAAAAAAGAAAAAGACCTTACAGGGACACAGACATGGAGCAATGGGATGAATGAGCTCCTCTGTGCTGTAAAATAATGATTGCATGTGTAACTGAAAGAAATACTTGTTAATTTTCTTACTAATAAATTGATTTTAGTTTCCTATTCCTTGCAATCCTTCATTTGCAATTACAAAACACTTTAAATTAGAACAGTTTGGAATGCAAACACTAACATCGACTATTTGGACTGAACGGTCCATTTCTGTGCTGTATATTCTGTTTCTAATTTGGGAATGGAAATGTCAAATCAAACATGTCTCCTCTTTAAGAGACCCAGCGCAAGCACAATGGGATGAATGGGAAAGCTTTTGATTCTGTGATTTAGTGTCAGCTATAGCTCAGTTAGTGGCACTTTGCTTCTGAGTTGTAAGGTTCTGGGTTGAAGCCCCACTCCGGTACTTGAGATGCAAAGGGGCTTTCAGAGCTATGTCAGAGAGGCAGAGTTAAGGGCACACTGCATTGTTGGAGGTACAATACTGAGGGAGTACTGCCTTGTCAGAGATGCTGATATTAAACTGAGATCATGTGTGCCAGCTCAGGTTCCTTGTAAAGGATCTTGCGACTGTGATTTTGGAAGAGAGAGCAGGTCTCTTTACTATACCCATCAATGTTTATCCCTCAATCATCATCATTAGAAGCTCTTTGTGGGACCACAGAAATTGCTGGAGAAACTCTGATCTGACAGTATCTGTGGAGAGAAAACAGAATTAACATTGAGTCCAATGACCCTTCTTCAGAGCTGATAACAGTTCAGAAAAGGCTGATGACAGGGGGCTGTGGTGAAATAATGATTACGTGGATAGCACCTTTTCCTCTGTTGTGTGCAAAGTAGCCGCCATACTTTCTACAATTATTGCAGAATCAATTAGGGGTAAGTCCTCTGCTCATTTCTCCACAAACAGCAATCTAGCACATTCCTTCTTCATGGTTTGCAACAGCTTCCCATTTTCACCTTCAATGAGAAAGATGACTGAGGAATAAAGTGGCCATATTAAATGGCCCTCCTCATGTGTGCTTAAAGGAAACACAAATCCTTTTCCTATAGAATTCTAAGCAGCTCATATCTCTAAACATCTTGCTGTTCTGCCATCACCACCAAATATGTAGTGGTTCTGCTGTTGCGCATGATTCATAACTGTGAGTATGGAATCCTTGCCTTCTCTTGGCACAATTTGGAAATGGGCTCGAGCATTTGAGGTTTCAAACTACTCCACTCCTCCAGAAAAATAGTCCAATAACAAAGGCCCCCTTAAATGGCATTGACTTGGAGCCCAATGGTTAAATAATTTCATGGGAACAGTTCAGAACATTCTCCTTCTTTTGAAGTCACATTAGGGAGACTGAATGCAGTCCAAGATGTTAAATCACTTGTGTGTGTCAGAGCGTAATAACATATTTACATATTTAAAATTTGGATTGATGCAGCTCCATTTAGAAATGTTCACTGAAAGTGACTGAGAATGTAAAGGGGTCAGTCCAACATCATGGCAGACCAAGATGCTTGCATTTCTATAGCACCCTTCACAACCTTAGGATATTCCAAAGTACTTTAATGGCAATGAACAGTTTTGAAGTGAAGTCACTGTTGTAATGCAGGAAGCATGGTAGCCACCTTGTACGCTGCAAGATTGACAAACAGTAATGAGATAATGACAGGTGATGTCGATTAAGGACTTAATGTAGGCCAGGATTCTGGTGAAAACTCAATTACCCTTCTTTGAAATAGTGCCATTGGATCTTCGGGTTCCACATCAGAGAACAGCCAGGACCTCAGTTAACATCTCATCCACTTCTTTAGCATTTCCTTAATACTGTCTTCCACTGTGCAGTGTTCCTATGTACTGTCCTTTCAACAGCATAGGATTATCTTGGTACTGCCCCCCCCCCTCCCCACCCCCCCCACCCCCACTGATAGTGCAGCACTTGCTCAACATCTTCCTTCCAATAGTGCAGACTGCAATCCTTCAGTACTGCCTTTCCAAGAGTGCAAAGCTCCAAAATACTGTCCCTCTGACGATGCAACACCCCTTCATCATCACCCTCTGACAGCACAGTGTTCCTTCAGTGTTGTTCTTTCAAAGTTTCAGCATTCCAATACTGTCCCTCTGATAGTGCAGCATTCCCACAGTACTGTCCCTCTGATAGTGCAGCATTCCCACAGCACTGTCTCCCAACAGTGCAGCATTCCCACAGCACTGTCTCCCAACAGTGCAGCATTCCCACAGCACTGTCTCCCAACAGTGCAGCATTCCCACAGCACTGTCTCCCAACAGTCAGCATTCCCACAGCACTGTCGCCCAACAGTGCGGTACAGTCAAGGGAAAAATGAGGAGAGACAATGAAGGATGCATTTCTAAACTGAATGTAGGAGCAGAGGTCCCCGAGGATGTCCCATTTGCCCCATTGTGTCCATGTTGATTCTTCAACAGAGCCATCCTGTATCACTTCCCTGCAGTTTTTTTAAAAAAAGTAGCTTGGACTCACTCACCTTTTATAATCTTCCTCTGGCTCTTGTGCATTCTCGGTTTAACTGCATTTTCAGACATTTGGGACCAACCTTGTCTGTCTCTTTATTTCGCTCTCCTTCTTTAATACACTACTTAAAGCTATTTGGCCAAGGTTTTGATCACCTACCCCAATGTCTCCTTATGAGGCTCGGAGCTGATTCTCTTGTAGAACTCCTCTGAAGCATTTTGGGATGTTTTACCACAATAAGAGTGCTATATAAATAAAAGGTTTTGCTTTCGGCCTGTAACACATTTCCTTTCATCCCAGTGAAAAAGCAGTTAGGCTTACAATGTGTTGCTTCAGTTCCTAAGATGTACGCAAGCATTGACAGTACGGATATCACTAACTTTGAGGTAGAGAGGAGTTTTTACAACTTTGCAGCTGTGCACTCCTGTAGTTCAGAGATGGGTTCCGTGAGAGATTTGGAAAAGTTCCTTAATGCTTTTGGCCTCAATTCCTTGGCCAATCTCCCCCAGAAATCACAGTGTAGGATCAGTAGTAAAACATATTTTATTACACTTGTCAGAGTCATTAATTATGATGTGGGAAGATATGCTTAAAACCCAGGATCTTCATTTTTAATGTTGTTGGCTGTCACTCTAGAAGCAATGATAAAAGCAAATCTGAAATATCTCGACAATGTGCTGCCCTAGATTTCAGTATTGATGAGGGTAAAGAAAGTCTCTCTGCTATCAGTACTGACATATTGCTATGCTTGATCACATTACATCCTCAAAGATTGTTCTATATTTATGGAAGTCAGATTATTATTTTTAAGGAAATTGTCATTAAACAGTGAGAGAGTGAGAACAGAAATATGCAAACATGAGGACAGAGGGACAAGACTCATACAATAAATTCACAAGATAGAGAAAGGGGCAGACACATACACACACACACACACAAATAGATTGAGAGAGAAAAAGAAAACAATACAGTGACAGAGAGAAAAAACACACAAGACAAAGACAGTGAAAGGGAAAGACATACTGAGAGGTTAGGGATAGAAACAGAGGTGTGGAGATAGCAAGAAAGATTTACACAGGGATAAGGAGCAGTTGGGGGAACACACATATGAAGACAAAGGCAGGTGAAAGAGTGGAGATTCATGTATAGAGAGTGACACACAGAGACAGAGAACTCATGGAAAGGGGGGGAAGACAGAGACAGAGAGAGGACGGATCTGACTTGTAAGCAGCTATTATTGTGTTTCCTGTGTGAGAGGTCATGTTTTATTTGGATGGCAAACAATCAGCTTGCACAGGCAATCATGCACAGGAATTTAAATGACCTGTTCAATGCAGTTGTGGCAATTTATTGCATTTTAATGTATGATGTTTCAGCTGTTTTTTCAAAGAAGTGCAAATATCTCTTAGGGAAGGCAACATTTACCAATCTGTTATCTTAATGGTCACTGCAGAGAGGATTGATTCACTGGATAAAATGCATATTGTGCAGATTCTTTTGTGGCTTCTCCATCTGTACAACTGGAGCATTCAGAAACCAACTTGTAATGTTTAAAATTGACAGACATTAAATTAAAACATTTTAGTTTTAAATTAGTTTTGTTGAAAATGGGGGTCAATTGGCTGGACAGCTGGCTTGCAATGCAGAGTGACAACAACAGTGTGGGTTCCTACATTGACTGAGATTACCATGAAGGATTCTCCTTCTCACCCTTACCCCTCGCTTGAGCTATGGACACCTTTAGGTTAAACCACACCCAGTCTCTCTCTCACGCTCTCTAATGCAGCCCTGTGGCTTGGTAAGCCTATGGTTTGAAAATTACTGGTAGTGAGTAAAATTGAGGATTTTATGTGCAGGTAATGTCGAGTGTGGTCTGTAGATAGATGTTTCACAGGAAAGTGATCTCGCTCACCTCTGGATCAGGAGATTTGCATTTGAGATTTGAGTGTTGTAATCTGAGTTTATTATTACATTACTGAGGGAGTGCTGCAATGTTAGAATTGGTTCTCGCTTCATTGAGACGTTAACCTCTGTCCACCTAATTAGTGGATGTAAATGGTCTGAAAGTTTGGCTGGAAGAGGAGAAGGTTGTTACCATTTATTCCTCAACCCACAACACCAGATTAACATATGGAGACAGTATAGGGGGCAATGTATCCTATTTCCAACCTGCTCTTTACCTGTTCACACGGTGTTTCATAGGTACATTGCAGATGAAGCCTTACACTACACCTGCTGTACCTGGCTAGCAGACTTTGACAAAATACTATAAATAACAGGAACATTTTTCTGTACTTAACCAGCACTCTACCTGAAAAAAAAGCAGAATGTGTTTGAAATTTTCAGAAGATCTGGCAAAATCTTCAGAGAGAGAAACAGAGTTAACATGGAGTTGAATACGACTTTTTCAGAACATGCTGTAACTGCCTTTGGAATTTGTGATGAGCCAGAGAAATGTTTATAGAATAGGAAACCAGCTTGTACTGTGACAGTTTGTTTTCCCATGCACTTTGACTTCTGAGTGTGTTTGATGATGTTTTTGGCAAGTGACATTTAATTAAAGTCTGGTGCAGAAATGGAATCATATCCCTTGGGAATGGAAAACAATTCTCCAAGCACATTGGACTGGAGACCCTTAGGGTAGTGATTGTAACAAGGTCAGCCAAGTGGACCTCATAGAATATGATTTCCCTTATTGTACCAGATTAACCACACCAATCAGGGAGCCCTAGCTGACAACAAAGAACAAGAATGTCAGATATCCAGCTCACTATGAGAGCTGGCTCTGAAGGAGGTGGATTGGTGTTAAGGACTCTCCACGTGTAAATAAAGGGTGACTTGGTGATGAGATACCGACCTCTGTTATTTCAGTGGTGACAAGAGAAAAGCACGCTCCTGAGAAATTTTGCTCACAACATTCGTCTTTGAATTAGGGTAAGCATTTCCGGTGTCATGCCGTTATTTGGGAGGCTTGACTTGTTTGGTCCTGCTGTCAAAGACTGGGCGTAATATGTGGAAAGAAAGTGTTGAGGCAGATGAAAAGCGACAAGTAATTCTCCTGACAGCTTGTGGACCCACAGCTCTTTCAGTTATTCAGAGCCTAACTTTTCCTGAGGCATCAGATACTAAAACTCTTCAAGGCTTGATGGATTTAGTTATGGAGTATTATGACTCCAAATCTCCTCTAATTCTGAGACACTATCAGTTTTACTCGGCAATTTGAGAACCGAAGAATTTGTATCAGGATTTTTGACAAAGTTAAGATGACTGGCAGAGGCATGTGACTTTAGTTTAACCCTTAATGAGAAGCTGAGAGACCGTTTGGTGTGTGGAATTAATAATGCAACAATGCAAAAGCACCCACTTGCTGAAACCCAACTAGACCTCAATCAGGCACTACAACTGTCTTTATCATTGGAAAATATAGCCAGTGGAGCATGAGTTGCAGGGTATTCTGAAGGAAGTGGACACCCTCACCAGTCTGACTGAGCTTGGGGAGCAGCACTTGAGCAAAAACAATTGCATAGCCTCACTCAGACATATCCAGAACACAGGGACTCTAGGTCAGCCCACAGCAAAACCCCAAAACAAAACTAAGCCACAGCCAAACAGTTAAAATTTTCTTCATAGAAACATAGAAGATAGAAGCAGGAGGAGGCCATTCAGCCCATTGAGCCTGCTCAGCCATTCATCACCGTCATGGCTGATTGTCCAACTCAATAGCCTAATCCTGCTTTCTCCCTATAACCTTTGCTCCCATTCATCCCAAGTGTTATATTGAGCTGCCTCTTGAATACATTCAATGTTTTGGCATCAACTGCTTCCTGTGGTAATGAATTCTGCAGGCTCACCACTCTTTCGATGAAGAAATCTCTCTTCATCTCCATCCTAAATGGTCTACCCTGAATCATCAGACTGTGATTCCTGGGTCTAGACACACCCACCATTTGGGAACATGCTCTTTGCATCTACTCTTCTAGTCCTGTTCTTCAGGATCTGGGCTGGCAAGCCTCGCTTTTTCTAAGCACTCGATGATCTGTATGTCCTTGTTTGCTATGATCTACTTCTACTGCATGCAAAGCAAAGCTTTTCACTGTACTGAAGTGCATGTGACTACAATAAATCAAATCAAATCAAACCATTGTAGTTGCTGGAGGTATGCAGATTCGAGACAACAAAAGAGTCCCATTAGGCCTGAACTGAGCAAGAAAACTCCCAGACTGGTATTCAGCACAGTGCACACCCTGTAAAATCCACCTGGTTAGAAGCAGTTAAATTGCTTAGCAACATCCAATAAAAACAAAAGTCTGGTTAAATAGTCACCCGGTTCTGATGGAGGTCAATGTCGACTTGGTCCTTTCAGTAAACGCTGAACCAGTCTTTAACAAAATTTGCTGACAATTTTAACCCTTAAGTTTGAGCAAGACCTCGGTAGACTGAGAACCTATATTAGGGAAACTTTAGAGACTGTGGGTATAACTTCGGTTCCGGTCTCTCCTGAAATTGGTTGAGAAAGGTTCACATAGATTGGCTCAACATTTTTCAATTAAAAAGTAGCTGCCAGAGTGGAGTTCTAATTAAATACCTGGAAGTTTTTTCAGGACGATCTAGAAACTATCAAAGGTCTCAAAAGTTGGGAGTGGAGCAGGTCTGGGAAGATGTTTGAGGAGCTTCAGTTGTTCAATTGAAACAGCTTTCAAACTGAAGGTGTAACCGAAAACTAGATTTGCTAGTGTCCTTGGAGGGATGGAGGTAGGAGCAGGAGTGGTTTTGGTGGTTGCTTTGTGTCCAGAATAACTAATGTTTGCAGCTACTGGAGCCTTTAAAGGTAATAGTAAGACCATGATTAAGTTAGATTTAACCCTTAACCTCACATGGTTAATTCAGGAGTACAGTGAAAGTGGCAAGTGTGTAGATGAGAGAGAGAGAGAGAGCAAAAGAACAAAAATAACAAAATAGCGAGAGGTTCTGTCACAAGTATCTCTCCAAGGACAGTCTGAGTGAAATTAGGTGCTTAGATGGAGTTAGTTATAGTCTTGTAGACATGAGACACTTTGATGAAAATTGTAATACCTTACTTATGTTTAAGATAATTATGTGGAGTTGCAATTGATACAGAAGTACAACAGAGGAAATATTAATCACACAAGGCCACACTCAAGTGTATGAAATGTCTGGAGAACAGCTTGAATTGTAATGCACATGAGCAAGAAAGGGAAGTTCTCAGCATGACTGTTCATGCACTAACCTGACACACTGAACTGAATCAAAGATACTTCAGTACTTTAGGATTGCTGTATTATCTCACTTGGAACTACAGTGAATGTTGGGATTCATCAGCCTTGAATACATGCATTTGGCACTAATCTCATGGACACTGCAATGTAGATATCTTATGTTGCTCTGTTTATTAACAGAGGTTAGTAATTAGATGTCAATAATTCTTGGTCCTTGAATTATGTTGCAAGATGAAAGAATACTGAGGAACATTGGAAAAATAACAGTAACACAAATAAAAGATGACAAACAGACTTGTCTAGTGGACTGTGGTAATCTTGTTAGATGCCTCTGACGATCACCAGCATCACTTGTGAAAATTCAGCAATCCGCCAATAAGCACATTCTTAACTGCGTCAGTTTCCATTGTGCTATCATGCCGTGGTTGTGGGTATGTTCATCGAGCTGGGAGGTTGATGTGCAGATGTTTTGCCCCCTGTCTTGGTGATAACTTCAGTGCTTTGGCACCTCCTGTGAATCGCTGCTGTGTCTTCTAGAATTCGTTGGGTTCCGGTTGTTCATTGTAGTGGCTGGTTTATTGGGTCCAGGTGAATGTGCTTCTGGATGGAGTCTGTGACTGAGTGCCATGCTTCTAGGAATTCTCTGGCTGTCCTCTGTTTAGCTGGTCTGATGTTCATTGTTTTGTCCCAGTCAAATTTGTGGTCCTTGACATCTGTGTGCATGGCTACTAGAGACAGCTGGTCGTGGCAAAGCCTCTGATTTCATTTTGTTACAATAGAAACTGGAAAGTTAGTTTTTTTGAATTCTGATTGGAGTGTCTTCTTCATCAGACAGTGGATATTATGAGTGAGAAATGGAATGAATGGATAGAGCTTTGTAAATTGGGAGAAAGAGAGTTGAAGGATGCAACACAGAAAAGCAGAAGACCTTTCAATCCCTTAAATCTGATTAATTTTAAATCTTCTCGAAGGGACGGGAGACAGTTAATGACCACACTTGACATGATCACTTCATTCCAGGTGGGCAGGGGTGGGTTTATGTAAACAACTTCAGCAGGTACCTGGGGAGCTACACAGAAGGGCAATCAGGAAGGAAATCTGGATATTTGTGGTTTCACTGACTTGTAGAGGTGGAGATTGGAATCCACTGGCTGAGGAATGCTCACTGTCACTTTCCATCGTGCTGGAAATCAAAAGTCTGCAGTGGGAAAGAAAATGGCTGTGACCACACTAAGAGTGAACGGTGTAAGTGTCTCAACCAGTGAGGGAGGAGACTATAGGATCCAGTGTTGTGAGATCCTTTGAAAGGGAAGCATTACACTCTGATCCATATACAGTACAGGACATAAGCTCTCTAATCTCTCGCCATCCTAATGCATTGATTCCCTGTTTGCTGTGCAGGTGCATGCCTCAGACATCACTGACCATCTCATTCACACCAACACTTTTGGACATGGGGCCAGAGTATGAATAAGGATGTTAGAAGACTCTAGCCAATAGTGTCAGCAGGACCTGCTGCCCCGTAGATGCCTTGTTCATCTTCTGGAGCTCTCTTTCAAGCATCCCTTGATGTTCTAATTGTACTTTATGTAGGACATGTATCACCGATTTCATTGTTGGGTCAATAGTGTTATGATACTTAAAGTCTTTAAAGCATCTAACCATTTCATTGAAACATGTCACCTGATCTGCACAAGATCTTCTTTGCTGGGTGCTTTTCAATGGGGTGGACATCTACAAACCTCGTGTTGCTTTGTTTACCTCATGGTTTATTGAGATTATCTACAGCTCTTTACAACATTTTAAACTCAGGGTGGTAAGAACCATCTGCTTCAGTGGTTTAGAATGTACAGTTGTCTCCCTTTTCTTTTTCACTCTGATTTGGGCTGTTTCAATCTGCTGAATCTCAGTTCCTTCATTTGCTTTTAGGATGACACTATTTGGTTGTAGACCATCTGGCCTTGGATAACCATTTTCTTACAAACGTTTAGGAAAGATGTTTTGGTGCAATCTGAGTAGGATAACCACATAGAGACATAGAAAACAGGCACAGGAATAGGCCATTTGGCCCTTTGAGCCTGCTCCACCATTCAGTATGATCATAGTCGATCATCGAACTCAGTTCCCGCTTCTCAATTTCAGCCTATTCTCTTTGATCCCTTTAGTGCTAAGAACTGTATCCAGGATGATGTTAATCTCTGTACCGGTATCAATCTTCACCAATAGGTTTATTGTTTTGAGCTGGTTTCACATCCCCTGCCTGATCATAATGTTTGTGTGCATCTTGTTCTATGGAAACTGTTACATCCAGACACTTCATGGAATTCTATGGTTCCTGTGTCTACCATGTTCTCAGTCTCTCTGGCATCTCTCACGGTATGAGCTTCTTGGCTTCTTTTCTTACTCTTTTCCTTGCTGTGCTGGATGCAGTGAATCTTTTATGACTTCTTCCTTTGTTTTCACACCTTCTCCTAGTGATTGATTGTTCCACAAGCTCTACAGATTGACCCATACGCAGAATATTTCCTTCTGTCTGTGGATTACTGCGTTTGTCTTGCTTGGTGAACCTTGTTTTGTTTCAGTTTCAATGCATTAACTCTATTGCCGTTCTCTGGTTTAAGTGAAGACTAGCTGACTGGGAGACTGGGAGGTCAGTGTCTCCATGTGTCACCTCATGGCTTCAAGAGCTTTGACAGTGCCTAATGCCCATGATTTAGTGAGCTTGACTTTTCTTCCTGAATTTAACTAATGCTTGCTGAATTTCAGGATGCACAGACCACAAAATGAATAATCTGTCAGCCTTTCAAAACTTACATTGACTGGGTGCATTTTTAAATCTTGTAACTAAGTTACCTATAGTTTCATTATATCATAGGAGCCTAGGAACAGGAGTAGGCCATTCAGCCCCTTAAACCTGGTCCACCATTCAATAAGATCATGTTTCCTAACTTCATATGCTTCCACTAGGGCCTACAGCCCTTTACAAATTTAAATCTGAGATAGACGGATTTTTATTTAACAATTGAATTAGCTTCAACTGCCATTTAAGGAAAAGCATTCCAAACTTCCACTATTCTTATCGTGTAGAAGTGTTTTCTAACAGCTCTCCTGAATGGCCTGGCAGTAATTCTTAGACTATGCTTCCTGGTTCTAAAATCTTCAATTAATGGAAATAGTTTATCTCCTATGTCTTTACCTGTAAATATCCCAAAAACTTCAGTTAGATTAGCCCTTAAACTTCTCAATTCCAGAGACTAAAGGCCTATGTTTGTGTAATCTCTCCTCATAATTTAATCCCTGATGTCCAATTATCATCCTTGTAAAGCTGCCTTGAACTCCTAACAGGGCCAAAACATCATTAAAGTGTGTTGCTCAGATCTACTGGCAGTCCTCTAACAAGGGTCTAACTATCCTATCTGAGTCTTTAAATTCATACTGATGGATCCAGTGGTTCAGATTTGGTCAGATCTTTCAGTAGTCACATTTGGATTTTTGCAGTCCTCTTCAGTTTCCTCCTGCCCATAGAGAGATATAACTGAATCTCACTCCATTTCAGTGTCTTTGCTGAAAATCACCTTTACAAATCAGCGGTAAATTCAATTCAAAATGCTTACGGTGTACTCATGGACACACACTGCCAGCATGATAGGTTAATAACTCAGTAATGTTTGGATAATCACATTTCACGCTTCAAATAAAGAGAATTCTATCATGTTTAACTCTGCCAGCTGCTGTTATAAAAGAGACCCTGGGTTCAAACTGCATCAGATTGATTCCAACTGGCTCTGTTACTTATTATGTACTTTAAAGTTGCAATATGAAAATGTTCCTGATTAAATCAGTTTTAGATAGCATTTTATCTCCTGGCTATAATATTAAACATATGCACGATATACAACAAAATATGGCCCCACAACAAGATGAATGGTATCCTCAGTGTAAAGAAAAGTCTTTTCCACAAGGACTATGTGTTAGTCACTTGTACTGATATGGTCACAAGGCAGTTGCATCTGTGATAGATCACTGATCAAAGAGGTTTTCCTCTCTTGCTGTTTTTCTCACCATTATCATAGCTGCCAGACTCAGCCTATGTCTTTCAGAACTTCAACAGCTTGATCAGTGGTAGTGCTACCAAACCTCTGTTGATGATAGACATTGAAGTCCCCCATCCAGATTACATTCCGATCTTACATCACTGTCTTCAGTGCTTCTTCCAAGTCACATTCATCATGAAGAAGTATTGATACATCAGTTGTGGGAAGATATTATGTAGTAATCAACATTTTTTTTGGCTCCATAATCCTTTAATACCCTTGACCAACAAAAAATCTATCAAACTTGAATTTAAAATTTTCGATTGATGCTGAACATCACCAGGCTTTTTTTTTAAAGCAGAGAGTGCCAGTTTTCCACTAACCTCTGTCCCACACATTTCTAGAAGAAAACCCACTGAACTTTGAGCAAGGATGGCAATAAATATTGGCCTTGCTTGCAACACCCACATCTGAAGAATTAATAAAAACACAAGTGCACAGTTCATGTTTATCCAGGCTGGTAAACAAATACTGGGACAGTCAGTGCTCCTTAGCATTCATGCTGAGGTGAGTATTTAAAAATTTACTGCTTGCTGTGCTTTCTCAAGTTTCAACTGAACTGCCTGAGTGCAAAATCATTTTCCTACTTCAAAGCCTGTTAATCTGCATATGCTGCTAATCCAATGTGAATTAGAGCGACAGACAAGAGGATATTCAAGAAGCAGAACTGAAAGCTCAGGGCTCCAAAGGAATTAGCCATCTCGGTGTTAAATCACTGTGCTTGTGAAAGATGAGAGATGTAATCGTCCTCCAGCAGCTCACATCATCTTGGGGTGAAATGAAGGCCATGGCATTTTCCAGTCTGTTTATTCATGGCTAAGTGTACTTAGTATGGCATCTGTTGCTGTCTACTGTGAGTGAAAGGATTTTTGTCTATCAAATACTAAACCTTTTGGAACATTTTTCTCTTCTAATAGACAATTTGCAGACCTTCAAAGAGAAGGTGACTATGTGGGGCTGACTAAGTTGCTTTTGCAGAGAGCTGGCATGGACATGACAGGCTGCATGGCTTCATTCTGTGCTGTGTTGCATAACAAGTTTTTCTGCCTCCTCCCTGCATTCATTTGATAAATATATTAGTTTTTGTAAGATAACAGTCTACAGAGACGGTCCTGAAATTTACAGGTGTGCTTAAACCTTTTAAATCAAACTCAGCCATCTGAAATGCCACTGCCTGCCACGTCTTCTCTCTCCAAATGTGATAATTTAAAATCTGGAGCATACTTCCCATCAGTGAATCACTGCTGCTCTAAAGGACCAATTTTCAACTGACCAAAGAAAACTAGCTTGGATTTGTAACCAGTTGTTTATGTCTGACGAACTTAATTAAAATGTTTTTGAACAGGTGACATATGTAATGGATAGGGGATATTTGTGGATGCCTTTATAAAGGACTTTCAGAGGATATTTGCTGAAGTCCCTATAAGAAATCATCAACTAAAGTTGGAGCTCATAGAAATGAAGACAAATTATTGACCTGTGTTGCAAATTGGCTGAACAGCAGGAGACAGAATACGGAGAATTGACAGATTCTCAAAATTGTTGGATGTAACTTGCGGTTTCCTGCTAGGATCTGTGCTGGGGCCTCAATTACTCAACCATATTTATGACTGACCTTGTTAATGGGAAGTAAGCCACACATCTGTATTGCCAGTGACACAAACCTACGTTGTAATGACCCCACAGAGGTCAGTATCCCATTACCGGGTCACCTTTTATTTACAAGTGGAAAGTCCTTAACACTGGTCCAGCTCATTCAGAGCCAGCTCTCAATGTCAGAATGTTCTGTTTTAATCTGTCAGCCAGGGTTCCCTGTTTGGGCCAGATTAATAGCCCCAATCAAGGAACGCACATTCTGAGGTCCACCTGGCTGACCTCGTTACAATTACTACAGGTGACATACCAAAAAGAAAGAGGATAAACGGAAGGATCACATTACACAGAAATATTGATAGATTGAATGATTCAGCAAATCTAGGACAAATGAGTTTCAATCCAGCCAACTGAGCTAACTGACCTCCCCAATAAAGGGAAACTATGCCTGAGAGTATAGGACTGGGGACAGAGTCTAAAAATTAAAGCCAGACTTTTGAGGAGTGAAATTAGCACACACCTTCTCCAAAATCTCATTAGCACACATCTGTACGTACATTAGGTGGTAGATTTTTGAAAATTTCATGTAGGACCAAACCAAGGAGGTTTGAGAAGGGGCATTATTTCACAAGGAACTTTTAAAAAGTAAATGCAACTTATGTGGGCCACAGTGCTGTTTCATCATTTGAGCACACCTTAGACTCTTGCTCCTCTGGGATCAGCTGGATTCAATGCACTGGGAAGGATAAGTGATTCCTCAAGCTGCCTGTTGACCTAGAAATAACCAAGCAGAGAGCTTCCAAATCAGAAAGGATCAAATTTGACCAAAGCTTTCCCATTTGCAGATGACTACTGGTTCGTATGCCTTCTTGATTCAATAGGAACCTAATAATCTGTTTTCCTTTTTGAACATCATTAGCAATAGTTGTGATTATATCCACTACAATTTCTCACATCTGTTTATTTTAAACAAACAGAAAAACATAATGTGGAAGGAAGCCATTGGGACCATCCAGTCTGGGATGACTTTAAGTCTCCACAAGGGCAACGTTATAATCAGATTTACCTTCTCTATTTCTATAATACCCATTTTTTTCATCTGTCTGTCCAATCTAATCCTGATTTGCAGTATTAGTTTCTGTTTGAAGACAATCCCACAAATTGCAGCTCCCTGTGTGAAGAAGTTTTCCTTGCTCTCTCTTCTAAATCTCACATTGGCACTTTATGTATGGTCCCTTCATTCTTGACTGCATGATCACTAAGAACGGTCAACTTCTCTCTAACTTGTCCCATATCCTTTCAATTTTCAAATACTCAGGTTCTCTGATATAAGATTGTGAGAGATTCTTTATATTTTGGTCCTGAAATGTTGGCATGTGACCAGAAGTTTCATACACAGGTTAAATTTGACATACCAATTTCATATTGCACCAGTGAATCCCCTGTGATATCACAAGTGGAATCAGAGGAGAAGGAAATTTAGATTACATTACATTACAGTGTGGAAACAGGCCCTTCGGCCCAACAAGTCCACACCGGCCTGCCGAAGCGTAACCCACCCATACCCCTACATTTACCCCTTACCTGACACTACGGGCAATTTAGCATGGCCAATTCACCTGACGTGCACATCTTTGGACTGTGGGAGGAAACCGGTGCACCCGGAGGAAAACCCACGTAGACATGGGGAGAACGTGCAAACTCCACACAGTCAGTCGCCTGATGCAGGAATTGAACCCGGGTCTCAGGCGCTGTTAGGCAGCAGTGCTAACCACTATGCCACTGTGCCGTCCGCAGTCAAGACAAATATTTGCTCAAAGAGTCTAACAGAGGACAATACATTCTGGAAACAGAAAGTCTGAAATAAATACAATAAATTTTGGGAATACTCAGTAGATTGTGGAGAAAGAAACAAGAGTCAAAATTTCAGGTTTAAAACAAAGGATTTCCAATAGTTTCTGTTTTTTTATTCAACAAAGTTCTGTGAATATGTAATTGTCTGCAGATATGCCACATTTAATTAAACTATTATTTCCCTTGAGGACCGTGACAAGACGCAAGATCACAAAAGGAGCGAACAGTAATAGCAAAAACTTGGATGTCCTAAGCCTCCATAATTCTATGGAGTCACAAATCATAAATGCCTTACTTTAGCTTGTATCATTTGATGTTGGAATGTGCAATTTTCTTTGAGTGTTTGAGGAAGAAGGGTGAACAAGCTTTGAATTTAAAAAAAGATAGATGTCTGGATATGTTTTAACAGCAGTTTGCGGCTAAAAACAAAAACAGAATTTACTTTAGGTCATATTCAACAGGGCATTGAGTAGTACGCCTTGGCACCAATTGACATACAATTAGTTCACAAACCCAATGAATCTCTAGTTATCCTAAATCAAGATGATTAACAGATATTCTGAGTCTGGTTTATTGGAACATTTGCCTCAGGAGCATACATTGTCAAACAGTGTGTATTATTCTTAGATTCTGAAAATGGAAGTTAATGTGGGATCTTTTGAAAAGTAAGTAAATCATGTTGAAAATTACCTCTGATTGATGGATATAATTGATCAATTGACTGCATTGATATGCTTTGAATATTAGGAACTGCTTCAAAGACAAATCCCAAAAGTCCACCTAGTTTGTAGCATATCATTCTGGTCACAATACTGCTAACAGTTGAGGTGGTCATACTGAGATTGGCATTTCCTAAAGAGCTATTAGAGAGATACAATGCAAGGATGGATAAATCAGGTTCAGAAACTGATAGCTGTGTTTGATCAAATGGCAGAACATCATCTAAGGGACTAATGAGGTCAGCATGTCATAGAAGGGTTACAATGTAGGAGGAGGACATTTGGTCTGTTCTGTCCATGCCAGCTCTGAGATCAATCCAGCTTGTTCCAGTCCCCTGACCTTTTCTCCTAGCCCTGCAAATATTTTCTCTTCAGATAATTAGGCAATTTATTTTTGAAAGTCACAATTGAATCTGCCTCTCTCCTGGGCAGTGTATTCCAGAACCTGGCTGCATATGTTGCCTCTGACTCTTTTACCCATCAGCTTAAATTGGTATCCTCTGTTGTTGTGGTTCTGTTCGCCGAGCTGGGAATTTGTGTTGCAGACATTTTGTTCCCTGTCTAGGTGACATCCTCAGTGCTTGGGAGCCTCCTGTGAAGTGCTTCTGTGATCTTTCCTCCGGCATTTGAATCTGCCGCTTCCGGTTGTCTGTTCCAGCTGTCCACCTGGACCCAATATACCAACCACTGCAACAGACACAGGAGGCTCCCAAGCACTGAGGATGTCACCTAGACAGGGGACGAAATGTCTGCAACACAAATTCTCAGCTCGGTGAACAGAACCACAAACAACAAGCACTCGAGCTACAAATCTTTTCACAAACTTTGAATTGGTATCCTCTACTTCCCAATCCTTCCATCAATGGGAGCAGTTTCTATTTGTTGAGTCCTCTTATGATTTGGAATACTTTGATTGAATCCCTTCTTAACTTCTCCTCTAAGAAGAGTAGCCACAAATTCTCCAAACTATCCACATAGTCAAAGGTTAATCTAGTTCCTCCCAATTACTCAATAGGTTCAAACCAAGGATGAGAAAACCTCTAATATGGGAAAGTGTTGGGAACTATAGATAGGGAAAAGCTTGCTCCACTCATCACACATCTCAAATTCTATTAGATTCCATAAAGGCTGGTGTTTGCAAAACAAGTATTGGGAATTAAATACTGCAGTGCATATTTATCAATGACACCTCAACCAGACTCAACTCTCGGACATTATTGAAGGAAAGAGTGCAACACTGGTATTAGATTAGCAGCTGAAGAGATTTTCATTTGGGAATAGCCAGTTAACAAGATTGGGGCTCAACTTCTGTAATAATAAGCTTTCCAATGTGTTTTCAATTGAGCAGTGAGACTCTTAATAGAGTATTGTTCTCCACTTTCTCTGTTGCTTTGTCCAATATTCAACCTAATACCTGATTTGTAACAATCTGGATGTTAATTATTCCCAGAGGAACATACTATATTAACTTCATAACCCATTAGTTCCCCCCTAAAGCTCAGCTAATTGGCTGCTGCTGATTGTTTGCTGTAACTGTGACTGCAGTGAGTGAAGTAGCTTTTGGACACAGGTCAGTCAGTCAGTTACCCTGAGCTATACTAGTGGCTGTGCCATGGATTAATTAGTGATTCGGTGGAGATGTTCAAAATCATGAAGGCATTGAGAGAGTAACTAAAAGAGGAAAAGAAAAGTGTTTTTAGTCACAGTAGGGTCAGTATCAGAGGATACAGATTTAAGATAATTAACATGAGAACCAGAGGGATGATGAGGAGGTATTTATGCACTGAGTTGTTGGATTCTGGTAAAGAGCAAGGGAGTGGGAGTAATAATACTTATCCTTCAAAGAGTTCGCACAGATGATGAGCTAAATTGTCTCTTTCTGAGCTGGTTGGTGCAACTGTCATATTGTCTTGAGTGTAGAGCAACTCAGAAGATTCATTTAAAGATCACATCACAATTGAAGCTTTAGGATTTTGGAACAAACCAGATTACGTCTCTTTATAGTTCAGGAAAATATCAAAGGCTGTTTTGTGACTTGAATTCCCCCCTTTGTTTTAAGATTGTGGGCACTGGTACATGTATACCACAAAACAAAAAGAAAACAGTGTATGCATTTGAATGGAGTTGGATGAGGTGTTCAGCCTGCTTTAGGATCCGTGAGGCACATCTGGACATATGCTCTTCTGCACTTCACCATTTATTAATCTTGTTAAATTTCCATTGGTAACAAATCTAATTTAATCAAAGACGGTGCAAGCTGCCATTGGGTAAACTGGTTGGCTGTTGGTAAAATGGGTGGGGAATGATTTGCCCATCCCACTGGTAAATAAAACAGCAGTAATATGCAGTTTATTATGACATTTTAAAAATAAACTGGAGCAGAACAGAATATCTATCTTGTGTATTTACATTTATGTATAGGTGTGTGTATGTTTTAACAGCAGTTTGCAAAAGTCCTGGTGAGTTGATGTAACAAGTATGGGTTCTTGCTGATTATACACCCTGACCTGTTCTTTCCTCATGTTCATGACACAGAATGCACTGGACCCAACAATCAAACATCAGCAAAGAGTTCCCAGATCATAATTAAAACTAAACCTGACCTTGTACACTCTCTCTCCCCTGCACTCCCTCCTCATGCTCTGTCAATCATGCTCTTTCTTTCTCATGCTCTCTATCTGACCCTCATTCTCTCTTACTTCTTGTCTCTCTACATGCACTCACTTCGTGGATTTTTTAACAAAGCCTTTTAAAGAAAGAATAATAAACAGTTTGTTGTGATTTATCTTAAAACCTTGTTGAACAATGTAGTATGTGCCTTTGACTACAATTATTTGTAGAAATCTGTAGTAGCCATTCCAAAGAATGCACATAATAATGGGAGGTCTTGTGGCACAGTGGGTAATGCTCCAGCCTCTGAACTAGAAGCTTCTGGATTAGTGGTGCTGGAAGAGCACAGCAGTTCAAGCAGCATCCGAGTAGCAGTAAAATCGACGTTTCGGGCAAAAGCCCTTCATCAGGAATAAAAGCAGAGAGCCTGAAGGGTGGAGAGATAAGCTACAGGAGGGTGGGAGTAGGGAGAAAGTAGCATAGAATACAATAGGTGAGTGGGGGAGGGGATGAAGTTCTGGTCAAGCCCCACTCCAAGAATGAATAGCCATTGAAGTGTGTTCCTAGCAGTCAAACAGATTTCTTTTGAAAGTTATTGTTGAATCTGCTTCCACTGGCCTTTCAGGCAGCTCATTACAAATCATAACAATTTGCTGAGCTTGAGAAAAAATCATCATTGTCTTATCTTTCTGGTTCTTTTACCAAATACTTTAAAAACGGTGACCTCAGGTTACTGATCCTCCTGTCATTAAAAACAATGTCTTCCTTGACTTCTTCATCAAAACGCCTCTTAACTTTGAATAGTCTCCTATTCATCTAATCTCTCAATAAAACTGAAATCCCTTGCTACTCCACTAAATCTCCTCTGCAGCCTATCCAAGGCCACAATGCAATAGGTAAATTGGCCATGCTAAATTGCCCGTAGTGTTAGGTGCAGAGGTAAATGTAGGGGAATGTGTCTGGGTGGGTGCGCTTCAGCGGGTCAGTGTGGACTTGTTGGGCCGAAGGGCCTGTTTCCACACTGTAAGTAATCTAATCTAATCTTAAAGCCTAGTGCTCCAATTTGGGCATCATACTCAAATTAGGGCCTGAGCAGTCTATGTTTTGTAGAAGGCTTCACTGAATCAGATGCTGTATCTCAGTGAGATTGACTGTTCCACTCCAATCCCTAATTCTTAGCAAATCTTTCCTCCTCTTTGTGCCAGCCTCCATCTGTCCCTTGAACATGATGGTAATGGTTTTTATTGCTGTCAGGTAATCTTCCAATAATGCAGCCAAGTATACATTCTTCCATGAGTTGTAGATATTGAGTGCCAGGAAACTAATCAACTAAGTATGTAAATTCGCTCACTGAGCTGGAAGATTGATTTTCAGATATTTCAACACCATGACGAGGTAACATGAACAGTGAGATTCTTCAGTGAAGTGCTGGTGGTATGTCCCACCTCTCTATATATAGGTCTTGGTTTCTTAAGGTGAGTGATGTTATTTCTGGTTCTTTTTTTCCCAAGAGAAGGTAGATGGGATCTAAGTCGATGTGTTTATTGATGGAGTTCTAGTTAGAAACCCATCTGGTTTTGTCATGCCCTTTAGGGAAGTAAACTATCATCCTACATGTGATTTGCCTACATGTGGCTCCAGACTCACAAGGTGTTTGATGCTTAAACTGCCCTCTGAGCAATTAGGGATGGGCAATAAATGCTGGCCTAGCCAGTGACAACCTGTGAATGAAACAAAATGATGCCAGTGGATAGTTCACCTAAAAACTGCAGAAAATGCTTGAAACACTAAGCAGGTTCAGCAATCTCTCTCTCTCTATCAACAATCTGAGGCCTGGATTTAACCAGGGGTTCATGACCCTACCTGAGGGCTGAAAAACTGGCGACAAGTCCACTTCTACCAGCCCTGGGAACTTGTAGCAGGCAGTCCTCCAAGTGATGCTGAATCTAATCAGAGGACTAGTAGCTCCTGTTTTAGCAGTATTTGCTGGCTTTTAATGAATGCTATCTGTAGAAGGTCACTGATGATAATTGGCCAGAAGATCAGCTAAGCTCTTTTTAAACTTTCATCACCTGTGGGTAAGTTAAAATCTCCATTCAAACTTATTTTATCCTTCTTAAATAGGTTTCTGTTTAACATTAATGTTATTTCTGTAATGAGGCAATGACACTTGTTCTTATTCACGATTACTGGTTTGGATGTAAGAAGAGAGACTCATTCTTGATGACAATCCCTTCTCTATTCAGTCTCAATTGGTACTTCTTCCAAAAATTATGGGAAATATATCTTCATGAAGAGAGTTATGGTCCAGTTATAAACCATCCAAATCAGAGTTTTTAGCTGTTGATTTTCATCCCAAAACCATCTTTGAAGAGTGAATGATTGAGTATATTTTAATGACATTGCCTCTTGCTAGCCACCTCATGTACAATGAAAAATGTGTGAACTCTTGAACCGTTCCTGTGGAAGCTAACTCCTTCGAAGTTTTCTAAATCCCCTTTTCTTGAGAAACCAAATTCTTTGCACCAAGAGTTGCAAAATTGTGCTGTCCCAGAACACCAGACAGATGTACAAATCAAGACATGATGCACAAAAGGGAGGTGATACTTTATATAGGAAGGTGGAATGTTATCCTAGAAACAGGGAAAGCTAAAGGAAATGTTGACAGAAATGTTCAAAATCTTAAAAATGGGTTGATTGAGTTATAGCTAATCTACAGCATAGAAAGAAGCCATTCAACCCAAATGGTACATACTGGCATCCACAATCTTTTCTAGCTCAGTTTCATCACATCATATCTACATATACTTTTATTAGTTAATCCCTTATGACTTAATTTAGAGTTCTCAGCGATGTAGCTATGCTATTTGCCTCAACTCCTTCCTATAGTTTTCATATTTCAACCATTGTAGAGCTCTCCTATAGAAGAAGATAAGAAATAGGAGCAGGAATAAGCCATTTGGTGCTTTGAGGCTGCTCCATAGTTTGATAAGATGTAGTTGATCTTCTACATCAACCCTTCTTTTCCACCATCACATTCTTTGATTTTGGAATTGCCCCAGAATCTGTTGGCTTCAGACTTGAATGTACTCAATAATTAAGCATCCACAACTTCCGAGATATCAAATTCCAAAAATTCAGAACACAGAACGTTTATCCAAATCTCGATCCTAGTTGGCCAACCCTTATCATGAGACTGTGTGCCCATGAATTATAGATTTCTCAACTGGGAGAAATAACTTCTTAATTTCTATCTGGCCAAGATCACGAGGAATTAGATATCTCATTCTTCAAAACAACAACTTTATTTGAATTGAAAGTGAGCAGCGGAGTTAAAGTGTTTAATTTGTTTATTCAATATTGGGAACATTGGCAAGGCCGACATTTATTGTCTGTTCCTCATTGTTGAGAAGGTGGCAATGAGTCTTCATGAACTGCTGCTATCATTTAAATACTTTTTTTTGGGATGAAGCTAAGGAATCTAAACACAATGTGGAATATAAGGCAATTATTTGATTTTAGTTTTGAAAGTTTCATCGCAGTTATCAACTTCCTTCATTGCTTTATCACCCCATCTCCCACAGGCTGACAACCTTCTGAGAACTCTGTGCTTCTCCAAGTGCCTTGTCCATCATGACTTGGCACACAGTTGTCTTGGAGTTAAAAGATTTTGGATTCAAGTCCCACTCCAGGGCTTTTGAAGTGTAGTCACTTTTGTAATGAATAAAATGCAGTAACCAATGTGCACACAACAAGCTCTCACAAATTGCAGTGTGATAATGAAGAGTTAATCTGCTGTTAAAAATGTATTTGGGGGGATAAATATTAACTAGGACACCAGGAAGAAATTCCTTGTTCTATGAAATTGTGCTTTGGAATCATTCATATCCACTGAGAAGAACATCTTAGCTGAGACAATTCTGAAAGTCCAATATTTCTTTAGTACTTACCCCTTGATGTTGTAAAATTTAGCATTGGTCCTTTGACTGTGCAGCACTCCCTGCATACTGACACTCCAACAGTGCAGCATTCCCTCAGTGATGCAGTGGAGAACATCAGTTTGTCCTTAAGCCCTGAAGTTAGATTTGAAATCACAATCTTCTCACATACACACTTACACATGATCACACTCGCACTCTCTCTCTCTCTCTCTATCTCTGGTCCCCCCGCCCCCCCGAAAAAAAGTCTATGGGGTGAATTTGCATTTGCAGATACATTCTATTTTGTATAAAAAGCACAATCTGTAGGCATTCAGTCCATAACATTTTATCAATTCCTACTTTGTAAATAGAACCAGTCTGATTCAAGGTTGAGATGCAGACAGACTCTAACCTCACACCTTTCATACATTGTCTGAGCTGAGAGGTCACTTTGTTTTAAGTAAAAGGTTAGGTTATCTCAGGATTGTGATTTGAAAGTGGTCTGGGATATACATCTTAGTCAATCGAAACCTGCATCCACATTCTAAGTGATCAAACACTGAACAGCAATCTAGATTGTTCACTACGTTGCATCAGTTATATGACACTTTGCTCTTTTATTATAAATTCTGTGTCCTATCATCCTGCCCCACAAGATACGTGACGAAGGAGCAGTGCTCCGAAAGCTTGTACTTCCAATTAAACCTGTTGAACTATAACCTGGTGTTGTGTGATTTTTAACCTTGTCCACCCAGTCCAACACTGGCACCTCCACATCATTCTCACAGATGGGAATATTACCCACTGAGCCATGGTAAAGTGTGTCAAAAATTAAATGACAGCTTGCAGTTACACAGCATAAACTAATGTAGATAAATGCTCCAAGAAGCATTTGTCAAACAGATTTGATAGGGAAGGTTCATTTAGCAACCTAGCTGTAAATAATAATTCAGTTGTGAAGGATCACTGGACCTGAAATGTTAACTCTGCTTTCTCTCCACAGCTGCTGCCAAACCTGCAGAGTTTTATCAGCAATTTGTGATTTCCAGCATCCATAGTTCTTTCGTTTTTTTGTAAATAATAGGAAATGAATTAAACAGCTTTCATTAAACTGATAAGTACAGAAAAGTTAGATTGAAACTACATAATAACATATTGAGAAAACTTATTGTACAATATACAAATATGTTCTGCACGTAGTTGAACTGGCAGTTTGTATCACTGGCAGGCAGTTTGTGCCATCAAAGAGGTGATTTGTTGACTGGTCAATCTGAACTATAATTCAATGATTAGGTTTCCTAATTTGCCACCAACCACTTGAAACTCCAGTACTGAGAAAGATCAATGAAAAATAATCACAGATGATGTTAGTTAGTCATAGCGCAATGAACCTTTCATTACACATCCTTACTTTATTATTTTCAATTTTCTTTTATCATTTTTAGACCAGGTGGCAGAGTGAGTAACATAGATAGGAGCACAATTTGACTTTGAGGTTAATTTAATGTCAAAACTATAGCAATTGGAGCTCATTGTGGGGAAAGTATGAGGTCATTCAGTTTAGATCTAAGATAAAGCAGAGTATATTCTACAAACCAGGAACTGTGAAAGAGCAGAGATACCTAGGTCTCCAAGTAAGAAACCTTTTAAAAACTATCAGACAGATTGAAAATTTAAAACATAACGAATAGACTGTTGCCCTTTCAAGAAGACTAGAACACAAAGGTGAAAGCAATGTTATAGTTCCACAGGGCTCTGGTTCTACCCCACCTGGTGCAACTGCATTCAGTTCTGGGCCTGCATCTTGGCATTGGAAGGTGTACAGTGCAGTTTACCAGAATTATGTCAGGGTTAAAAGGATTCAAATTGTGGGGACAAGTCGTACAAATGAAATTCATATTCATTTGAATGTAGAAGGGATGATCTGATTGAGACATTTAAGGCGATTAAAGAAGTTGATTGCTTAGATTTTCTTTGGAAACAGAACCCTAAATTCAAACCAGGCCACTTGAGTAGTATCGGCAATCAATTCACAATACACAGATTCCTGGAAATCTGACTCTGCCCCATAAAAAGCATCTGGGGTAAGAGGCAACTGAAAAATGTGAAAACTGAGGTTGATAACACTTTACGTTAAGGGTGTAAAGAGATAAGGAACCAAACGGGGATAGAAAAAGGAACATTTGCATTGAAATAATGTTTTTCACGACCACTGGCCAATGAAGGTTTATTGAAGAGTTGTCACTTTTGTAATGTAGCAACCAAGATGCACACAGCAAGATTCTGCAGTGTAACACGTTTGAAATTTTATTATTTTTCATTCTTGGAATCATTCCTGGCAAGGGCAGTATTATTCATAAAATTTAATCAAATGCATTATTTGACCAAAGCAAAATTTACATGAAGTGCAAACCAAATTAATTTCTTGAGTATGATTGTCACTATATTTACAATTACTGTTTACATTACAAGATTCATTAAATACCAGACATGCAGCTTGAGGGGTACCCCCAGTTTCTGGCCCATTTGTTCTTTTTTATAATTAAAAGGCTTTTCCCCGTTGTATCTTTTAAAGAGGGTGTCTCTAGTTTTGTTCATTCTTTAGCACATAGCTATGGAATTTGGAGTGTGCCAGTCTGCAAGACTTGGCTGTGAACAATTGTTTTGCATTTGAAGAGCAACAGGGCCAGTATTTATTGTCCATCCCTAGCCCCCTTGAAAACGGTGGTAGTGAAGTAACTTCTTGAACTGCTGAATATAGTGCGGACAGTGCTGTTAATGTAGCTAGTGTTGAACTGTTTCTGCTTTCACACAACACCAGGTTATAGGCCAACAGGTTTGTTTGAAATCACAAGCTTTCAGAGTGCTGCTCCTTCATCAGGTGAAATGGAGGGAAGCACACAGGGAGAGAATTAATAGGTAGAGAGATCATTGCAAAATCCAACTCCACCAGCATTTATCTGGGTAGCCCTAGCTATACCTACTGAGGGTGTTACTATGGATAATGAAATCTTTTACATGGAAATAACTCTCAAGACATGCCTTGAGGATGTCAAGTGATAGCAATGCGACTATTTCCTTTAGCAGCTAGTTCCAATGTGGAAGAAGGATTGTTGGTACACTGCCTTAGGAACAGTTGGTCTTTGTAGATTGTGCGGATGATGATTTCATGTTTGAGCATCACATGCTTGTTTCTGTCAATTCATATTTCATAGAATACAATTGGTCTATTTCTTCCACCCTTTGCTATAGTGATTCCCATTCCAAATTACTGATGTGACATTGACACATGTCCAACATTGATTTGTGCAGAACAGAATGAAACATGTGTAATTACCGAACAATGACTAGACAAGTAATCATATTTAGGATAAATATTGACTAGGACACCAGAAAGGACACCTGATTTTCTTTCAACTTGTGGGATGGGATTTCTTACCTTCACCTTAGAGGATAGATGGGACTTTGATTTAACATTTCATCTGTAAGAAAGAACTTTAAATGGTTAAGTGCTCCTTCAGTACTATCCACTTGACAGTGCACCTCTTCCTGAGTACTGACCCATTGAAAGTGAAGCACTCACTTGGAACTACATTGGGATTATCAGCCTGAATTATGAGCTAAAGTCACTGGAGTAGATTTCAATTTCACAACTTATATTTTAAGAAATGAAAGCATGTCCCAATGAACCATGGCTTTTATTTAAACTCAATATTACCAGAAAAAAGACTAGATGATCATTTTGTTCATTCTCATTTGCTCATTTCCTTGAGCCATGCTAATGTACAATCTCAACACCATAGGTTCCTGTAGTGATTAGAACCAGTTGGACCTCATTGACTATGAGATCCTTGATTGGGGTTGTTAACCTGGGCCAATCAGGAGTCACGGGCTGCCCAATAGAGGATCAAGAATCTCCTTAGTTCAGGGAACTCACTCTGACCTAGCTTTAATCTTACATCAAAATTAATATCCCTATTAATACTACCCTTAAAAATCATACCCTCATAAGGGGCAGCCTGGTGGCTCAGTGGTTAGCACTGCTGCCTCACAGCACCAGGGTCCCAGGTTCGATTCCAGCCTTAGGCGACCGTGTGGAGTTTGCACATTCTCCCCGTGTCTGTATGGGTTTCCTCTGGGTGCTCCGAGTTCCTCCCACAGTCTAAAGATATGCAGGTCAGGTGAATTGGCCATGCTAAATTGCCCATAGTGTTAGGTGCATTAATCAGAGGGAAATGGGTCTGGGTGGGTTACTCTTCGGAGGATCGGTGTGGACCTGTTGGGCCAAAGGGCCTGTTTCCACACTGTAGGGAATGTAATCTAATCTAATCATTAACTTCTGACTCATTCTCTGTCCTATAGAGCAGCCACTGTCAGACTACTTTCATAATGGTCATCTTTCCCATGTCATTTCTTACTTTCATCCAAGTGGATTCTACATTAACTGATTCACAATCCGTCTTGTTATAGAAAATTTATCCCACTACTCTTTCTTCCCTATCCTTTTAAAAAAACTCTAAATATTTAGTTCCCAGTTTTTAATCTCCTTGCAATCAAGCTTCCATAATGGCTATAAGTTATATCAAAATACCTCTTTGTGCTCTTAAATAATTTATTTTGTTCTGTGTATTCCCCACATTAAAGAACCATTACTTTTGCCTTTTTACCATCTTTCATCCCTCGACTCAGTTGGGGAGAGAGGTCAAAGAGCAGTATTGAGTTCTGTGTTTTGCAGCACAGTCTATCTTTATTCAGGTTTTTTTAACCATGCAGCATGGGAAAGGTACCTGGGAAAAAAAGAGTTCACTGAACATTCTGGCCCTCCCAGTCAAGTACAGCATTTTTATCCATTTAAAATTACAATAACTATAAAGCAACATTAAGATCATTGTTAGCCATGTCTGTACATCCAATCCTGTGAACACTCGATCAATGATGGACATCTCTATAGACAGCCCTAGATTCCCTGTGATCTCCTGTTGTTTACCAGGTGTCATTGTCGTCAAACCTTGGGATCTTACAATGTACTCCATTAATTTACATTCCAATGTTAATGCTTATATTCTTTCTCCAGATATTTGCCAGACTTGCCGACTGGAATAGCTACCCCAGTGCCCTGTGAATTAAAGTCCATTCTTCCCACACTGCCCTCTAAGCCCTATATTTAATTCCTCAACTTTATTTATTCCATGCTAGTTTGCCCATTGCTCAGATATTAATCATGGCATTAGTTTTGGAAATTCTACCATTTCGTTTAGCTCCAAACTGTTCGAAGTCTTTCAGCAGAATGTCCTTTCCGAACCCAATAATTTTGTTAGTTTCAACATGGATGATGATAGCCAGATCCCTTCACTCCCATTCCAAGTTCCTCTCTAGCCCAAAGAGATTTCCTAAAGGCCGGCATTAGGCAGGCAACACAGACTTCAGGACTCCCACTCATAATTGCAGAGAACGCGATCTATTTCCCTAATTATACTGTCTCCTATCATTATCATATTCCTATTTCCTTCTCCCACTTGAATGGTTCTCCCTGTACCAGAGTGTCAAAGTCAATTCACTCATTCCTCCCACAATTCCACTCTGTTCTACTCAAGTTAGATGAACCTCATAACTATCAGGCAATTGCAGGATCAGAGGCTACTTGGGAGACACTCCTTGTATCCCCATACCTGCCTCATCTACAAACACACACCATGAGTCCCACCTGGAGCAAAGTGTCCAGGTAACTTTCCATCTCTCAGATGCAATGCAAAGTCTGTAGTTCAGACTCCAGCTCCTCAACTCAGATTCAAAGTTACTTGAACTTCAAACAGTTGCTACAGATGTGTTCATTGTTGATCATCTTCATTTCCAGTAGTCTCTTTTATTGTGTCAAATTAACAATTTGACAATCAGTAAATAGCAAAGGAAATAAGGAATTTGCATTTCTATAGCTGCTTGCTCAACCCAAACAACTAACTCAAAGCATTTTACAACCGATGGAGTGCTTTATTGAACCACAGTCACTGGTATAATGTAGAAAGTGCAACAGCCAATTTGCACACAGTGAGATCCTGAAAATATTATTATGATAATGATCTTTTTTAAGCAAAGGTAGAGAACTATTGCCTGGAAGACTGGGTTAATAAAACCTCCTGTCCTTCCTTGAAGTAGCAGCAGTGGGATCTTCTATGTTCACCTGAGAGGACGATCAGCTGAATAGTTGATTCGAAGGTGACCCCATCAGCAGTGCATTAATCCCTCAGGACTACTTTGGAGTGTCAGCTTGGATTTTCTTTTGATCGTTCATGGTATGTGGGCATCATGAGTCTGGTCAGCATTTATTGCCTCTCCCTAATTCCCCTTTAAGAAGGTGACCATAAGCTGCCTTCTTGAACTCTTTTAAATCTTTCTCTTCTCACTTAGAGGTTGTTTGCCCCTTTGGAAGAATTTGGAGCAGAAGACACAGTCTCAGAATTCAGACAGAGAAGTGGAAGAATTTATTTTCTTGGTTATGAATCTTGTGGATTTCCTTATAACAGAGGGTTTTTCAGGCTGGGTCATTCAGTCGATTCTTGGCTGAGATGGGCAGAATTTTAATCAGTCAGGGAATTGAGGGTTAGAGGGAAAAGGCAGAAAAGTGGAGTTGAGGATTCTCAGATCAGCCAAGCTGTCATTGAATGGTGAAACACACTCAGTGGGCTGAACGGCTTAGTTATGGGCTTATTGCAGATGGTTCACACTGCTGCTACTGAGCGTCTGCAGAGACAGTGAATATTTGTGAATGTAGTGCTATTCAAGTGGGCTATTTTGTCGTGGTTGGTGTCAAGTTTCTTGTCTTATTGAAGCTGCAGCCATCCAGACAAGTGGGGATTATTCCATTGCAATCCTGATTTGTGCTTTGTGGTGGGCAGACTTTGGGTAGTCAGGAGGTGAGTTACTTGTTGTGGGATTCCTAGGCTCTGAACTGTCTTTATAACTTTAGGGCGGCACGGTAGCTCAGTGTTTAGCACTGCTGCCTCACAGCACCAGGGACCCGGGTTCGATTCCTGCCTCAGGTGACTGTCTGTGTGGAGTTTGCTCATTCTCCCCGTGTCTGCGTGAGTTTCCTCTGGGTGCTCTGGTTTCCTCCCACAATCTAAAGATGTGCAGGTCAGGTGGATTGGCTGTGCTAAATTGCCCATAGTGTTAGGTGTATTAGTCAGGGGTAAATATAGGATAGGGGAATGGGTCTGGATGGGTTCCTCTCCGGAGACTCGATGTGGACTTGTTGGGCTGAATGGCCTGTTTCCATACTGTAAGGAATCTAATCTACTGTAAGGAATCTGCTGCTGTTCATTTGGTGCAAGTAGACCCACAATATTATTGTGGAGGGTTGTCCCATGATTCTGACCCAACGACATTGAAGAAAAGGCAATATTCTTACAACAAAACCACAAATTGCTGGAGAAACTCAGGAGTTCCTCCACAATTTCTATTTTTGTTTGTTTCAGTTCTCCAGCATCCATAATTGTAAATTTTATTTTCGATATATTTCAAGTCAGGATGATGAGTGACTTGCAGGTGGTATTGTTCCCATGTATCAGCACTTTTTTTTGTTCTGTAAGGTAAAGTACATGAGTTTGGAAGGTTTTGCCTAATGAATCTTGGTAAATTTCTGCAGTGCATTATGTACACGGTACATACTGCTGCTACTGACTGTTTTTGCTGGAGGAACCAAACATTTATGGATGTGTCTTGAACATCTCGATGATGTTGAAGCTGCACTCATCCTGGCAAATGGAGAATATTCAAGTACCCTTGTGACGTGTGCCTTTAAGATGGTGGCCAGTCTTTGGGGAGTCAGGAGGTGAGTTACTCGCTGCAGTATTCTTAGCCTCTGTAGCCACATTACTTATATGGTTGGTTTACTTGAGTTTCTGATTAATAGATATGGATAGTAGAATTCAGTGATGATAATGCCATAAGTGTATTGATTAGATTGTCTCTTATTGAAGGTGATCATTGCCTGGCATTTATGTGGTGCAAATCTTGCTTGCCATTTTTCAGCCAAATCTGGAAATTGTCCAAATCTTGTTAAATTTGAACATGGACTGCTTCATTATTTGAGGAGTCATGAATGGTGCTGAACACTGTGCCATCAATGGCAAACGTCCTCACCTTATGATGGAGGGAAGGTCATTGATAAAGTAGCTGAAGATGGTTGCACCCACGACACTACCCTGAGGAATTCCTGAGAGGTCCTGGTGCCAGGCTGACCGACCTCCATCAACCACAACATCTTTGTATGTGTCTGGTATGACTCCAACCACCACAGTGCCCCCGATACGCTTTGATTCCAATTTTGCTACAGCTCCTTGATGCCACACTTAGTTTAATGTAGCCTTGATGTCAAGGGCTGTCACTCTCACTTTGTTTCTGGAATGTTTGAACCAAGATTGTAATGAGTTCAGGAGCTGAATGGCCCTGTGAGAACCCAAACTGGGAGTCATTGAGCAGATTATTGCTTAGTAGGTGTTGGTTAAAGCACTTTTGATGACATCCAGAGCTTTACTGATGATCCAAAGTGGATGAATGGGGGAGTAATTGGTTGGGTTGGATTTGTCTTGCTTTTGTGTCCAGGACATACATGGGCAATTTTCCACATTGTCAGGTAGATGCCAGTGTTGTAGCTGTACTACAACTTGGCTGGGTGGCAGCTTTGGAAGCACATGTCTTTCGTCCTATTGCCAGAATGATGTCAGGGCCCATAGACTTTGCAGTATCCAATGTATCCAACAGTTTCTCAGTTTCACATGGAGTAAATTGAATTGGCTGAAGACTGGCATTTGTGATGTTTGGGAACTCTGGAGGAGGCCAAGGTGGATCATCCATACTGCAATTCTGGCTGAAGATTGTTGCAAATGTTTTAGTCTTATCTTTACACTGATTTGCTGGGCTCCCCAACCTTAAGGGTGGGAATATTTGTGGAACTGCCTCCTCCAGAGAGTTGTTTAATTATCGGCCACCCTTCATGACTGGATGTGGCAGGACTGTACAACTTAAATCTGATCCTTTGCTTGGGGAATCCCTGAGGAATCACTTAGCTGTGTCCATCACTTGCTGCTTATGCTGTTTGGCATGCAAGTAGTCTTACTTTGTATCTTGATTAGGTTGACAACTCATAATTAAGTGTGACTGATGTTGCTCCTGGCATGCCCTCCTGCACTCTCCATTGAACCAAAGTTGATCCCTGGCTTGATGGCAATGGTAGAATGAGGGATATGCCAGACAATGAGAATGCAGTTTCTGAGTATTATTCTGGTATTGCCAATGACTTCCAGCGCCTCATGGATGTCCAGTCTTGAGTTGCTAGCTCTATTCAAAGTCGTTCTCATTTAGCACGGTGACAGAGCCACACAACAGAATGGAGCATATGCTCAATGTAAGGACTGGACTTCATCTCCACAAGAAGCTGAGGTGATCACTCCCATCAATTGTGTCACTACGCTGGGTCTGTCTACTGGTAAAACAACACAGGACATAGCTGGAGACATGAGTTCAACATTGTTCAACATTGTCTGTTAGGTATAATCCATGGTTATGATGATTAGGCTGTTAGACAACTGTGAGACAACTCTCCCAATTTTGCCTCTGGATTTCAGGTTTTAACAAGGGGGACTTTGCAGAGTCAACAGGGTTTAGTTTGCCCTGTTGTTTCTGGTGCCTTAATGGATACCAGGTATTCCATCCAGTTTCATTCCTTTTTTGAAACTTTTTAATAGCAGTCACTAGGCCATTTCAGAGGGCAGTTAAGTGTCAATCACATTGTTATGGGCGTGGAGTCACATGTAGGCAAGACCAGGTAATGACAGCAAATTTCCCTCTCCAAAGGAGGAGGACCAAATGGGTTTTTATGGCAATGGGTTCATGGTCATTCTGATTTTTTTAGTGTTTTCAAATTCCGTAATCTGCCATGTGGGATTCGAACCCTAGTCACGGGATATTATCTCGGTTTTTGGATCACTTGTCTCATAACAATACCACGAGGGCAGTACCACTGCAGTGTTGTATTTAAATCTATGAATTGAAAGTTTTCATGTCCTTCAGGGCAGCTCAGTGGCTAGCAATGCTGCCTCACAGAACCAGGGATTCAGTTCAATTCCAGTCTTGGGTCACTGTCTGTGTGGAGTTTGAATGTTCTCCCTGTGTCTGCATGGGTTTCTGCCAGGTGCTTTGGTTTCCTCCCACTGTCCAAAGGTGTGCAGGTTAGGCGGATTGGCCATGTTTAATTGCCCATACTGTACATGAGTGTGTAGGGTAGGTGGATTAGACATGGTAAATGCGGGGTTATGTGGCTCAGATGGGGGACTGCTTTTGGTTGGGATGTTGTGCAGAGGGTCAGTGTGGACTTGATAGGCCAAATGGTCTCTTTCCACATTGTAGGAATTCTATGATTCTGACTCACATGAGAGAGCTACCCATTGAGCCACAGCTAACTAAAAAGAAGATTGATGTAGGCATTGAGCCTGGCCTCTTCTGCAGTACCCATTCTCTCTCTCTCTCTTTCTTCCTTTTTTGTAATCTGTATTTCCTAAGTGACAAGAAGCAAATGGCCTTTATTCAAGAATTTGGACATTTTAATTAATCTTCATTACAGGAATGTTTTCACTAGTTTAAGCTGGAGCTCTGGTTGTGAAAAGTGTTGAATTAGTTAATGAGCTTGCTTCCCAATGTTACTGCGCGTTCTCCCTTTAGTCAGTCAGCCTCTGCAATGAATTGACTGAATATTCACTTCACAATGGAGGACTCCCTATCACAAGTGAATGCTCAGAGTTGATGTTTAATGGCCAAAACACCCATTCTCTAAGTGTAATTGGCTCAGTTGCCCAATACCTGAAATAAAATGGTGTGTTTCAATCAGAAACATGTTCAGAGAGACTGTTATTGACACGCATAGCTGCGAAATACATGGCACAGGTTGGCTTATTGTGGAATACCCCACTGATGTGACAACTTGAATTTCATGACATATGGCTCACTGAATACCTAATGAATATTAAAATCAATATCACATTTGAAGTGTGGCCAATTTATGTTTGTTTTAAATCCACTGCTCCGAAGGCTAGTGGTCAACTGAGGAGCAGCTGACGTTCACCTTGGATTAATGATTTGTTACTTTGAGCAAAGTATTCACACAATGGCCTGTGTTGCTAACTGTAAGAGATCATAAAATAATGAATAATTGTTACTGGCCTGTTCTGCCAAGTCAGACAAAGTGCATATTGTTATTCTGCTGACCGTGGTGAAATTACTTTAACAAAAATGGTGATGAGAGTCACTTCTAATTATAAAGAGATTAGTGATGAAGTTTAGTATCCAGCAAAACTAGGAGCAACAGTATTAACCATGTTTATTCATGCCTTTTGCTGTTTCATTCTTTACCATTTCCAATCTCCATGTGTTTATGTAGTCCAAGGTTTACATAGACCAGTCAATCTCTACATGTTTGTAAGCTCACAGTATGATGAAAAATACAATGAAATTGAGAGATAATTCAAAAGCTCTTCAAAACCTATGAAATTCTACTTTTGTCTAAGTCCAGATCATAAAGAGTCCTGCCATTTAACCAGGACCACATTTTAGATGATCTGTAAGAATCAACATCAAATGTATTCCAAAACTAATGACACATTTAAAGTCAAATCAGCAAGGAATAGAGTCATAGAGCTGACCATCTAAGAAATCAGCTCCCTTGGAACTGTTTGTTTTGATGAGTGGGTAATATGCTGTTTAATGGGTCAAAGACTCACTGCTGCACTTGTGTGCAAAAAATCAGGAAGACACTCAACACAATACTAAGGGCATGCTGCACCATAGGAATGGCCTTCCTGAGGAGAACTGCACTATCAGAAGAAATATTGAGGGAGAGTTGTGTTGTCAAAGGGTTAGAGCTTAGCATGTCCTGATGTGGCAGAAAGAGTGCTACATTGTCAGAGGAACAGGATTGGGTAATTGCTACAGTGCGGAGATGTCAATATTGATGGAGGGTCAGTACTGACGGAGTTCTGTACTTCAGAAAGGCAGGACTGAGGGTGGGTTTCTTCAAGCCTAAAATTATTTGGTATGATTTAAAATGTCCAAATGTTTAGTCTAATTAGTAGAGTCTTATTAAGCAAACAATATGAAGTTCGTGGAATGACTGAAGCAGTTTAATTCACATGAATATGACCTACATTACGACAGAAAAATGTCTCTCTTCTACAAGTCCCCTTGATATCATTACAGTGGGCAGTGTTTACTGCACTCAATCAAGTATTAAACTTTTCTGTTTCATTTACAACATTCTCTATTGTTGTCGGTGCATACTGAAGGAGCACTTTGCTGTCGGAGAGATGATGCTGAGGGAGTACCGCAGTGTTGGGGATACATTCTTTCACATGAGCTGTTAAAGCTTTCTCTGGTGGTTGAAGGAGTGGATCTTGAAGATTCAGTAAAACAGTGTCCTTTCCCAAAGTGACATGAACAGATTTCATCCCATTGAGATTGTGCAAACTTGCTATGTGCAAATATGATCTTAACACCTGCCCTTCATGAAGCAGCTTAAACTGTCTGAGGTACATTACAAGTTGTTAACCAAATGCACTTTTGGCCCTGTTGAATTTGTCCTACTGATTCACTCTGAGGCAACCTGTAAATGACCCATTAAATTATGCTATTAATAATGTTTAGAACTGATTTCTATTACTCTCAAATGAGATGTTAAGTAGAAGCCAGTTCTATCTTATCAGATAGATTCTGTTCTGTTCAAGAGAACGGTAGGGGGCCTCTCTCCCAGTCCAATATTTATCTGTCAACCAACAACACTGAAACAGATTATCTGACTATCAGTACAGTGCTGTTTGTGGAATCTTTCTGTGCACAGGTTGGGTTCTGAATTTCTTACAATACAGTAGTGACAGAATTTGAAAATGTCATGGCTGTAAAGCAATTTGGTATGTTCAAGCTGTGAAAGATGCTACAGAAATGCAAAGTAAAAATTACACATCAGGTTATAGTCCAACAGGTTTAATTGGAAGCACTAGCTTCCAACCTGGTGTTGTGTGAAATGCAAAGTATGTTTGTTTCAGTAGAGATGGTCTTGGTAAAAATCCCCATTCCTCACAAGTCTCTATGGTGAGGTGTAATTTATCTGCAGTTGGGCATCAATGATCTTCAAAGGAAAAAAAAATCAAAGCATCATCAAAATTAAGGCACAGTGGGAAACCATTAGCCTCATTGTGCCTGTGTCAATTCAGGCCACTCCAGCATTCAAAGTAATTTTGTGTTTTGTGTTAAAATAAAAAGCAGCTCTCACTTAATTTGAAGGAAAAGTTCAACCCTCTGCTCAACAACCTTTTGGTTAGTTCTGAGCATTACTCTCATTTCATGCTTGGTTGAGTGTGATAATACAGCCTGCGTAGCTATTAAGTGTGGGCAATGTGTATTCAATCTTGAGTCAGTGCTTCAATGTAAGAAGACGACTCCTCATAGTGTAACTTAACACTCAAGGGGTGCTTTTTTGCACAATTGCCCTGCCTTCAAATCCTCTTCCAGCAGTTTAATCTATTTTTATTTTCCAATGCAGCATTGAAGAATTGCTGCAGTATTGAAGGTACCAATTGCTTTGGATTGGGCATTAAACCAAGCACCCAACTTGATGTAAAAAAAATCATGATTTGAAGAAGAGCAGCTGAGTTATCCTCAGGGTCCTGGCCCAATATTTATCTCTCTATCACAATTATTAACTGCATGATTTGGAGGTGTTGAACTGGGGTGTGAAAAGTTAAAAATCACAGAACACCAGGTTATAGTCCAACAGGTTTATTCAGAAGCACTAGCTTTCTGAGCGCTGCTCCTTCATCAAGTGTATGAAGCAGCAGTGCTACAAAAGCTAATGTTTCCAAATAAACTATTGTGTGATTTTTAACTTATTAAATGCAGGTTATCTGCTTATTGTCACCTTGCTGATTGAGGGAGTTTTCTGTACACAAATTGGCTGCTGCTTAATCTACATTGAAATGCCACAACATTACCTGCAAAGTATTTAATTGGCTGTAGAGTCCTTAGACAGGCTCAATAGCAATTCAAGTTTTTTTTAGGTCTTTGGTATTATTAACAAGCAACATTTAGAATTATAAATTTACTGTGAACCTATCTGCTGGGCATTTAGTGAGATTCAAACCTAGGTTTCTCAGAGTTGAGGATTTTATTTGGATTTAGGTGCAGCCAGCAGAACATTAAATGGCAAAAAAAAAACCCCAAGAACTGCAGGTACTGGAAATGAGAAACAAAAACAGAAACTGTCAGAAAAGCTCAGCAGGTCTGATAGCATGTGTGGAGATGAAGCAGAGGAGGGGAAAGTGACAACTGCAGATGCTGGAAATCAAAGTCGAAAAGTGTGGCGCTAGAAAAGTACAGCAGAAGGTCATATGTCCAAAACATCGATTCTTCTGCTGCTGCCTGACCTGCTGTGCTTTTCCAGCATCAATCTTTTCGACTAGAGATGAAGCACAGTTAACTGGATCCAGCAACACGTCTTCAGTGCAGTTCTGAGGACAGGCCACTCGGCCGGAAAGGTTAACTGTGCTTTATGTCCATAGCTGCCTCATGCTAAATTGCCCATAGTGTTCTGGGATGTGTAGGTTAGGTGCATTAATCAGGGGTAAATATAGAATAATAGGGTTGGGAAATGTCTGGGTAGATTATTGTTCAGAGGGTCAGTGTGGACTTGTTGGGCCGAAGGGTCTGTTTCCACATTGTAGGGATTATATGATTCTAAAAATGCCACCAAACATGCTGAGTTTTTCCAGCTATTTCTGTTAAAGCATTAAATGGCGTATGGTAGTCCAGTACCTACTGCTATTTACTGAGTGCTTCGGGCTGGCATTTAGGAATCTGGACACAGAGATGGACACACACGCACATGCATCCCGCCTCCCTGCCCCAGTAAGGTCCCTGTCAGACCTCAGTCAGTTTTCAACTCCATATAACTGGCTGCAATTTGGCATCCAGTCACAATGTAAAGGTGACAATGGTTTATACTCTAAGGGTAACTAAATAACTGAGTTTGTAATCAATTAGCAGCTTTGAAGATAGGAGTTGTTTTACACAAACACCCTCTGTGCAGTGGCTCTACACAGTTAAATTTACAACATTAGGACTTGGCTCACTTGGGTTACAAGCTGTTCATCAGTGCTCAGAGCTGATTAATCTCTGCTGCAGAATTGCAGACACAGTGATGTGTCCAATTAGTGTCAGAGATTTCTTGGCTTTAGTTTTCTCTTTGAAATTTCTGTTGGATCTGCAGAAAGAATCAATCAAAAAAAACCACAAGCCATTTATTCTCAGATCTTTTTGGAAAAAAAATTGTATCAAGTTTTCAAACTTGTAAAGTGATAGACTTGTAGTTATACTGATCCTGACGCAACTCCATGATGTCCCAAAGCCTTTTATATCCAATGAAGCATTTTGTTGAAGTATACCCACTGTAATGTAGGACTACTGGTATTAGCCCAGTAACATAGTTGCAATGCTACAGTTCTTATTTTAACATTGTGCCTGTTCCCAACCCAATTAATCTTCCAAGAAAAAGTGATCCCCTCCAGTAAATCTGCAGACAGTGCAAAGTGCCTGCCTAACTTTCCATGATATATACCAACACTAGGAGTCCCATTGACTTGACATTGTCATGGGCTCAGCAGCTGTGGATCAGAGATCAAAGGTAGAGAGAGACCATTAAGTAGAGCAGGAGTAAAGATAATTGGAAACTTCAAAGAGGCATTGAACATAGCTCAAGACAGCCGAAAACAAAAAGGTGTTGTAGTCACTCCTAGTTACTGTCAAACTGGTATATAATTTTCATTTTAACGCAGGCTGGGAAATGCTTCAAAATTGTATTTTGGTTTATTTTGCCACTCCAATTTTCCTCTCCAAAATTCATCACTTCATACATCTGAATTAAATTGCGTAACCACATTTTTTTCCATGTTATGAGTCTATCTCAGTTCTTCAGAAATCTGGTTTTCATTTTTTACTACATTTCTGGATTTTGCTTTCTGCAACCTTGAAAATTATGTACTTGAAACTCAAGGATAAGTCATTAGTGTATGTTTCCTCTTGATTTCATTTATTATTGTCATGTGTAACGAGATACAGTGAAAAGTATTGTTTTACATGCCAACCAGACAAATCATGCCTTGCATAAATATAGCAGGGTGATAGAATAGAATGCAGAATATAGTGTTACAATTACAGAGAAGGTGCAGGAAAAAGATCAACTCTAATATATGTGAGGTCCATTCAAAAGTCTGATAACAGTAGGGAAGAAGCTGTTTTTAAATCGGTTGCCATGTGTTTTCAAACTTTTGTATCTTCTGCGCGATAAAAGAGGGCGGAGGAGAATATAAATCTAGCAGTGGTATCAACATGGACTCTTGGGAGTCCCATTCTAGCATCTATCCAGTTTTTAAAAAATCACAGCAGTATATCACCACTCATTACTTTCTGTTTCTTAGCCAATTTTGTAATTACATTACGACAGTTCTTTTAATCAATGGGCTTCAATTATGCCCACTACAAAGCATTTAATCAAGTGCCTATTATAAGTGTGTACATCAATTACATTACCACCATAACCAACTCACCAATGACAGGTATCTTGTTCCATTTGTAGTAGGATACTGAGGGGCACTTGGGTACTGGCTTAAATTTCCTAGCAACTGTCTCAGAAGGTGTGATATTAACTTTGGGAACAGGCAGCCCTGAACAGTACACAATGGAGTGTATGTAAAGGGTTACAGGGATAGGATTATTGGAAAAATGTTGATGTAGGTGACAGATAATGGAGGTTCAATTGTGTTTAACAACTACAGCATTGAAGAGGACATTGAAGAATACATTTGAGCTTATAGCAGGTGCAACACAAATGAACCAGAATGGTACCAAGGCCATGAGGTTGAAATGACAAGGGCTGCATATGTCATCCAGGTTCTAGCTCAGTTGGGAACATTCTTACCATCCATGAATGTTGTGGGTTTGTGCCCCAATTCAGATCTTGAGCAAAAATATCAGGACTGTCCCTTCAGTGCTGTACTGTCAGAAGTTCCATCTTTAGGATGAGCTGTTAAACTGTTCTGTCTGCTGGGTTAGATGTAAAAAAATTCCCATGTCTCTGATTTAGAGATGATCTGGGAACTTTTCCTTGCTATCTTGTACAATATTTATCTTCGACAAATACCACAAAATCTTATTATCCGGTTGTGATCACAATGGTTTTTAATGGGATCTTGCTGTGCACAAATTGGCTGCCATATTTCCCACAATAGTAACTATACATCAAATATATCGATTAGCTGTAAAGCAGACTTTCATAGTAATCATGAGTGGTTGTGAGAAGTGCAATATAAATGTATTTTGTTTATTTTCTTGAACTCCTTTGAGTTTAGAGATGTAAGGGGTTACCTAATTACAGTGCTTAAAATGGTTAAATTAATTCAATTTCTACTTCTGAATAATCTTTCATCTGGTGGAGAAGTTTGAACATGTCCTCCAAATTAGAGCTAGAATGTTGGAAATGATGTCAAGCAGGATTTCTACACACTGAGGACAATCATAATCTGGAATTCTCTCCCCATGAAAGCTGTTGAGGCTGGAAGAAAGTTTAACATTTCAAAAATAAGATAAACAGAATACCGTCAGAATCTGAAATAAAAATAGAAAATGCTGGAAGTATCAATAACAGGGCAGCTAGTGGAAACAGAAACAGAGGTAACATTTCACTTTTGGTGAAATGTTAACTCTCTTTCTGTTTTGTCAGAATGAAGGGCTGTGAGTCCAAGGCAAATAAATTGAGTTAAGGTACAGAGCAGCCACGATATAATTGAATGACAGGATGGATTTGAGGGGCTGAATGGCCTCTTGCTGATCTTACAAACACTTCAGGAAATGTATCGAGCAATATGGGATGGAATAGATAGCTGAGTGTTGAGGAAAGGCCGGCAGCTTGCTGGGTCTTTTGAGGTGAAGTTTCAATGGTGGCTGTATGTGTGCTTGCTGTGTTAATCAAGGTGTATTCTTTATCCTGCATCCTGAAAAGCAATGAGATGCAGATTTGGTGCCAACACTAAAGGTTGATTTCTTTCCTTGTTAAAAGCCTTGATTATTTTCCAGTTGGAAAGTTCCTTCAGATTGAAAGCAGAGATTGTAATGTGGCCCCATGTGTCCTGTGACTGTGGTGTCCACAACAGAAGCAAAGCCAATTCATCATGCTCTGCTTTTCAAACTGGAACACTACTTTGTAATTACCTTCAATCTGTCACCGCACTTCAGTTGGCAAACTAATTGTAGCTTGGAAATGGAGAAATCAAGAATGCTCTGCCTGAAAGGTTAGTGGAAGCTGAGTCAATTCAGATGGAAATTGGATAAATACTTGAGTTGGAAGATAATAGGGTTATTGAGGAAGGGTAGGTGGAGCAAGACTAATTGAATAGCTCTTTCCAAGTGCTAGAAAAGATATAATGAGCAGAGTGGCCTCGTTCTCTGCTGTGCAATTCAATGAGCTTAATCTTATGAGAAATTGGCCATGTGTTTCATGGACATTTTGTCTTTGCAAGCCTTTTAAGTTTTCACATGCTGCCTTACCAAATTCACCTCATTATGCCACACCCCTTTGAGCCCCACTTGTCATATTCTTCCTCTTGCCACAGGCGGAAGTACTCGTTCCTGATGGGACCTCCAAAGTTTTCAGGTGCCGTGCCATCTTTAAAGCCTATCTGTGAATCCAGTCCATTGCTGCCAATGTGCTGCTGCCCTGCAATTCCTGCCCTAGAATTGTCAGGCAGAAACAAATTGGCACCCTGCTTTGGTGATAGGGATCTAGAAAGTATACAGGTGGGCAGAGAGGCATATGGTTGCTGTCCATGGACTACGTTCTGAGATATTGGTGATCATGGAGGTCAGAGAAGAAAGTGGGGAGATGGAGTTGCAATGTAACTCTTTGACTTTCATGTCAGAAATTGTTGCCAATCATTTTTGTCCCATGGAGAATGGGAATTTGCATATTAATGAGCTGAGATAAAGACTCACTGAGGATATTAATATATGCTAATGCATGTAAGTAGGACTCTCATCTGTGATGCTGCTGCTTCTGTAACAAGGTTATTGAATCATAAAATCCCTAAAGTGTGGAAACAGGCCCTTCTGCCCAACAAGCACTGAAGAGTAACCCACCCAAACCCATTCTCCTACCCTATTATTCTATATTTATCCCTGACCAATGCACCTAACCTACACATCCCTGAACACTTTGGGCAATTTAGCAAGGCAATTTCACCTAACTTGCATATCTTTGGACTGTGAGAGGAAACCAGAGCACCCGGAGGAAACTCACGCAGACACGGGGAGAACGTGCAAACTTCATACAGAGAGTCACCCAAGGCTGGAATTGAACCAGGCTCCCTGGTGCTGTGAGGCAGTAGTGCTAACCACTGAGCCACCGTGCTGGTATTGTCCTTGGTTTATGTTTTCAGAGAGGTTGTAAAAGACACAGACTCCGAAAAGTCTAAGTTGAAGGCTTTTAGGGCCAATTTGATTGTAGCTAACAGATATAGTCTCAGACAAATGCTCTTAAGTTTAAAAAATTGTATAATGAAAGAGGAGTGGCCAGTTCTCCCAGCTCAGCTTTTCTCTGGTTTGGTTTGGTTTTTAGCAGTAGTGTTATAAAAGCTGCTGGAGCCAAAGAAGCAGATCCTTGCTGATCTCTTTCTGACTTCTCTCCTGTTAGACCCTGTGTTTGATTTTACCTTTTGTGCCAAGGGTTGTTTATGGGGATTGTAGCAAGTATTTGGAACAGCGTCATTAAGGTGGGATGGTCTGTTAGGTTTTCGGATAGGTTAAGTTATTCTGTATTCTGTTCTCTGTTTGTGATTCATTCAATAATATTGTAAATAAATTCTGTTTGTTTAAAACAAGGTGGGTTGACCAGCTACATCACTCCTGGAATATCTATATGACACCTGCTTAAAACATCTAGCAAAGTTAGGGTCTAGGCCACTTCCTTGAAATGTTTTGAGGGGTCTGGCCTGGTCCACAACACACCATTTATTAGCAAAAGTCTTATCCCTCATTCAGTATTTGGTTTGAAAACAGGACTTCAGCTCTTTACAGTAAGAAGCTCCTTGCTGGCCAACTCATACAATTCTCCCAACTTTCCTGTCACTTTCCGTTATTTCTGTAACTGGGAAGATTCTGCACTATGACTCTTCACAAGAGCTTGTGGAGATTTTAACCGATGCTCATCACTCACCATAGTTGTTGTTCAGTTTGAAAGAAACAGTGGAAAGGGAAATTTGAAACTATCCAGGACTTTCATCTAAAACTTCTCTCTGCTAGTTCTCCCGAAATGTTCAAGTTTGTTTTAAAATGGTGAACTGTGTCTGCCAAAGTAGCAGACACAAAAGTCAGATAAGCGTGTTTAGACTTTTTTTTTAGAATGGTTTGACAGTAAAATCTTAATCAAGATTAGAATGGTGCTGGAAAAGCACAGCAGGTCAGGCAGCATCCGAGGAGCAGGAAAATCGACATTTCAGGCAGGAGCCCTTCATCAAGAAGGGTTAAAATCTTAATGATGTGGAGGGGCCAATGTTGGACTGGGGTGGACAGTTAAAAATTATACAACACTAGGTTATAGTCCTAATATTTCCAAACACACCTGTTGGATTATAACTTAGTGTTGTGTGCTTTTTAAATTAGTAAAATCTTAGGCCTGGAAAATTTACTACATAATTTACCTTGAAATCAAGCCGGCTTTTTGTCTCCAAAATGTTTCATGTTTTATCTTATTGGGTGTGGGAACCTTATGATACAGAATCAGTCAGACTTCCTAAAGAGATCAGGATTTACATACACTGAAGAGCCTGGTGTCTTGGGTGCAGAACTAGGGAGGTTGGATGTTGGACTGGGAAAATGTAAATAGGATTTGACCTAGAAGAAGGAGATAGCAATTCAACTCCTTTCGCCTGCTCCACCATTCAATAAGACAGTGATTGGTCTTCTACATCAACTTCACCTTCTCACTCTATCTTCATATTTTTTAATTCCCTAAATCCAGAAATGGATCCACCTCTGCTTTGGATATAATTAACAACTGAGTTCTCTGGGAAGAGAATTCCAAAGAGTCCCAAACCATTGTGTGAAGAAATTCCTCCTTATCTGCCTTAAATGGTCAACAATTTAACTCAATACAGTGACCTGTATCTGAGATTCTCCGGCCAGAGGAGCTGTGTGAATCAGTGCAGCTCAGTTTTTGACCGTGGTATATGAGTTCAGATGGTCTAAATCTTGACTTCATGCTGATGAGTACATATCTGTTGACCACAGATGATTGTTTTGCAAGTATTTTATTTCCCCTTTGTTTAGTTGGTAACAGTGCAGACAGTAATCTTTCAGTATCCTGGACTGCTTTTTAAAGCATAAACACTGAGGGTGTAAAATTCAGCTTCGGTTGTAAAACAAAATAGTTAAACACTCTCCTCTTTCATTACCTGCTCTAAGAAGTGACTGTGGACCTTTTACTTAGACTGTTTATAGCAGTTTGACACAACTCAGCAACTAGCTAGGCTGTCTCAGGGGGAAACCTACTGGTGCCATTTCAGGAAGGATACCTGCCGTCCTTACCAGATTTTGCAATATTTGTGAGTTCAGTCCTACATAAAAATGCTTGGCTGTGTGGATAAAGCAAGTCACTGCATGATCAGCAAAATTAGGGATACCTGTTGGTTTTAATTTATAGTACTTTCCACATCTTAACAGTGAATGCAACGCCACAAATGAAATATTAATTCATCTCTTTCCACATGAGGTGGATTGTTTGTTTCTCAGTCTTTTCTGTTTTCATTTTAAGTTATCTCATTTGATATTTGTGAGATCTTCCTGTGCTCTCTGCACTTTGAGAAAGCAATTGTGTGAGGTTGCTTTGAGATGCCCTGAGGATATGATCAGGCACCACATAAGTAAACAGGCATATTTCCTCCTAGGTCACACTGGACTTGAAAAGCTGATGAAGGATACTGTAGTGTTATGCCTAATGAGCTCACAGGAGAACACTGAGTTACTTTGTCTGAAGTTCCTGATTTCCTCTTTGACATGTGAGCAAGTTTTCAGTGCAGGTGAGAGCTCAAACGAGATCAACTGTTTGAATGAAGCACTTGAGTGTCCTGTGGCAGATTTGACCAGATGCCAAAACTATAAAAGAGATTATTTAACAAGAACCAGGGTATACTTGGTTGTTTTAATGACTGCTTTGCCAATAGACCTTATCAAACTACAGCTCTATATATCTGTATTTCAGTAACAGCCCAGAATTCCACTCTTGTAAAACTTTATTCCTAAATTCCCACCATTCATTTTAATATGTTTTGCTGAAACAACAGCACTGTGGTAACAAGAAAATGAATTCTGAATGTTCCTGAAAAGAAATAACCGAGAGAGAGGGTATTCATTGTAATATCCCACAAAACCTAATCCTATTCTCCAATTTACTTTCCTTCTTTCATTATCTCAACTAGTCTAATCCCAATCTCCTGCTCACTTCCCATACTGTTTATTGTCACATCTAGACTAATTGCATTCTCTATTTCACTTTCCACTGTTTAATACCCCGCTTGATTTGATCCTAAATCACTACTAAGTCCTGATAATTCTCTTCTAATTGAAAACTTGAATTTCCTTTTGAAAGAATTGGTGGATTCTGCTTCAGCAATGAGTTGTGACAGAAAATCCACTTACTAATTATATCTTGCTTAAAGACATTTTTCTGGGCCCCTTTTAGAGTTTGGAAATTGTAAATATTCCAACCCTCTCAAAGAAAAGAGGGGACATCAATAGCTGCTTGAAAAAAACATGGTCAGGCATCACACAACACCAGGTTCTAGTCCAACAGTTTTATTTGGAATCACAAGCTTTTGGAAAGCTGCTCCTTCATCAGGTCACCTGATAAAGGAACAGGGTTCCAAATGCTTGTGATTTCAAATAAACCTGTTGGACTAGAACCTGGTGTTGTGCGATGTTTGAATTTATCCACCCCAGTCCAACACTGGCACCTCCACATGTGTTCATAAAAGAAAACCAACACAAGTTAGTGATTCACAAACTGTTCTAAACAAACTTGATTGAGTCCTTGGAAATACTGCAGAGGACAGATGAATGCAACATAATTGATATCATGTATATGGACTTGCAAAAGGTGTCTACGTATCACATGATAATTTTGTTAGTGAAGTTAAAACCCATGGGATTAAAGGGATTGTAACAACATGATTATGATATTGATTAGGACTTGGAAAGCAGAGGATAGTACTGAATGGTTATCTTGCTGACTAGAAGAAAGAATATGGTAATGTTCTCAAAGATTAGAATTATGACTATTGTTCTTTTCAATAGATATTAATGACTTGGACTTTCAAGATATAACTTCAAAGAGTGCAGATGAAATGACACTCAGAAATGTTGTAAAATACCTTCAGGGCAACATAAACAGATGAACTGGACAGACAAAGAGCGAATGAGGTTTCATGCAGAAGACTGTGATGTAACTCAGTTTTAGTAGAAAGAACACTGAGAGGCAATTCAAACTAAACTACCAGTTTAGAAGTGGACCTAGGAACAGAGAGACCTGTAGGAGCCTGTGCACAGGTTTTTAGAGTAGCAGGGCAAACTGAAATACTTGCTGGATCATGTGTGTAATAACAGAGACAGAACACAAACAACAGTGACTGCAGGAATGTTAATATCTAGACAGGATCTCCATTTAATGCCTTTATAGTTGGCACTCCCTCAGTTCTGCACTGTGAGTCTCTGGACTAAGTCTTCAACTCACAAGAGGTAAGAGTATCTCCACTGAGTCATGTCTGACAAAAAAAAAAGACATATTTTTGTCTCAGGAATTTACAACTTGTAGTGATTGTAACGAGGTCAGCTGGGCCTCTTAGAACATGAGTTTCCTGATAGGAGCTGTTAATCCAGTCCAATCAGTGAGCGCCGGCTGACAGATAAGAACAGGAGTATCAGAGGTTTTGCTCACTCTGAGGGTTGGCTCTGAGGGAGTTGGAAGACGTACTCTATGCTACTTTCTCCCCACCCCCACCCTCCTCTAGTTTATCTCTCCACGCTTCAGGCTCACTGCCTTTATTCCGGATGAAGGGCTTTTGCCCGAAACGTCGATTTCGAAGTTACTTGGATGCTGCCTGAACTGCTGAGCTCTTCCAGCACCACTAATCCAGAATCTGATTTCCAGCATCTGCAGTGATTGTTTTTACCTCAGTGTCAAGAACTGTCCATGTGTAAATAAAGGGTGACTTGGGGATGCTGGCCTCTTTTTTACAACTCTTAGCAATTTTCAACTGAACACCACCACTGCCACGATGCAGACATACGGAGCCCTGGGTCATCACTCCCTGTAAGGGAGGCAGAGACATAACCTCTCGCTGTATTTTAATAATGTCTGGATACCAACTTAGAGCTGCATGTCTACCCACTCAATGCAAGAAGGTGTGGGTTAGGATGGGTGATAGTATCAACAGCATTGACATGATGGTCTGAGTGACCTCCTTCCAGAATATAAATGTTCCCTGATTTTTAAGCAGAAAAATTCTCAGAAGACTAGAAGGAATGATTTATGTAAACCAGAATCTTGGTCTCCTTAGAAAACATGTTGCCATCTGTTTTCTTGTAGCTGTGTTTACAAGGACATGACTCCACTGGTTAGACTTCCTTCACCTCCACCACATTGGTGTTTTGTTCTTGCGTATTTTCATTGTGTACTAAGTACTGCCTACAAAAGCAGATGACAAGAAACCCCAGCAGACGTGTTAGTTGCACAACGGTAGGAGATTTATAGAACCATCTGTGAAAGCGAAATGGAAGAACTGTTTTTTCAAACTCACTCAACCATCCTTTAATAGCATTTTTAAAAATCCTTCAGAGGAGAACCAGATCTTTTGTAAGACTTCCTTGTTACCCATTTGCTGAATGTTGTGATTTATTTCCTTTCAGCAAGTGTTTCCCCAGTGTGGTGTAAAAATATTCCTAATTTTGCATTGTGTCTTTCCTAGCTCCTCCAAAATATATTCTCAGTAGCACCTGCTGGGACATTTGGAGAAAAATGAGCATATCACTCAGTCCGGACGATGTATACAACCTGTCATCAGTGATTCGGCTTTTGTTGGTGACAGCTTTCAAAGTAACCAAGGTGCATTAGTCAGACAGAAATGGGTCTGGTTGGGTTACTCTTCGGAGGGTCGGTGTGGACTTGGTGGGCCAAAGGGTCTGTTTCCACACAGTAGGGAATCTAATCTAATCTAATCTAATCAAATTAAAACAAAATTATGAAGAGTTTTCTTGGAGTAGGTAGGGAGAAGCTGTGCCTATTGGCAGGAGGGTCAGTGACCAGAGGGGACATGCTTTAAATCAATCATAAATTAAATAAAAGAAAAAGTAGGGATATGAGGAACATCTTCTTTGCACAGTGAGGTACTTTAGTTGAGAATGCATTGCCAAGCAAAGGCCATAGAAGAACGTTCAAGAAGAATTTTCAAACAGGAATTGGATAGATACTTGAAAATTTTATAGAAACAGAGTTATAGGGAAATAGGGTTTGGACGTGTGGTGATGAAGGAGAGAAGGGGACTAACTGTATTTGGATTGAATTGCAAGTATGTACAAAAGTCAGTTTTAGCCTTTTTTCATCATGTGATATTGAACATGTGACACACACCCTTAGGCAGACATCTTAAGCATAAACTCAATGAAGTCCTTATGTTGAACATACTGACATGTTGTACACTTGAAACAATGTGTCACCAGTGATACTGAGGTGATTGTCTAGAGCTGAAATAAAAAGCACAGTCACAGAGTTGTGAGTTGTCACTGAAAAGGGAATAAAATGATGACCAGAGTGAAAACATTACTGAAGAGAAAATAGCTTCAGCTCTGCCCCTAGTACAGAATGACTGGGTGGGGGTATGAAAATGAACTGAAAAATCTTCCACAAGCAACAGCAGAATTATACAATAGCTACAGAACCAGAACAAGTGCAAGTCATTACGATTTCATCAGCGTTGGGAAGAGACTGTTTCAAAATATATTCTTTTGTTTTTATTCATTCATGGGATGTGGGCGTCACTGGCTAGGCCAGCATTAATTGCCCAGAGAGCCGTTGAGAGTAAAACACATTTCTGTGGGTCTGGAATCACATGTAGTCCAGGTAAGGATGGCAGTTTCCTTCTCTAAAGGACATGAATGAGCCACATGGGTTTTTCTAACAATCAACAATGAATTCATGATTATCATTAAACTCTTAATTCCAGATTACTATTAAATTCAAATTCCACCATCTGTCATTGCAGGAATTGAGCTCAGATCCCCAGAACATTACCTAGTTCTCTGGATTAACCTTCCAGCAATGATACCACCAGGCCGTTGCCTCCCTAAATCTAAAGTTTCCCTAAACTTCAATCCTAAATCTCTCTGAATAGCAGGAAAAGTAAATGGCAGAAATTCTAAAAGCGTAGAAGACATGCCTTGAGCCCTAAGGGAACATTACATACAAACAGTATTTATTCAATACTGGGGAACAATGTGAAAAAAGAGTCCATTGATCAACAAGAGTCCATTGATAAGAAACAAGGCATCCAAAAGTAGAAGCACACTTACAGCGGGAAGACAAATTACATGCAAGAAGGCAATTAATGTATGCAACAATGCAGAAGTTGTGCATTTACAAATCATATTCATGGTAGGAGACCAAGGCTTGTATTAGACCAAGGCTGACAGATACTCCAGGAACACATAGTAGAACAATCTCAGATAAAGGGTAAGTATAGCAAAAGCCTCAGAAAATATCATGCATTAGAGGGAGCCTATCCAGTGTGGGGAAAGCAGTGTCCCCACTACAAGAGTTTTGTGACTGTTGGAATGAGAACTGCAAAGAAAACATGAGGTCAGTGTAAATGCCAAACAGATACTGTCATGCAACATTATGACCTTCACAGACCTGATCAACGTTGTATGGAACCACAGAAAATGGGGGAAGATACTAAATGAATATTTTGCATCAGTATTTACTATGGAAAAGGATATGGAAGATATAGACTGGAAGAAAATAAATGGGGACATCTTGCAAAATGTCCATATTACAGAGGAGGAAGTGCTGGATGTCTTGAAATGCATGAAGGTGGATAAATCCCCAGGACCTGATCAGGTGTACCCGAGAACTCTGTGGGAAGCTAGAGAAGTGATTGCTGGGCTTCTTGCTGAGATATTTGTATCATCGATAGTCACAAGTGAGATGTGCTGGAAGACTGGAGATTGGCTAACATGGTGCCACTGTTTAAGAAGGGTGGTAAGGACAAGCAAGGGAACTATAGACTAGTGAGCCTGACGTCGGTGGTAGGTAAGTTGTTGGAGGAAATCCTGAGGGACAGGATGTACATGTATTTGGAAAGGCAAGGACTGATTAGGGATAGCCAACATGGCTTTGTGAATGGGAAATCATGTCTCACAAACTTGATTGAGTTTTTTGAAGAAGTAACAAAGAGCATTGATGAGGGCAGAGCAGTAGATGTGACCTATATGGACTTCATGAAGGTGTTCGACTTCGTTCCCCATGGGAGACTGATTAGCAAGCTTAGATCTCATGGAATACAGGTAGAACTAGTCATTTGGATACAGAACTGGCTCAAAGATAGAAGACAGAGGGTGGTGGTGGAGGGTTGTTTTTCAGACTGGAGGCCTGTGACCAGTGGAGTGCCACAAGGGTCGGTGCTGAGTCCTCTACTTTTTGTCATTTACATAAATGATTTGGATGCGAGCATAAGAGGTACAGTTAGTAAGTTTGCAGATGACACCAAAATTGGAGGTGTAGTGGACAGCAAAGAGGGTTACTTCAGATTACAACAAGTTCTGGACCAGATGGGCGAATGGGCTGAGAAGTGGCAGATGGAGTTTAATTCAGGTATGTGCGAGGTGCTGCATTTTGGGAAAGCAAATCTTAGCAGGACTTATATACTTAATGGTAAGGTCCTAGGTAGTGTTGCTGAACAAAGAGACCTTGGAGTGCAGGTTCATAGCTCCTTGAAAGTGGAGTCGCAGGTAGATAGGATAGTGAAGAAGGCATTTGTTATGCTTTCCTTTATTGGTCAGAGTATTGAGTGCAGAGTTGGGAGGTCATGATGCGGCTGTATAGGATGTTGATTAGGCCACTGTTGGAATATTGCGTGCAATTCTGGTCTCCTTCCTATTGGAAAGATGTTATGAAACTTGAAAGGCTTCAGAAAAGATTTACAAGGATGTTGCCAGGTTTGGAGGATTTAAGCTATAGGGAGAGGCTGAACAGGCTGGGGCTGTTTACCGTGGAGCGTCGGAGGCTGAGGGGTGACCTTATAGAGGTTTACAAAATTATGAGGGGCATGGATAGGATAAATAGACAAAGTCTTTTCCCTGGGGTTGGGAGTCCAGAACTAGAGGGCATAGGTTTAGGATGAGAGGGGAAAGATATAAAAGAGACCTAAGGGGCAACTTTTTCACGCAGAGGGTGGTATGTGTATAGAATGAGCTGCCAGAGGAAGTGGTGGAGGCTGGTACAATTGCAACATTTAAGAGGCATTTGAATTGATAAATGAATAGGAAGGGTTTGATGGGATAATGGCCTGGTGCTGGCAGATGGAACTAGATTGGGTTGGGATATCTGGTCGGCATGGACGGGTTGGACCGAAAGGTCTGTTTCCATGCTGTACATCTCTATGAGTATGACTCTAAGTGGCTCTTTGTGACAATCCAAAAATGAAGCTTGAAAGTAAGGTTAAAACTATATGATGGCAGCATACCCATGCCAAGAGGATAGATTACTCTTTGAGACCATTGTAATAAGATGAATGAAGACCTGGGGTCCCATGTTATTTGGTGGCTGGCAAACATCACTCATCTTAGACGGAGTGAATCTAAAACTTGATTGGTGGCCCTTCATGTGCCAAACATTGGTAACACGTGACGGCACATTAAACCACTGGCCCTGGAACACATTCCAGATCAGTACAAAAATGTGTTTACAGGGTTAAGATGCCTCCAGGAAAATATGATCATGAAATAGATGAGAATTCAAGACCAATTTAGCATCTGCTGAGAAAAGTTCCAGCTGCTCTCAAGGCCAGCTAAAAGATAGAAGAGCTGGAAAAGAAGGAAGACCATGATCAAGAAAGTGACATTCTACTGAATGGATTGGCAGCACAATAGAAGTGAACCAACCTGGAAAACAGAGAGTATGCATTGATCCCAAAGAAATCCAAATAAATCCCTGAAGAGATCTAACTACCACAATAAACCACTGAAGGAATTTTGCCGCAACTTGCAAAGGCAAATATCTTCACAGCCGTACTGTTACGGATGATTTCTTGCAAATTAAGCTAGGTGGAAGCAGCAGCTTTGTAACTGTTCTGGATACTCTGCAGGAGATATAGATGGTTACACATACCATTCAGTGTATCCACAGCTCCAAAATAAGGCAGACATGATCTGCCTGGTGTGGAAGATTTAACAGATGATCTGCTCATTTATCATATGGAGCCACAATAGAAGAAGCCATTGCTGACCATGATGAAAATCTAATGTGACTGCTCCACAGAACTTGTCAGCAGAAGCTGAACTCTGACAAGGAAAAGATTACAATTCAAGATGCCTGAAGTCAAATACATAGACCACGTGCTGGCAGCAAAACATCATTGCCCAGAAAGGTGAGGGCTGTATCAGTGATGCAGCTGTAAACAGATATAAAAGCAGAACAATGATTTGTTAGATGCAGCAATTATTTTGCTAAATTCTTGCCCAACTTATCATTGGAATGTGAACCATTACACCAAGTGACAGCCAAGGAAGTCCAGTGATATTGGGGCACAATATTTTTTCACTTTCTTTCAATGGGTGGCACGGTGGCTCAGTGGTTAGCACTGCTGCCTCACAGCGCCAGGGACCCGGGTTCAATTTCTGCCTCGGGCAACTGACTGTGTGGAGTTTGCACATTCTCCCCGTGTCTGCGTGGGTTTCTTCCGGGTGCTCCGGTTTCCTCCCACAGTCCAAAGATGTGCAGGTTAGGTGATTTGGCCATGCTAAATTGTCCATAGTGTTAGGTGTACGGGAATGGGTCTGGGTGGGTTGCTCTTCAGAGGGTCGGTGTGGACTTGTTGGGCCAAAGGGCCAGTTTCCACACTGTAGGGAATCAAATCTAATGTAATACAAGGAGCAGCATTTACTGAAATCAAGTAACTAGTGAAGGCAATACCAGAGCTGATATTCTGTAATGAAAATGATGAAGTTACTCTACAGTGTGGTACCTGCGATTATCAGACTTGGACTTAATTCAGCCAGAGCACTAACACAATCAGAAAGACATTATGTCCAGATCGAGAAAAAGTGGCCTGGCCATTGTCCTACATTGTGAACATTTTCATCAAGGTCACTTTGTGTCTTCAAAGTAGTTAATTAAGTCCACCCACAAGCCACTTCAGAGCATTTACCTCAAACCACTACTATCTGCTCTAAAGTGTCTGCAAAAAAATGGTATTCCAGTTACAGAGGTATCATCTGGTTGTAACATACAAGTGAAGAAAACAGATACAGATTGCAGACATGATGTTGAAAGCAGCTGTCCCAGTGAGAAAAGTGGAGAATGCTACAACAGAGTGTGAAACCTTCCAGACTCAAGGTGAAGCTAAAGCTCATCGTGTTGTGGAAGTCACCAACCCAACCCAGCAGACAATTTAACAGACAAGCACCTAGTTCATATCAAACATGCTGTCTAAGCAGATACAGTTCACCAAGGGTTGCAAAAAGTAATGATAAAACAGTGGCCAGAGACCATCAAGAACACACCAGTTTCTATAAGAGCACACTGGTCACATCAAGGTGATTTGACAGCACAAGGTGGCATATTGTACAAAGGAAATGGAGTCATTATCAGGAAGGAGTAGCTGAGAGGAGAGATGCTGAAGTATATACATGCAGCCAGCAATGAACAGGAAGATAATAAAAGATGATCTCCACTGACCAAACGTGAGCAACAGAATCAAGGACCATATCAACCAGTACAGTGTTTGCAGTGAATACCAAGTCAAGTAAGCTTGAGAGCTGGTGATAGCATGTGACATCCAAGAAACTCCAATGGATGAAGCTGGTATTAAATCTCTTCAAACTCTCAGGAACTGATGACCTTGTCACAGTTGGCTACTATTCTGACTTGGGAAGTACACCAATTGACTTTAATGGTTACTGCTAGGATTGTCAAATGCCTAAAAGCACAGTTCAGTCTTATGGCATTCCTGACATTGTCAGGAGCAGCAATGGCCTTCAATTCAGGAGTGAAGAATTCAGTCACTTAAAGTCATAGAGTCATAGAGATGTACAGCACGGAAACAGACCCTTCGGTCCAACTCGTCCATGTCAACTAGATGTCCCAACCCAATCTAGTCCCACCTGTCAGCACCCAGCCATTATCCCACCAAACCCTTCCTATTCATACACCCATCCAGATGCCTTTTAAATGTTGCAATTGTACTAGCCTCCACCATTTCCTCTGGCAGCTCATTCCATACACATACCACCCTCTGCATGAAAATGTTGCCCCTTTGCTCCCTTTTAAATCTTTCCCCTCTCACCCTAAACCTATTCCCTCTAGTTCTGGACTCCCCCACCCCAGGGAGAAGACTTTGTCTATTAATCCTATCCATGTCCCTCATGATTTTATAAACCTCTATAAGATCACCCCTCAGCCTCCGATGCTCCAGGGAAAACAGACCCAGCCTATTCAACCTCTCCCTATGGCTCAAATCCTCCAACCCTGGCAGCATTCTTGTAAATCTTTTCTGAACCCTTTCAAGTTTCACAATATCCTTCCAACCGGAGGGAGACCAGAACTGTATACAATATTCCAAAAGTGGCCTAACCAATGTCCTGTACAGCTGCAACATGACCTCCCAACTCCTGTACTCAATACTCTGACCAATAAATGAAAGCATACCAAACGCCTTCTTCACTATCCTATCTCCCTGCGACTCCCACTTTCAAGGAGCTATGAACCTGCGCTCGAAGGTCTCTTTGTTCAGCAACACTCCCTAGGACCTTGAAAGATTGGGACATTGAACACTGCACATCATTCCCATACAGTCCCAGTCAAATGGAAAGGTTGAGGCGGCAGCAAAAATTACTAAAGGGATCATAAGGAAACCTGACAAATCCCTCATGGATGGCCTTGCTGCATTAAACCCAAGTCCGATAATCGGAGGTATCCCACTGGAGAGTAACTTCATCATTTTCATTGCAGAATGTCAGCACTGGCATTGCATGACATATACAAGGCTATCCTTGAATGGAGAATTACTGAAGGCACACTATTCTTCCAGCAGTGAAAAGCTACTGAAGCTGGAAATAGTGTGACTGGAAAAAATTAAACAGTAAATAATTAAAATGAAACAGTAGCAACCCGAATTTCCTTTTGACATTGTATTTTAATTTTGACAAACACTTTGTCAGAGCATTGGAGACCTAGTCAAGGAACAAGCATTCAAGCAACTCAACAAAGACCAGCCCAAGTGGTAACTTGGCACCTGAGAGCGGCACTTGTCATTTTGATCGTACACAGTGAAAATGAGCATACGGATACATTGACATAATTACAGGACAATTAAGTCCCACTGCACAAGCTGTTCCTCAACTGCAGGCAGCTGACCAGGAAGAGGTGAACATATTACCTGCACAGAACACCCAGTGATCATCAGACCCAGATATCCCCAGCAACCCAACAACAGAAAAAGAACAACCCTATCCAACATTGCACCAATCATTGATCCAGGAACAACACTCCCTGGAATATAACCTAGCTGTATGCAAAAAAGAATTTAATATCTTTGAAGTCGCTGACCAAAGGGGTTAAAAAGAAGCGAGCTGATTCATCCCTCCTCCACTTGATCATAGCAACACCCAGTAGCATTCCCATTACACTACAATCACCCGAACAGCTGTGTTTGTGATGTCTCATTTTTATGAACAGCTGGCAACAGAAATATGTTAGTTCCATCTATATGCAGACTTTAGAGGAAAACAGATGTTACCTTATGTTTTTGTACAACTTCCAATTAGATCCTAAATTATGTGGAGATATCCATAATCTCATTTGCAGGGTTGTTGATGCAAACATGAGCGTGTTCATTCTAGAAATACAGCTGCTGAGCTTACACTCTCCTATACACATAAGGAAAAAAATTGCAGTTTAATATGAGAGCAGCAAATATGAATATCCAAATAAAAACCTAGTTGCCATTCCAATGCAGTAGCATGGAGCACTGTTCTGTCAGAGGGAAAGAATTGAGGGAGCACTGGACACTTAGATGGAAGGACTGAGGGAGCATTGCCCTGGTGAAGGGTCAATACTGAGGGGCTGCTATATTGGGTAGTAATCAGTGAGCATTGTGTTGTCAGAATGGGAGACCAGGGAATGCTGCACTGTCGATGCTGTACTGTCTTCATTGTCAGAGAGGCAGTACTGAGGGAGCGCTACATTGTCAGAGGGGCAGTAGAGAGGGACTGCTGCACTGTCAGAGGGTGAGTACTGTGACAGCACTGCACTGTTGGAGGACAGTACTGAGGGAACGCTGCCTTGTCAGAGGGGGAGAACTGAGGGAATCCTGCACTGTTAGAGGGTCAGTACTGAGGAAGTGCTGCATTGTCAGGGGGGAGAATTGAGGAAGTGCTGCACTGTCGGAGGGCGAGTACTGAGGGAGTGCTGCACTGTCAACTGGCAAGTACTGAGACAGCACTGCACTGTCAGAGGCACAGTACTGAAGGAGTGCTGCATCATCAAAGAGGGAGAACTGAGGGGGTGCTGCATTGTCAGAGGGGGACAATCAGGAACTGCTGCACTGTTGGAGGGACAGTGCATTGTCAGAAGGGCCGTATTGAGGAAGTAAACAGTTGGAGGAGCTGTCTTCCGGAAGGAACTTAAGCGCAAGATTTGTCAGCCCTCTCAAATGAGCATTAAGTAATGTAGGACATTTTCTCCTGTGGGCAATATTTATGTTTTAATCAACATTATCAAAATATTTATAATGTCACCATTATCCATTTGTTATTTGCATGAGATTGCAATGTGTAAACTGGCTGATATTTCTTGCACTACTCTTCAAGAAGCTTTTGATATGTGTTTTGGGACTTTCTGAGGTTGTGAAAGGTGCTACATCAATGCAATTTCTTTTTTTTTTGAAGAGACAGGCCATGTGAGGTTGTGGAATATTTGAATGAGTTGAAGAGCTATTTCTTTGAGGACCACCTAACTGAATCAAACTATTTTCAGTGCATGAACAAAAACTCAAGTGGAGGCCAGTTTCTGATACAGTGCTGAAGTGATTCATTCACAGTTTGTTCATTCAGAACCCAGTGCTAATAACCAGAACACTGAGGGTTCAAATCCCTCTGTAGATACTTTAAAATTTGGATTTCATTTTTTAAAAATCTGGAACTTAAAAGCATATCTTAGTAAATGTGACATGAAGCTGTCAGACTGTCAATAAAACCCCAGCTAGCCTTTTTTTAAAATTTCTGTTTAATCTGTGCCACTGTCCCTTCCAGACTTTTTAAGTTTTCTGTGAATTCTCTTAAGTGGGTGTAAGATGAAGACCAATCCAAAAGGCAGTTTGTGATTTAATTCCTTATCTTTCTGAAGATTATGTCTGACTTTCTTTTGCACATGACTGCATCTGCTTTGCAAGATGCATGCACAAAAATGCTATCTTCCCAAGCATTTAAAATAATGACCTTGGATTTGCTTTGAGTGTGGTGTTGGGAATGTGGCTCATGTTAAATTCATTCACTTTTCATCAGGTTGGTCACACAATGTGTCCATTGAACAGGAATACAATTAATTGAAAGAGACTGCCTTCAGCTGTGGATTACCTTGACCCCAGACTTCCTTTGTGTCAGAAATATCCTGTCGTTAACTTATCCAACATCTGAGGAGCTGGTAGTTTTTAAGCATTGCAAATGTGTTGGTAACAGACACCTTGACTGAGGGAGGCTTTGGATCAGAAAGTATTAGTCATCTGACTCTTTGTTCCTAAGAATTTGAATTTTGGTTGCACTGTGAGGCTCCCACTCCTGAGAATCTCGGCTGGAATTTCAGAAAGGCTAGACTGGAATTTATTGCTTTTCAGAAGCCATGTTTTACTTGGGAAAGATATAGATTAGGGCTGAGCAATGACTGGTTATTACAGTAGGGAAAGAAGACACGTTTTCTTCAAATACACCCACAGTACAGTTCCTAAACTCCTGCTTTCTCACTCCCACAGTCCGCCGACTCACTCCCAAATTCCCCCAATTCTCTCCCATACTTCCCGAACTCATTTGAAGCTCCCCAGACTCACTCCAATCATCCCCCAACTCACTCCAATCTCAGAATCCTCATAGAATGCCCACAGTGCAGAAGCAGGCCATTTGGCCCATCCAGTCTTCAACACCCTCCAAAGAGCATCCCACTCAGACCCATTCCCCTTCCCACCTCAATCTTATTCCGTGTAATGCTGTATTTCTCATGACTAATCCACCTAACTTTCACATCTCTGCACACTATGTTCAGTTTAGCATGGTCAATCCACCCAATGTTTGTATCTTTGGACGGTTGGAGGAAAACCAACAGACATGGAGAGAACATGCAAACTCCACACAGACAGTTGCCTGAGGGTGGAATCGAACCCGAGTCCATGATGCTGTGGGACAGCAGTGCTAATCACTGAGCCACAGTGCTGCCCTCCACCTCCTAACTCACTCCAATCTCCTTTTCATGCAATTTCTCTTGCTCAACTCCCAGTTCCAATCTGAAACCTCTCCTGTTGCTGCCCTTTGATCATCTGACTTTGATGTGATAGTACTTAGACTGAAAAAAACTGATATATTGTGGTATATTACTCTCAGCATAATAGACAGCCAAAGACACTTCACAGGAACATTAGATATCGAGTGTGATTAAGGAGTAATTTCTAAGGATCATCTTAGAGGAGGAAAGGGAGGTAGAGACACAGAGGGATTTAAGGAGGGTTGTAAAAGGTGCTAGAAAAATACATGTTTTAATCAAACACATCAAATTGATGGTCAGGAGTAGGCCAGGTTGTCCTTTGAACCAGAGCGCCCCCCCTCCCCCCCACCATGTGACTGGAACATTTTGGCTAGATGCTTCCTCAATAACCCTCAGACCCCACACTCATATATCTCAGAGAAGTTGATGAAGTGAAGGGTTTAAATGTGATATTTGCAAAAGAACAATGCAACAAATATTTATACTTCTCATTTGAACTGGTCTGCAGCCATCAGCGCTACATTTGGGAATTTGGGTCCAAAGTCTGTAATTCTCAAACCCTTGTGTTTACATTCCCATGCTGCCTGTCTGGTTGGGTGAAGTTTCACTGTGGAAATGCTATTTTACCCCAGTGTGCTAAGAATAATGGAGTGTATGTTCCCAACACAAAAACGGACACTGTGCTCCATCTGCACATGGACAGTTGTACCTGTGACATCATGCCAACACAACATTACATTTGTCAGGTCCAGGAAAACACAGCAGCAACTATACAAATAAAATTTATGGTCTATACATTTCTTTGGCAGGAGAGACCCTGCTTTCAGTGAAAAGAAGGCTGATTAATTGTCAGACAACGTCACACTGCAATTGTGCAGAGATAATGCTCCTTATCAGTCACCAGAAGCACAATTTGCGGATTGATTACAAATTGTTGCTGTTTTTCATGGATTTTATAACTAGTTTAAAATTTAATGTGAGAAATAGCTGCTGACTGGTCTTGTTCCCTGCTTGCAATGATTTTCAGCCTCAGTCATTTTGCCATTTCATTCAGGAGCATTTCTCTCATTACTCAGGGACTGCAATGCTCCGCCTGCTGGTGACAGTACCCATAAACGCAGAATACACAATGCTCACACTGTTGTGAAATAACTTGTTCATCTGCTTAAGCATCTTTTTACACTATTATAATTCCGGATGTACAACCTCATTTTACCCATCAGACTCGCATCAGTGACCACACTCCAAAGCTGTAAATACTTTGGGATGTCTCAAGGACGTGAAAAGCATTATATCAAAGTAAATTCTTTGTCCCCCTTTCTTTCCAGAGGTTCCGCAGAAGCTAGAGGAGAATGTGCCTGCTGATACCTTTACTGATTCCTTACTCTTCGCCCACTGGGGTCATGACCTTTCTCCTGAAAATCGGAGGGTTGCTTTGAAGAAGTTCCAATACTACGGCTACAACAGCTACCTCAGTGACCTACTGCCATTGGACAGGTCCATCCCTGACCTCCGACCAGATGGGTATGTTATATGTAAGACACTGGTGTAATTGTTTGGTTTTCCAGGATGTAGTTAAAACAGAGGTGAGCCTGAATTTCCTGGGGTCTTTTGAGGTGTGACCCAAATAGACCATCTACCTTAACTCTTGTGTGATATTGGCAGAACCCCCACAGCAAAAGACCAGACTCTCCTCAACTGAAACAATACCATTGGCTGTCAATATTGTTCAAGGTCCATCTTGTTCATCTTCTACCATCCTGGTGGTCACATTACTTGGTTTGGGTCCACTTTTGGATCTTATTTGGATGTCCCTGTGGGTAATTTGCAGTATGGTATATATTAGGAAGGTTTTCTCTACCTAGGGATGACTATTCTGACTCTAGCAGATTTCCTTTTAGTTACACTATGATACATACCATACAGTGAGGTAGTAGATCTACCTTTGGCACAGACTGTTCCTTGGGTTCTCTTCTCAGAGTTGATCACATGACTGCTCCTGTCATTGGTACACCATCACATAGATCACGATCTCATTTCTTTACCCACACTAAACAATCCCAATCAGTGACTCTATAATAGAGCTAGATCTGAGGTAAGGAGTACCTCAATGATGGCAATCTTTGAAAAGCATAAGTCCAAAATCAACTGGTCCTTCCCAGCTTGTTAAATTTGTCATTTTTCTAATTGCTCATGCCAGTGTTACCTGAATGCAATAGATCTGTTGTGAATGTCATCGAATGAACAATTCCAATCTTCCTCATGAGTCAGTACTATAGAATGACACCTCAATCATTGAAGTATTTTTTTTCACAGAGTATATTTGATTTTATTCACTTCAAACAGGCTCTGTCCTCTGGTTTTACTGTTGTGGCCATACTATGGCTTTAAGAGGTGTACTTTGTCCCTTTCTTTGAAGAGACATTTTAAGACAGAGGTCCCAAGTTGTCAATTGTAAAGTAAACCGATTTTTTTTAAAGTGGGAATAATAGAAGCAGCCTGAATGGGTGGGGCATGCTCCCACAGAACCAGGATTTTTAATTTTGGTTTTTCAGTAGTTGCAGTTGTGGGGTCTGAAAGCAGCATTTGGAAGCTGCAGTACACATCTCCCTGCTTCTCTCTCTCTCCCTTTCTCTCTCTCTCTCTCTCTCTCACACACAGAGTTTACTCTTGATGTTTTCATCCTGGACCGGAGGATTGCCTGTGAGACAATCTATTTTACTGGACTTGCCTTTTTCAAGAGGCTGTTTATGGGATGTTACAATATTTATTATGTTTATCTACTATGTTTAGTAGTCAAATAATCTGTTATTTTGTGAACTTTTTCAAAAGGGTTAAGTTATCCCAATTTTTGTTTTTAGTATTTTAACTATAGTGTATGAATCAAGTGTGTTCTATTCAAATCTGATAGTTTGACTAATCAAATTGCATTCAGAATGCAATGCCTGGTATTTGCCTTTAAAACATGAAACTGAAGAATCTAGATTGTCTTCTTAATATATTTTGAGGAGGTTTAATCTGGTCCATAACACTATTCTGGAAAAGGTAAAACACTTAGTCATGCTCCATGTTATCACTAGTTCTTTTGAACCCTTAAAAACAGTAATTGTATTATCTCTAACAGGAGATGCTAAGTTTGATTTGGGTGATAGCAAAATGAGCAAGAGCAAATTGATAGCTTAGCCATAGAGTCATCGAGATGTACAGCACGGAAATGTTCCCTTCGGTCCAACCCGTCCATGCCGACCAGATATCCCAAACCAATCAGTCCCACCTGCCAGCACCTGGCCCATATCCCTCCAAACCCTTCCTATTTATATACCCATCCAGATGCCTTTTAAATGTTGCAATTGTACTTGCCTCCACCACTTCCTCGAGCAGCTTATTCCATACACGTACCATCCTGAGTGAAAAAGTTGCCCCTTGTGTCTCTTTTATATCTTTCCCCTCTCACCCTAAATCTATGCCCTCTAGTTCTGGACACCCCCACCCCAAGGAAAAGAACCTTGTCTATTTATCCTATCCGGGGCCCTCATGATTTTATAACCCTCGATAAAGTCCTCCCTCAGCCTCCGACACTCCAGGGAAAACTGCCCTAGCCTGTTTAGCCTCTCCCTATAGCTCAAATCCTCCAACCCCGGCAATATCCTTGAAAATCTTTTCTGAACCCTTTCAAGTTTCATAACATCCTGCTGATAGGAAGGAGACCAGAATTGCATGCAATATTTCAAACGTTGCCTAACCAATGTTCTGTACAGCCGCAACATGACCTCTCAACTGCTATACTCGATGCTCTGACCAAAAAAGGAAAGCACACCAAATGCCTTCTACACTATCCCATCTACCTGCAACTCTGCTTTCAAGGAACTATGAACCTGCACTCCAAGGTCTCTTTGTTCAGCAACACTCCCTAGGACCTTCCCATTAAATGTATAAGTCCTGCTAAGATTTACTTTCCCAAAATGCACCACTTCACACTTATCTAAATTAAACTCCATCTGCCACTCCTCAGCCCATTGGCCCATCTGATCAAGATCCCGTTGTAATCTGAGGTAACCTTCTTAGCTGTCCACTACACCTCCAATTTTGGCGTCATCTGTAAACTTACTAACCAAACCTCTTAAGCTCACATCCAAATCAATTCTATAAACGATGAAAAGTAATGGACCCAGCACCGATCCTTTTGGCACGCCTTTGGTCACAGGCCTGTGGTCTGAAAAGCAACCCTCCACCATCACCCTCTGTCTTCTACCTTTGAGCCAGTTCTATATCCAAATGGTGAGTTTTCCCTGCATCCCATGAGATCTAACCTTACCAACCAGTCTCCAATGGGGAACCTTGTTGAACGCCTTACTGAAGTCCATATAGATCCCCTTAGGAAGGACAAGTTCAGGATTTCCATTACAGTGATATCACAGCGATATTGACACATTGGTATAGGTTTCCCAAACTTTCTGAAAACTAATGAAACCAACACAAGACTTTCTTAGATTTCATAGCTCCTGAATCCAGGTACACGAATGGCAAAAAAGCACCCCATGTTCTTGTGTCTGTCATCCAGCTGGAGACCTTTTGGTGCCAGTTCATTTTGGGTCTCTCTCTTTCTCTTCTACGTCAAGCAGGAGCTCACAGCATGACCTGATGGCCCAGAATGCAATGAGCAAAGTCAGGTGACATAGCAGAGTGAGCTGAGCCAGAGGATAGGTGAATATCGATGCCGTTCTGAGCATTTTTGTATTTCTTTGTAAATTTGATTCTTTTCTGCCTTAACGCAAGACCATAAGGATATAGGAGCAGATTTAGGCCTTGCAGCCCACTGAGTCTACCCTGCAAAAGCAGGATGAGAATTTAAAGTTGAAGGACTCAATGTATAGCTGGTGCAGAAGTGAAGACACTTGGTGTGACTTAGAGCATGGGCAGCAGAGCTTTAAATGAGATCATATTTCTGCAGGGAGGCAAGTTGGGAAGGGAGCCAGAAGTGATTTGAGTCTGAATGTTACAAAGGCATAGATTGGAGTTTCAGCAGCTGATATAGTCCTACATGAGCAACAAAACACCTTTTAATAACATGTTACTTTCCAAATAAAAAGTGTGCTACCAAAATTGCAAATTGATGTGGAGATGAGTTAAGATACAGAGTGATGAATCACTGCTGGAGTCCGACTCTCTGGTCTCACTTTTGGCCCCCACTACTCTATTTTGAGTTCAGACTAATTCTTATTTTATAGTGTCTCCCTCCTCGCCTACCATCACCACATCTCCTCTGGCCTCACATCCTGGGTGTAAAGCCAAGCTCAGTGCCTGTCCAAATTCAAGCAATTCCCATGTGAATTGCACCTCACTGGAAAGCACTATCTGAATCAGAAGGATGTGGGTTCATGTCCCGTTCCAAAGGCTTGAACAGTGAACTTGTCCTGTCGGGCCCACTGTAGTACTGATTGAATGCTGCACTTTTCACAGATGGCTATCTCTGAGCTGAATTGTTGAAGATAGTTGGGTATAAAATATCCCAGGGCCATAAATTCAAAGTAGGGAGGAGAATTCTTCCTGGTATCCTGGTTCATACTTATCCCTCGGCCAACAGCACTCAAAACAGATCACATGGCTATTCCCTCCTTGCTGTGATCTTGCTGTGTACAGTTTTTTACATGACAACAATGACTATACTTTAAAAATATTTCACTGGCTGTAAAACACTTGGTGATGTCTTGAACTCATGAAAGGCGCTATAGAAACCCAAGTCTTCCTAATTTATGTATTTCTGGAACCATTCCTTTCATCCTGATAGTCAATTGATCTCAAAACTACCATCCAAACAGAAGCTTTGGGCTGAAGCAAACAAGAAATTGGCAACAAAACCCTTTTTAATTAAAGCAACAAAATGCTTTGATACTAGCCTCTTTCTCCAAGCATTTCTGTAAATGAAAGAAACAATCTGTGTGCTTGAAAATCAAAACAGCTCTGTTCCAGGAAGGGCTAAGATTTCAACTCAGTACCTCATCCAAAGCCAGCATTTAACAGTTTTACAAAACTAACAGTGACACACTGCCAATAGTCATTGCTGCAGCTCTGCAGCTAATCAGTGCACTTATCAATGGAGCATATTGATTCAAACTATAAAAGAACAAATTCTCCTGGTTGTGTGCTTATTTCCTTGGATGGCTCATATAAAGAGGAATATTGCCAAAGATTACGAGTAGCCAGTCTTCAGGCTGCCTGTTCTCAATTAAGAATTGGGTTTAACTCTACACGGTCATCACAAACTGGGTAATTAAAAAAGAAGCAGTTTTTTATTCATTTTGGAACTGGGAAGCTCCACTATCTTAACCTGTTGTCCTGAATAGGCCACAAAGCCACCTGCTAACACCAGCCTGGGCCATTTTGTTCCAAATAGACGCTGGTTCTTCATAAAACTTTTTGAATATTAATTCACTGGAGCTGGGAGTCACTGACTAGACCAGTATTTATTGCCCATCCCTAATTTCCCTTGAGAAGATAGAAGTAAGCTATTAATGTAGCACTGTCATAAGCTAAGAATAGTTACCAGGTAAAGCACTTTGGACACTTTTTTACATTAGGGATACTATAGAAATGCAAGCTTGGTGTTGTGGGATTGAGCAAGTTACTGATGCAAGTTCATCTCATTTGGCATGAGCCTGTAAGTCAATGGGCATTGACAATATATTTAAACAGATGGGCTGAATGTCCTGAATGCTATGGAGTTATCAGTGGGATTCCCATGCCTATGGTTTAGGAATACAAGCAACATTTTCAACAAGAAAGAAACCTTCAGGATGTACCCTGTATGCAATAATAAGCACCATATTCTGCATGTTAACCTGTTCAATGCAAGGTGTGCCAAGGTTCTTTCAATTCATCATTCAACCTACTAGAACATTACAGCACAGTTCAGGCCCCTCTGTCCTCCATCTAGCACCAACTTGTGAAACCAATCTGAAGCCCATCAAATCTACACTATTCCAATATTATCCATATGTTTATCCAATAACCATTTAAATGTCCTTAAAGTTGGCAAGTCTACTACTGTTGCAGGCAGGGCATTCCACGCCCTTACTATTAGTCTGTGTTTGCTGACACAATATTGCTGAAATGAGGCACATCTTGCTGAAATGCTTCATCTTACACTCTCAGGACAAACAGAAGGATGTCAAATTTCAAACAACCATAGTGATTTATGCCACAGGTCCTGATGTGTTAACAGATTAACTAAGGCATTGCCATGGAAAAAGCAATGAGGCACTTTTAAGTTCGCCATGCTTCGGGATAATTCAGAAAGGCACTAGGCTTGAACAAATTCCTTTTATTTTCAGAAAATAGGTCCTTGCCTATGAATTATTGTTGTTCAAAATGGTTGTTAGTGAAGCTTTTAGAGCACTTGGTATTGTTTACTAAGTGTGGCCCGATTGCAGAAACACATTGAATTGTAGACATTTTGTTTGGTGTTTTGCAAATGCATGCTGGTTGAGTACAGTTTGAATTCTATTGGTTATGAATAACCAGAGGAATGTGTTTAATTTGGTCAACTGATTCTGGCACATGAATCACTGTGGGGAATGGATAGTGTAGCTTGGCAAAGAGCCCAGACTCATGAAAGAATTACCTGATTTTGAGTTTGTTTTGACAGCTGGAGAGAACTGTTGGATTTGCTTGATTGACATCTTTAAGCAGTTATAGTAAATGATTCCTTATGTCATTTCTTTTGTCAATGTTTAAGTGATCACTTGCACAGGATTAAGAGGAATGAAGCATTTGAAGCCTCTGTTATCGATTCTTTAATTGCCTATTTGATTAACCCTTTCAGAGGAATTTTTTCACTGTTATTGTTACATTTATTAATTCTGCATGTGGTTATCTGGATCAATGGAGATGGAAGAGCCATGTGACAGAAGAAATCACACTAAGTGGGCACTTGGGGACTCTCCTCATATAGAGATCTGTTCCATTGCTAGAGAGGTACCTGTAGACCGCAGCAATTTCATGCAGTCAGGCCTCCTATCTGGTCTTCACACCATGTTTTCCTCAACCCATTTTGAAATGTTTTCCTCATTTTGCCCATCCAATCACTCCCCCCTCCACCTTCTCCAGTAAGTCTGGATAGATTCTTGAGTTTGAAAATCAGCCAGGCTAAGGAATGTGCTTGCAGTGGTGGAGATGCCAATCCCATTCTGAAGGCCAATGCAGGCTAATGACTTTATATGTCAAGTGATGTGACATTTTATTGTCAAGCTCCCTGGACCACAGAAGCTTTGGGTTCATTCACTTCACAGGTATCATATTGAAATAATGAAATCTCTGCTCTTTACCCCTTCTAATGCACCATCTGTCTGTGCCAATTTCTAAGGTGTCATTTGGGCAGAAAAGACCCACATTTTCCCCTTAAGCTGAGACTTTTCTCTGTCAGTACGTCCATGCTAACTTCCATTCTGGGCCAATTGTGTTTGAGGCACTGTATCTCAAATAGCTGTTTGATGGCACTTGGGTTTTCTGCAGCAACGTTAGCAATGGTTCTTCCATTCCCTTCAATTCTGATAGAGCATGTGTGCTGAAATGGTCCGACAAATGTAGCCTGGTGATTTTGATGATGTGTAAATTTACTTTTACCTTCATTTTTGGGATGTGAGCATCATTGATATCTTAGAACATCACGGTTGCCCTGAGAAGTTCGCAATGAGTCTTCTACCTGATGAGGTTTGTTACAACTGAGACACTGCTGATTCATTTTAGAAAGTAGTGAAGAGTTAGCATTGACATGTGACTGGAGTCACCTATGTGCCCAGACTGGGTAAGGGTGAGGGTTTCCTTCTCTAAAGGACAAATTTACCCTTAACCTTGCTGTTTTCCAGCTTTCCCCACAAATGAAGTCCTTCATCCCATCACCATTCTAGTAAACCTCTTCTGCACCCTCTCATATCCATTGACCTTCTTCCTAAAGTGTGGCTGCCAGAATTGTATGCAATATTTTATCTGAGCTAACCAGTCTTTTTATTAAGGTTTAAATTTCCTACTTGCATATTCATTGTCTCGACTTACAAAACCAAGCTTTTTCTACTTGTCTTGCCATCGATAATGAAAAATTGTTTACACAGTCTCTCTCTTTTCTCACAAACACTTTAGAATGCTAATATTAAATTGGAATAGCTTCTTCTGAACTTTGGAATGAAGTAATGTGAGAATCCTCTACATGTGATTCTGAATCAAGCTCACATCTTCAGTGTTGAGAAGAACTAAATTCCATTCACACTCCATTATAGTTTGTAATTTCAAAATGAAACATGAGTTTAGAGTGAAAAAGAGAGAAACATTTAAATGTTATTCCATATAACTAGTTTCTCTTTCTGATTGTGTTGTTCTAGATGCAGTAACCTCACCTACCCAGCAAACCTCCCTCAAATCAGTGTGGTTTTTATCTTTGTTAATGAAGCTCCTTCTGTTGTTCTACGCTCCATGCATTCAGTGATATCCAAAACCCCAGTTCACCTCCTCAAGGAGATTGTGCTAGTCGATGACCACAGTAACAATGGTAAGTAGATGGCAATTGTTTGTGGCTGGGATGTAGCATAGACTTATAAGAAGCATTTTTTTTGAACAGCAAGTGTCAATTAGGCCCAATTAATTCTTTGCAGAGTTCTCAACCTTTCCTTCTAACTATTCCCCCATCTCAATAAACCCATCTGCAAGTATATTCGATTTATTTAAAGTTTCTCCAAGTAATTTACAATAGTGATTATTGTTCTTTTCTATAAATATTAGTAGATCTCCTTCAATTAGTAGATAAACACACAGTTACAACACAGCATTATAAGGCCAGGAACATTAAATCCTATATAGTATGGGAGTATGTATGTGTGTGTATTGTGCAAGCTGATGTACATGTACATTATGTTCATGTCTGTGACTGTGTTTGATTGTGTGGTTAGTGATCATGTTTTGTGTTTGCTTGAGTTTATGTGTTACAGAATGTGCATGATTTCCCCACATATGCAAGTAAGCATGCATGGATGTGTTCTTTAATTCACTCATGGAATATGGTAATTATTTAATTGCCTAACACTAGTTGCATTTGAGAAGATGCAAGGTGTTGCCTTCTTGAACTGCATCAGTCCTTGGGCTGCAGGAAATCAGCGTGAATTCAGGGAGGAAATTCCAGTGTCTTGACTGAGCAGCAATAAACAGTCAGCAATATTATTCCAAGTCAGGATGGTATAAAGCTTTAGAGGGATACCTGAAGGTAGTGGTGCTCCCATGCATTTACTGCCTGTCTTTCTGAGTGATAGGAGTTGGAGGTTTGGAAGGTGCTATCAAAGGAACCTTGGTGAGTTGTTGCAGTATCTCTTGTAGATGGTGGACAATGCTGACACTGTGTGTTGGAGTAGAAGACAATGAATGTCAAATGTTGTGGATGAGGTGACAATCAAGCTTTGTCATAGATAATGTCAAGCTTCTTGAGTATTTGTAGAGCTGTACTCATCCAGGTGAATAGAGAGTATTCCATCACACTCCTGACAAGCCTTGTAGATGGTTGACAAGCTTTGGGGAGTAGGGAGAGAGTTACTTCCTTGAGAATAGGAGTTGGGATGTCATATTGACATTGGACAGGACATTGGTGTCCAATTCCAGTTATAGGAAGTATATTATAAAGCTATTATTATTAAGGATAGGAAGGATATTGTTAAGAGTTCAGAAAAGATTTACCACAATGTTGCCAGGAATGGAGGGTTTGAGTTATAAGGAGAGGATGGATATGCTGGGACTTTTTTCACAGGAGCATAGGAGGTTTAGGGGTGACCTTATAGAGGTTTATAAAATCATGAGGGGTATAGATAAGGTGAATGACAGGTTTCTTTTCCCCAGGGAGGAGGACTTCAAGACTAGGGATTATATTTTTAAGGTGAGAAGAGAAAGCTTTTAAAAACATGACGGGCAATATTTTTACACAGAGAGTGGTCCGTGTGCAGAATGAACTTCCAGAGCCAGTACAGTTACGACATTTAAATAACATTTAAATAAGTACATGAATAAGAAATGTTTGGAGCGATATGAGCCAAGTGCAGACAGGCGGTACTAGTTCAGTTTGGGATTATGGTCGACATGGGCTGGTTGGACTGAAGAGTCTGTTTCCATGTTGAATGACTCAATGACTACGATTCTATGAATTCCAAGTCTGTGACATGATTAGCTGTTCTGGTTCAGTTTCTGGCTTGGACCTGCCATCTAAATATTGTAGCTACAAGAATGGCTCAGGTGCTAGAAATTCTGCTGTGTGTAGGCAAATGAAGAGGTAAAGAGCAGAGCATATAGAGTCATAGAGATGTACAGCATGGAAACAGACCCTTTGTCCAATCCGTCCATGCCGACTAGATATCCCAACCCAATATAGTCCCACCTGCCAGCACCCGGCCCATATCCCTCCAAACCCTTCCTATTCATATACCCATCCAAATGCCTCTTAAATGTTGCAATTGTACCAGCCTCCACCACTTCCTCTGGCAGCTCATTCGATATCCGTACCACTCTCTGTGTGAAAGAGTTGCCCATTAGGTCTCTGTTATATCTTTCCCCTCTCACCCTAAACCTATGTCCTCTAGTTCTGGACTCCCTGACCCCAGGGAAAAGACTTTGCCTATTTACCCTATCCATGCCCCTCATAATTTTGTAAATCTCTATAAGGTCACCCCTCAGCCTCTGACACTCCAGGGAAAACAGCCCCAGCCTGTTCAGCCTCTCCTTGCAGCTCAAATCCTCCAACCCTGGCAACATTCTTGTAAATCTTTTCTGAAGCCTTTCAAGTTTCACAACATCTTTCCAATAGGAAGGAGACCAGAAATGCATGCAATATTCCAATTGACCTTACCAATGTCCTGTACAGCCACAACATGACCTCCTAACTCCTGTACTCAATACTCTGACCAATAAAGGAAAGCATACCAAACACCGCCTTCACTATCCTATCTACCTGCAACTCCATTTTCAAGGAGCTATGAACCTGCACTCCAAGGTCTCTTTGTTCAGCAACACTCCCTAGGACCTTACCATTAAGTGTATAAGTCCTGCTAAGATTTGCTTTCCCAAAATGCAGCACCTCGCATTTACCTGAATTAAACTTCATCTGCCACTTCTCAGCCCATTGGCCCATCTGGTCAAGATCCTGTTGTAATCTGAGGTAACCCTCTTCACTGTCCACTACACCTCCAATTTATGAGAGATTATTTGATTGTTGTGGCTGATATACTCCAATGGTCATCATCGAACAATATATTTTGGATGTGAATACCAGTTACAGCTTGCATAATGGTCTTGCCCTGGACCAATCCACCATGTCAACCCTAATCACCGCAAACCATGTATCAGGAAGCAAACACTTAGAAACCTTGAGCTGCAATTATGGATTCTAAATATTACAAAGGACTATTGTTAATACAACTGCTGTACAGTTACTGTTTGTGATGTCCCATCAATTTAAGAAGGTAATAATAAATAAAAGCAATTTAAGATGGTCACTGAGACGGTGAAAAGAGTGATTAGGTTGGACAGAATGCCTTACTGCAGAGTAGTTGAGAGACCACTACTTTTTAGGGGAAAGTTGGATAAAATTTGATGCAAAATAATATAAGATTATGAGGAAATGAGGAACATTATGCCATTAGTTTACTGGAAAGCTAGTATAGAGCCTATTGGCTGAATGGCCTCTTTCTTTCCTAATTCTGGATCAAAGCAAGAGTGAAAAATCTCATTAACAAAGTGTTACATGAATTTTTTTTTGGATTGTAATTTCTTTTATTGGTTGTGAAATTTGAAAGATTCAGAAACGATTGACAACGGTGTTGCCAAGTTTGGAAGGTTTGAGCTATAGGGAGAAGCTGAATACGCTGAGGCTGTTTTCCCTGGAGCTTTGGGGTGACCTTTATAGAGGTTTATAAAATGATGAGGGGCATGGATAGGTTAAAAAGACAAGTTCTTTTCCCTGGGGTGGGGGAGTCCACTAGAGGACATAGGTTTAGGGTGAGGGTGGAAAAGATTTAAAAGAGGCAACTTTTTCACATAGAGGGTGGTGCACGTATGGAATGAGCTGCCACAAGAAGTGGTGGAGGCTGGTACAATTGCAAACTTTAAAAGGCATCTGGAAGGGTATATGAATAGGAAGGGTTTGGCGGGATATGGGCCAAGTGCTGGCAAATTGGAACAACTTAATTTAGGATATCTAGTTGGCATGGACGACTTGGACCGAAGGGTCTGTTTCTGAGCTATATATCTCTATGACTCGATGACTAAATAATTCATTCAAGGAATATGGTTCTGATGGCAAGGCTAACATTTATTACCCAGTTGAATTACCCTTGAAGTATTCATATTCTGCAGGTACACCCAGGTACGCAAGGATGCCAAGTTTTTGACCTAGTAACAATTAAGGATTATGATAAATCATTCTAAATCACAGCACAGGATCAATCGAGTATTTCAAATGTAGACAGGAACTTATCCTTTCGTGAATACAGAAGAAAAGAGGGAAACTCAGCTGAATATATTAAAGCGAGTGCTGTAGTGATTATAACGAGGTCAACCAGGTGGACATGATAAAATATGAGTTCCTGAATGGGGCTGTTAATCTGGCTGCCAGATTAGAACAGGAGTGTCAGACATCTTGTTCACTCTGAGAGCTGCTTCTGAGGGAGCTGGATGAGTGTCAAGCACTCTCTGTGTGTAAAAGAAATGGTTGACTTAATGTTGGGATACCAGCCACTGTGGAATTATTTCAAAAGCCACAACTAACAAATGGTGAATCATTGGAGAGAATGTTCTATTCCTGTTCTGATGACTCAATATTTCCCAGTAATGGCTCTATGTCTATTCTGGTGTATGTGAAATAAAATCTTCACATCCTGTAGCGTACAGGCAGAGCAAGGTGTTTTAAAAATCACTCCAACGTGACAACATCGTGAGCCACCAAGAGGTGATTTGATGCAGAAAAACACGCAGTGAGGATCTTGCAGTGATCGAAATCTGCTTTTGTTGTTATTTTTAATTGGCATCCAGCACATGAAACTTGGAGCAGCTTTCATTCCTCCGGCAGCTTTGTGTCTGTCTGTGGAAGATTTCAGAACCACTTTCAGTTCACAGAGTGACATGTTCCGTGCAGTCATATTGCCAGTCAGTAGAATGAAAGATTTTGTTTCTCAAGAGCAGAGACAGCCCTGAGGCCAGGCTTACTCTAGGAAAGAGAGAAGTGTGGCTCATACATTCTACTCATTTTCCTGACCATTCCACTCGACCCCACTTATGAATACTTTCTGGAGTAGAAAGTATACTTTCTGGGCAGTTTCTAAGGGCATCAGGATATTACAGTAGCCATTTTACTTTGATCTGGATGGCTTGGGCCAAAATTATATGCTGCTACCAGTCGTGGTGGGGCAGTTAGTGATTACATTATATTGTGCAGGACGTGCAATATGTCACGGCACGGTGGCTCAGTGGTTAGCACTGCTGCCTCACAGCACCAGGGTCCCAAATTCAATTCCATCCTCGGGTGACTGTGTGGAGTTTGCTCATTCTCCCCGTGTCTGCGCAGGTTTCCTCTGGGTGCTCCGGTTTCCTCCCACAGTGCAAAGATGTGCGGGCCATGCTAAATTGCCTGTAGTGTTAGGTGCATTAGTCGAAGGGAAATGGGTCTGGGTGGGTTACTCTTCGGAGTGCCTGTTTCCACACTGTAGGGAGTCTAATCTAATGTCAGGTTTCCTGCAATGAGATGAAAGTAGGGAACAAAAAAGGTAACAAATTCAACCACTTTATTCAAAAAGAGATGGAGATAGAAAGCAGGAAAGTACAGGCCAGTTAGCTTAACATTTATCATTGGAAAATGCCAGCAGAAACTATTCAGAAAAAAGTGAATGCCTGGCGCTTAGATAAGTTTAAGGCAATCAGGCAGAGTCAATGTGGTTTCGTGAAAGGGAAATTGCGTTTGGAAATCTATTGGATTTCTTGAAGAGTTAACACGTTCTGTGGATAAAGAGGGACTGGTGGATGTACTGTATTTAAATTATCAGAAGGCATTTGATCTAGTGCCACATCCCGTGTCACTGTGGAAATTGAAAACTTATGGCGTAGGGCTGGCATATTGGCAGGTGACGTAACTGAACAAAGGCCAGTGAGATAGATTGACTCATTTAGTGCTTTTAGAATCTGTCTTTGTCAACCTAAAGTTGGAAAATGTAATCAGAAAGGAATGTATGATCTGACATTATCTCAAAAAGGAGTTAGAGTTTTAACTTGGTACCTTGAAATGACTGTCAATGTTTTAGTAGTTAACTGAGGTGCAGGATTGATACAAGTTACTGTTCAAGGAACTGATTTGCCCACTGTTCTTATTCTAATACACACAACCATTTAGTATCAGTGACAGGTCAGATAGATGCCCTTCAGTTAGCTGTCTCTGTCTTTTGGATAATCAATATGCTTTCCTGATGCAAACAGCATAGAGTTGAACTTGATCAGTTTGAGCACTCATTTTGTGTTATTTATAGATGGTTCATGGGTCATGCTGTGTGCCAGGAAAATGTGATCTCATTGATTAACAGGGCTTCCTTTCATTTCATCACTTAACCATTCCACACCATTGAAGCCATTGAATGTGCTGAGCTAATTGTTTATTTTATGCTTAGTTTCAATAATCCTGTCTCCCATTTATTCTCCATCCCTTCCTTTTTACCTTCCCTTCTCACTTACACTATTTTCTTTTAATTTTGCATTGGAAATACATTCCAGTATATGGATGTAGTCTTAATGTATCTACTAGTTAAGGTTTTAAGGACCCAAGTGTATATTATATGTACATTTAGGTCCTAAACTGTGAATTCTCTCCCTAAATATCTCCATTTATTCTTCTTTATTATGTTCCTTAAAACCTACCTCTTTGACTAAGCTTTTGGCTACCTGCCCTCACATCTCCCTATGTAGCTTGGTATCAAATGTTGTTGAATAATTTGGCCCTTTATTGTTTACATCAAAGGTGCTGTATAACTGTGTGTTGTTATCTTGAGGGTGGGGGGGTTCTGATCAACAGGAATGTGTAATGCGTACTGGAAGTGCACTGCTGACTGATGAAATTATTGATGGTGCACAGCTGAACCAGTGCTGCTGCTTCTATGGAGAATGGTTTGTGTTGTTGTCATTCACTGAAGCCAATGAAAAGATTTGATTAATGGTATATTGAGCTCTTGGGTCACTATCTTTGCCCTCCCATACAATAAACAAGTAGATAGTTTTGTTTACAGGGTAAGTGCAGTGAAGATGGTTTTGTGGTTTAATTGTTTTACCATTGTCTTTAGGAGGAGCTGCATGAACAAATAAACTGAGGAACATTTCCTAATTTCTCAGCTTCCTTTCTGCACTGAGTGTTGTGATTTACTCATTGGCTACAAACAGAAAAAGTTAGAAACACTGAGATGAAATCATTCTTGGGAATTAAAAATTGAGCAGGGTATATAATTGAGCACTGTTGACTCCCTGTCCTCTGAAATCCATTATCACACTCAAGACTAATACACAGTCATTGCATTGCAGAGCAAAGCATTGAAGACCTATTAGAATGAGATTCTCAGTCTTGTTTTCAAATCCTTCCATGACTTCAATTCCTCCCTATCTTGCAACCTCTCTAGCCCTACAAATCTCTGAAATGTCTCCATGCTTCCAACTCTGGCCTCTTAATTCTCAGTATTCTCACCTTCAGATGTTGGGGCTGATGCATTGGAATTTCCTTCCTAAACGTCCCTGCCTCTGCATCTCTTATTTTCCTTCTAATGTACTGTTGAAAACCTACTCCTATGGCCTGGGATTTGGTCATCTGTCCTAATATTTTCTTAAATAAATACAAGCAAGTGTTACAAATGAGGGAGACATTAGTGATGTAATGGAAATGTCACTGGACTGATAAACCAGAACCTCAGGCTACACTTCTGAAGCCCTGATAGTGAAATTTGAATTCAATGAATAAAAATCAGGAATCTCTCTCTTCAGTTGGGGGTGGGCAATAAATGTTTGTCCAGCCAGCAATGTCTATACATCCCACAAACAAATTGAAAAAGAATACTCAGCAGATCCAGCAGAATCTTCAGACAGAACAACAATGCTGATGTTTCAAGTTAATGACCTTAGTCAGCTCTGAAAAGTATTAGATAATTGACTGGATTTAAACAAGTACAAAGGCAACGGGAGTGAAGAAAGTGGGGAAGATCATAATAGAGTGAGATAACAGGATGAAAGGGATGATGGTGAAAGGATGGTGCAGATTCTGTCAACCCTGCTGAGTACGTCTTTCTATTTTTATTTCAAGTTTCCAATACCCACAGTATGTTACTTTTATCCTGATGTGCAATTGTAAATAGCTCAATGGCAGTTTACAACTGAACCAACTCCAGAGAAGGCCTTAGAATGGTTTATAATGCTCAAGGCACTGTACAAGTGCGAGTTGTGGTTCCGGATTGGCTAGGAGGTTCAAGTATGATGTCGATAATGACTGATATTTCTTCAACTTGCAGATGAACTCAAAGAGAAATTACAAGCTTACATTGATGAAGCAAACACACGTCAGCCAGGCTTTGTAAAGGTGATCAGGCACACAAAGCAAGAAGGGCTAATCCGATCACGGGTCAGTGGCTGGAGAGCAGCGACAGCTCCTGTTGTTGCTCTCTTTGATGCACATGTTGAGTTCAATGTTCAATGGTAAATATCATTTTATGCTGTTAATTGATGGAATTCTCACATTGTCATTATCCAGTTTCTGTTGCTCTATAGACACTCAGAGGATGTATGTAGTTAAAGGATGTTACAACAGTATGAAGACTGTTCAGAGAAACTTTAAAATTACAGCACACTAAATAGCTTCATTCTGATTAGCACAAAGTCTAAGCTTTGGCTTCTTTCTTTACTCACCATTACCATGTGATCTATCACATTATCATTGACATAGCTTTCATTTAAATTCTTAGGAGTTAATCCTTTATGGTATAATGGCTAAGACCGGCTATTCCCATTTTTAATTACACATTCTAATTTATGATTTAGAATGCAATATTTAAAGAATAAATAATACAGACAGAGCAAAATCTCTCATTGAGCAACACTGCTTTCCAGTTATTACAAAATTATAATAAGAGAATGTTCTAGTGTGCAGTCAAGACAGCCTTGATGTTTCACCCACACCAATCTAATCTCATGACCCTACTTACTTCCCATATTGTTTAATATTCCATTCTGTGTAATTCCACTCTCGACCTCACTCCTTGCACTCTTTTAATATCTCATCCATTTTCTCTCCTGCTCCCCACACCATTCAATATCCCATCCAGTTTATGTCCATAATTCATCTTATTTCCCCATACCCTTTCTCATCATTCAGTTGAGTAATGTATTGCCATTTGAGAAGAATTTATCAGCAACATTTTAAAGAGACAAATATCACATTCCAAAAACTCTCCCTGTATTTTCTTCTATTATCTCCTTTATTTCTTGTAATGGTGTCCTTCAATGTGTGGCTTCAATCGCATTGCTAATGGAAACAACCTTTGGGTATTTACTTAATCAGAACTCTTTTTAACTCTGGACCTCACACAGTTCTAATGTACAAAGCCTCTCTCATTCCTCTGCATAACGTTAACACTGCCATTAAAGGTAATGGCCCATTGAATCTGCACTGCACCATCTCAATATGTCCCTTTCTTATGGGTTGCTCACTGTTTTCCAGCTGCAGCCAAGCAAAGGCCTTGTCTTAGCTTTGTTTGGTGTGTTATTCTCAGGATGTAGGAGTTGTGGTCTTAAAATTGTGCAATTTTCTACCTCTCCGTCCTCCTTTAAATCATTCCTTTGTAAACTCCCTTCTTGATCATGAAGCTTTTGGCCGAACATCTCTTACACTGAAATGTGTTGTTTTTGTGAAAATCCTTGGAATGCTTTAATTTGCCAAGGCACCATATAAATACAAGTTTTTTTCTCTGTTGCTTTTTGTTGTGAATTCATTAATCTGCTTTCTAAATGTGCAATAGATATCATAGATAATATAACGTTGGTTCTTCTTCATCTTTATTGTACATACAAACTGCTGTTGAAAGCAGCTTGAATGATTGGCACTTTCCCTGAGATTAACACAGCAGCTTTGAAGCAGATTGCTCAAACCCCAGGCTCTTACAGGAATGATGCTTGCCTGGATTTGAATTCTTCTCTGAGCATAGCAAGCCCAGGAGTCCATCTGATTTGAAAAGGTTGTTAGGGGTTGACTTATTTTTCAAGTGAAGGACTATTTGATGAAAGGCCTGAAAATTAAATAAAGCTATGGAGCTGATAAGCTGTGAGTTCAATCTGTTAGAGGATGATGCCAATCAGGCTGACTGACTGATGCAATTAAGCCTGACAAAGAATTCTGTCACCCACTTTCAATACATTCTTGAGAGATCCTTAAGTTTAATTGCTGATTTTTTACCTTGCAATGAAATAAGTCATAATAAAAGCAGTGAATTTGTCAAGTAACTTAGTGGAGTTGATTAATAGTTTAATAAATCATTATCAGATGCAGATAATGGATGTGCCTTAGGACAGATCTCTGAGTTGCTGCAAAATATACACTGGCCTAAAAATCACTGTTATAGGCCAAATAACTCGTGGGGTAAATAAAGAGAAACTTTCTATTGTCTGAGGAGTGAAGGACTGAGGCAAATAATCTTAAAACTAAGGCCATATCTTTTCAGTGTGAAATTAGGAAACATCAACAAAGGATAGAAAATATTTGGTATTCTCTTGTGCAAATGTCAATGTTAGATCAGTTAGTAATTTAGAAAGAGCCTGAGAGATATTCATTAGCCAAAGGTGTAAAGTGATGCAGGGACAAAGTGCACAAGGTGTGTAAAGTAAGAAAAGGTGAGCTAATGGAGTTAGATTGCAGCTCAGACATCTTCTCTGACTGTCGGTGCAGGTTTAATGGTCTTCCTCTTTCTGTCTTCCCGTAACAGTGAAGCTAAGGCACCACCAATGTTTACGTGCAAATCAGACACAAAATTCAAGTAACTGCACAGTTAACTGCAAAACTTCTGTGGTTACATCTAAGGTGCATCCTTCTCTATAAGCTGAAATAGTACCTTGCATTTTGGTTGCTTGTTAAAATACATTGAATGGCATAAAGGTCCTGTCAGTGCAATTTTAAAAATTCATTTATGGGAGTCACTGAATGGGCTCGAATTTATTATCCAACCCTAATTAACCTTTAGTAATTGGTGCTGTGCTGCCTTTTTGAACCACTGTAGTCCATTTGATGTGTGTGAACCCACAATGCTGTTACAGAGGGAATTCCAGGATTTTTACCCAGCAACATCGAAGGACAACAATATATTTCCAAGTCAGGATGAAGAGTGGCTTTGAGAAGAACTTGCAGTTGGTGGCATTCCCATATATCTACTGCCCTTCAAGATGGTAGAGGTTGTGGGTTTGAAAGGTGCTATGCACAGAGCCTTGACAAATGTTTTGAAGATTACCTCAGAGTACAAGGGAATCTTGATCAGATGGGCCAATGGGCTGAGGAGTGGCAGATGGAATTTACTTTAGATAAATGTGAGGTGCTGCATTTTAGAAAAGCAAATCAGAGCAGGACTTGTACACTTAATGGTAAGGTCCTAGGGAATGTTGCTGAAGAAAGAGACCTTGGAATGTGCAGGTTCATAGCTCCTTGAAAGTAGAGTCGCAGGTAGATAGGATAGTGGAGAAGGCGTTTGGTATGCTTTCCTTTATTGGTCAGAGTATTGAGTAGAGGAGTTGGGCGGTCATGTTGTGACTGTATAGGACATTGGTTAGGCCACTTTTGGAACAATGCGTGCACTTCTGGTCTCCTTCCTATTGGAAGGATGTTGTGAAAATTGAAAGGCTTCAGAAAAGATTTACAAAGATGTTGCCAGGGTTGGAGGATTTGAGCCATAGGGAGAGGCTGAATAGGCTAGGGCTGTTTTCCCTGGAATGTCGGAGGCTGAAGGCTGACCTTATAAAATCATGAGGGAAATGGATAGGATAAACAGACAATGTGTTTTCCCGGAGGTGGGGGAGTCCAGAACTAGAGGGCATAGATTTAGTAAGAGGGGAAAGATATAGAAGAAATCTAAGGGACAACTTTTTCACACAGAGGGTGGTGCCTGTATGGAATGAACTGACAGAGGAAGTGATGGAAGCTGGTACAATTGCAACATTTAAAAGGCATCTGGATGGGTGTATGAACAGGAAGGGTTTAGAGGGGTACAGGCTGGGTGCTGGCAAATGGGACTAGACTAGGTTAGAACACCTGGTCAGCATAGGCGAGTTGGACCGAAGGGTCTGTTTCCATGTTGTACATCTCTATGACTCTCTGACATCTTGTAGATTATACAAACTGCTGCTACTGAGCATTAGTGATGGAGGGGGTGAATGATTATGGATATGGTGCCAATCAAGTTGAACTTGAAATGTTGTTGGAGCTGCGTTCAGCCAGACAAGTGGAAGTTTTCCATCACATTCCTGATGATGGACAGGCTTTGAGGAATCAGGAGCTGAGTTACACACTGTAGAATTCCTAGTCTCTGACGTGCTCTTGTAGCCATAATATTTATATGGCTAGCCCAGTTCAGTTTCTAGTTTTTTTTTATTCAAACATATATTTTACTCATAAAAATTCATTTTATACATACACAGTCACCAAAGCAGTTCAGCTCTGGACAATCTTAGCATATGAAGAAACAAACAAACATTGGAGTTTGACTTCCTCGACAGTTCCAACAAACCCAAAGGCGTTCCTTACTTGTACAAGATACTATTTATATATATTTGAGGCACTGGGAGGGTCTCATAACTGAACAGACTCCCATTGTACTTTGGCCGAATGACCTCAGAATGTGGTCTTTTCCTATTCAGCCTTGGGGGCAGCTGGTCTGAGCTTTAGTGCACCCCCCCAGCACCTAGTCCTGGACCTTGGAATGTGCCAGTCTGCAACACCTGGTCAGGATCAACCTTACCCTGGCAGACCAACAGGTTTTGGGCAGACCAAAGAGCATCTTTCACTGAGTTGATGGTCCTCCAGGCATAGTTGATGTTTGTCTCAGCATGTGTCCCTGAGAACACACTGTACAGCACAGGATCCTGCATCACAAAACTGCTTGTGACGAATCACGACAAAAAATACTGTAACTTTCTCCAGACTTTCTTTGTATTGGCACATTCCAGCAAGAGATGTGTGGCATGCTTCAAGGGCAATGTGTGGTGGTGCAGAGAGTCCAGGCACACATGAAGGATCCAATAGGTAGTGTACTTCTCATCACCAGCTAAGCTTGGTACTTGTTGGAAAGTTCTGGCAATAAGGCATTCTGACGAATTACTTTGATGGTCTGCGCCAGGAACCTGATAGGAACCTCTCTCTCCTTTTCCTGCAGAGTCTCGAGGACGCTTCGCGTTTACCACTTTCTGGTGGACTTGTGTCAAGATTGTTTTTTTTTGCAAATTTCTCCACAAAGGACAGTTGAAATGGAATGATCCAATGACATAGAGTGTTCCATGGTGCCATGGCCAACCCCATCTTTGCAACACGTGGGATAGATATTACCTCAGTACATAGTGATACTTGATGTTTGCTTTTCTGTCAATGGTAACCCTCAGGATGTTGATAGTGGGAGATTCAGCAATGGTAATGCCATTGAATGTCACAGAGCCATGATTAGATTCTCTCTCTTTTTGGAGGTGGTCTTTGCCTGGCACATGTGTGGCATGAATGTTACTTAGAGTAATAGAGTCATATTGCATATAAACAGGCCCTTCTGTCCAACTCATCCATGCCAACCAGGTGTCCCAAACTAAACTAGTCCCATTCTCCTGCATTTGGCCCATATCCCCCTAAAGCTTTCCAATTCATGTACCTGTCCAAATGACTTTTAAATGTTTATCTGTACCTGCATTTACTACTTCCTCTGACAGTTTATTCCACATACGAACAACCCTCTGTGTGAAAATTTTGTCCCTCAGCTCCCTTTTAAATCTTTATTCTGTTAGAGTAATAGAGTTAAAGAGTCATCGAGATGTACAGCATGGAAACAGACCCTTTGGTCCAACTCATCCATGCCGACCAGATATCCCAACCCAATCTAGACCCACCTGCCAGCACCTGGCCCATATCCCTCCAAACCCTTCCTATTCATATACCCATCCAGATGTCTTTAAATGTTACAACTGTACCAGCCTCCACCTCCTCTGGCAGCTCATTCCACACACGCAACACCGTCTGCATGAAAATGTTGCCCCTTAGGTCTTATTTATATCTTTCTCCTTTCACCCTAAACCTATGCCCTCTAGTTCTGGACTCCCCGACCCCAGGGAAAAGACTTGGTCTATTTAGCCTGTCCATGCCCCTCATGATTTTGTAAACCTCTATAATGTCACCCCTCAGTCTCCGACGCTCCAGGGAAAACAGCCCCAGCCTATTCAACCTCTCCCTATAACTCAAATACTCCAACTCTGGCAACATTCTTGTAACTCTTTTCTGAACCCTTTCTAGTTTCACAGCATCCTTCCAATAGGAAGGACACCAGAATTGCACGCAATGTTCCAAAAGTGGCCTAACCAATGTCCTGTATAGCCGCAACATGACCTTCCAACTCATGTATTCAATGTGCTGACCAATAAAGGAAAGCATACCAAATGCTTTCTTCACTATCCTATCTAACTGCGACTCTACTTTCAAGGTGCTGTGAACCTGCACTTCAAGGTCTTTGTTCAGCAACACTCCCTAGGACCTTACCATTAAGTGTATAAGTCCTGCTAAGATTTGCTTTCCCAAAATGCACCACCTCGTACTTATCTAAATTAAACTCCATCTGCCACTCCTCAGCCTATTGGCCCATCTGATCAAGATCCCATTGTAATCCGAGGTAACCTTCTGAGCTGTCCACTACACCTCCAATTTTGGTGTCACCTGCAAGCTTACTAACTATACCTCTTAAGCTCACATCCAAATCATTATATAAATGATGAAAAATACTGGACCCAGCACCAATCCAGTGGTACTCTACTAGTCACAGGCCTCCAGTCTGAAACACAACCCTCCACCACCACCCTCTGTCTTTTACCTTTGAGCCAGTTCTATATCCAAATTGTGAGTTTTCCCTGTATTCCATGAGATCTAACCTTGCTAACCAGTCTCCCATAAGGAACCTTGTTGAACACCTTACTGAAGTCCATATAGATCCCCCTAGGAAAGACAAGTTCAAGATTTCCCCCATTACAGTGATATCACAGTGATATTGACACATTGTTATAGGATTCCCAAACTTTCTGAAAACTAATAAAACCAACACAAGACTTTCTTAGATTTCAGAGCTCCTGAATCATGGGACACAAGTGGCAAAGAAATCACCCCATGTTCTTGTGTCTGTCATCCAGCTGGAGACCTTTTGGTGCCAGTTCATTTTGGGTCTCTCTCTTTCTCTTCTACGTCAAGCAGGAGCTCACAGCATGACCTGATGGCCCAGAATGCAATGAGCAAAGTCAGGTGACATGGCAGAGTGAGCTGAGCCAGAGGATAGGTGAATATCGATGCCGTTCTGAGCAATTTTGTATTTCTTTGTAAATTTGATTCTCTTTCCTGTCTGAACGTAAGACCAAAAGGGAGATAGGAGCAGAATTAGGTCACTTTTATATCTTTCCCCTCTCGCCCTAAACCTATACCCTCTAGTTCTGGATTTTCCCAACCTAAGGAAAAGACTTTGTCTATTTACCCTATCCATGCCCTTCATGGTTTTATAAACCTCTGTAAGGTCACCCCTCAGCCTTTGACATTCCAGGGTAAATAGCACTAGCCTATTCAACCTCTTCCTAGCTCAAATCTTTCAACCCTAGCAAATCCCTTGCAAATCTTTTCTGAACCCTTTCAAGTTTCACAACATCCTTCTGAAAGGAAGGAGACCAGAACTGGACACAATGTTCCAAAAGTGGCCTGACCAACATCCTGTATAGCTGCAACATGACCTCCCAACTCCTGTATTCGATACACAGACAATAAAGGAAAGCATACCAAACACCTCCTTCACTATCCTATCTACCTGCAATTCTACTTTCAAGGAGCTATGAACCTACTCCAAGGTCTACTTTGTTCAGCAACACTTTCCTAGGATCTTACCATTAAGTGTGTAAGTCCTGCTAAGATTTACTTTCCCAAAATAGCTTAAAATTATGCCCTCTAGTTTTGAAGTCCCCTATCCTTGTCACTTGTTAGAACAAATCTGGACATTGTTTAGGTCTTACTGCACTTGAACATGGACTACTTTAGTATTTGACCATCTATGAACGATGCTGAAAATGTGTTGCTGGAAAAGCGCAGCAGGTCAGGCAGCATCCAAGGAACAGGAGAATTGATGTTTCGGGCATAAGCCCTTCTTCAGGAGGGCTAAAGGAGGGTTTTATGCCCGAAACGTCGATTCTCCTGCTCCTTGGATGCTGCCTGACCTGCTGCGCTTTTCCAGCAACACATTTTCAGCTCTGATCTCCAGCATCTGCAGTCCTCACTTTCTCCTCCATCTATGAATGATGCTGAACATTGTGTAGTCCTCAGCGAATACAATAGATTAACCTTACTACAGAAAGTTTTAAGTTTGTCTGATTCAATGTAAGCCCTCTATTTAATCGTAATAGTTTTTTTTTGCAGTAATTAAAACTTTTCAGACAGAAATTGAACTTTTAGTAAGTGCAGAGTCTCATTCCGTCAGGTTTTCTTATTGTTGAATATTTTTTTAAAATACTTATTTGATTTTTCTTTCTGATCCTTTATGTTCTCACTTTTAATTCAATACTTCTTTCTCTTTTATTTCACTTTCTATATTTGACAAGGTGGTGGTGAGCCACCTTCTTGAAAGCTGTATGCACAGTCTGGTTAGATGCATCCATGGTGCTGTTAAGGAGGGATCACTGAGGTTTCAATCCATCAACAATGAAGGGACAGTATTAGAGTTCCAAGTCAGAATGGTGGTTATCTTGGAGGGGAACCTTCAGATATTTATGGCCCCATGCGTCTCTTGCCCTGTCCTCTAGATTGTAGAGGTCACAGGTTTGGAAGATGCTGCCAGATGGAGGTTTGGCTAGTTATTGCAGTGAATCTTGTTATATAAGTATTACAGCTGCTGTGTGCTGCAGAGGCAGGTGGTTGACAAGGCTCTGATCAAACAGACTCATTTGACCTGGATTGTGTTGAACGCCTTGCATGTTCTTGGAGCTGCACTCATGTAGGCAAGTGCAGAGTAAACTATAGATCGACTTTGGGAAGTCAGGAAGTGAAATTCTTGTCACAGAGTCCCTAGCTTCTAACCTGTAGCCTGTTTATATGGCTAGTCCAATGAAATTTCTGGTCATAAGTAACTCTAAGGATGGTGAGAAGGGAATTTAACAATGGTCATGGTAATGTTTGACCATAGGTTTGTAGAGTCATCTAGCATGGAAACAGACCCTTCAGTCCAACTCGTCCATGCTGGCAAGTTTCCCAAACCAAACTAGTCCCACTTGCCTGCGTTTAGCCCACCTAAACCTTATCTCTCTAAATCTTTCCTATTCATGTCTCTGTCCAAATATCTTTTAAATATTGTAACTGTACCTGCAGCTACCACATCTTCTCTTCTGTTCATTTCACATACAAACTACCCTCTGTGTGAAAAAGGTGCCCCTCAAATCCCTTTTAAATCTTTCCCTTCACCATTCACCTTAAAATTATGCCATCAAGTTCTGAACTCCCCTATCCTATGAAAAAGACATTCTCTAACAAGAAATGTCAAACATCGCTGACACCTGTGTGGAACTAAAGTTATTTGCTGGTTATCAGCCTAAGCCTGAATGTTGTTCATACATCTTCTTAGCATCTACCCTATCAATCCCAGATAGATTTTATACATTTCATAGACTATGATGTCTCTGAACTCCATCAACCTTCCTTGGCTCCATATCCTTTGATTCCATCATCTTATACTTAAACAAAAAGGAGTTCACGGCAACAATGTTACTTCCGTGATGCTTACACTGAGGTTGCACATTTTGAAACCCTTTTGTCATGCAAGATGAAAACAGGCTCAGACCTGCCTCATCAGCTGCTGAATCGCACGTATTTGTTAGCTCCAGACCTTCCACTGCTCTGTTGGCTGGAGTCTCACATTCTACACTCAGCAAATCCTATCAAACACTGATCCTATTTGTATGCTCTTAAGTGAACTGGAAGCTTAAAATAAATTCAATTCAAAATAACTGTGTCTGTTGCTGATGAAGTCTGGGAACAAGAGTTGTTCAGATATCAGCAACACGGCATCAGTTTGCCTAAAGAGTAACAGACTGTGAGCTGCTAACATGTTGAATTATTCCTGCCAAGGAGCAGCCTGATGAATTAACATGAACTGAGCAAATGGGAGAGGAATGTCCTATTCACAGAAAAACAATTGCAACCAACCACTGGAGTTAGGATAAATCGACAGAGTGCTCTATTCATATTCATATTTTCATATATTCATATTCTATTTATGTGCTTTCCACCCATAATTTCTTTAATTTTAGGATTTTTTTCCAGCCCAGTTCAAAGGACGACTTATCCTCTTGCCAGGCAGAAGGATGGTATTGTGTCATGAAACTAGACTCAGGAACAAACCTAATAAAAAGTCTCCAAATTCTGTGGATGCTGAAATAAAAATAGAAAGTGCTGGAAATGCTCAGCAGTTCAAGTTACATCTGTTGGAGAGAGACACAGAGTTCAAGTTTTGGGTCAATGAACCTTCACCAGCTATTTGATTTTCATTACAATCTTAGCTCTGTTTAAGGTCCTGACCTCAGGGATTAATTTAGAAAGTTGATAGACTTGCATTATATATTTCATGACCATATGATGTCCCAAAATGTCTGCTACCACTGAAGTACACTTTGAAGTGTAATGTTGAGATGTAGGAAAGACAGCAACTAATTTGTACGCAGTAAGATTCCACAATTACCAATGTGCTGGTGGCACAACCGTTTATGAAAGTGTGGTTGATCAAAGGGCTAATATTGACCAGGACACGGGGAGAACACTTTTTTGTTTCAAAATAGTATCGTGGGATCTTTCATATCAACTTGAGTGGACAGAAGGGATGTGGGTTTTTCTGGCACTCCCTCAGCAGTTTCCGTCGAACATTGCAGCTCATTCAATATTACAACCTGCATTGTACCATTCTCCTCAGTACTACCTCCTGAGAGTATGGCACTCCCTCTGTACTGCCACTCCATTGTGTAGCACTTGTTTAGTGCTGTCCCTTTTACAGCATAGCTCTTCCAAAGTATAACACAGTACACCCTTTCTATTGACCTTTCAAGCATACAGCACGGCGGCACAGTGGTTAGCACTGCTGCCTCATAGCGCTAGAGACCCGGATTCAATTCCTGCATCAGCAACTGCCCATGTGAAGCTTGTACGTTTTCCCTGTGTCTGTGTGGGTTTCCTCTGGGTGCTCCAGTTTCCTCCCACAGTCAAAAAAATTGCAGGTTAGGTGAATTGGCCATGCTAAATTGCCAGTAGTGTTAGGTGGAGGGGTAAATGTTGGGGAATGGGTCTGGGTGGGTTGCTGTTTGGAGGGTAGGTGTGGACTTGTTGGACCGAAGGGCCTGTTTCCACACTGTAAGTAATCTAAAAGAAAAGCACTCCCTCAGTACTTCTCTGTATTGAGAGTGTCAGGTTGGATGATACGTTTCAGAATCTAAAGACTTTGATTGAATACCTTTGTAGTAACTTGGAGAACCAGATTCCCAATTTGTGCAAGATTTCACAAACAAATGTGTTTTTAAACCTAGACTGAAATTCATCATTCCTTTTACGTTCTTTCATCATTCCTTTTACGTTCTTTGTTTTCTCTTGGCTTTGGAGATTCTGACCAGGTTGCCTTTAACCCATTACTGGTTGCCTTGAAGGGGTTTAAGAAACAGCCATATGTTGTAGAACTGCAGTCACATGGAGGCCCAGAGCTATAATGGGTCATGGGTTCCTTTTTCTGAAAGGCACTTGGGAGCCAGATAGATTTTTACAGCAATCTAAAAACTTTCAAGATCATTTCATCTGATGCCGATCCTTGAATACTGAGATTTCTTTCAACATAAATCATCATATTGTGACCATAACTGTGAGCATAAATTTGGGCACACTTCCTGATTATACTCTGACAGATAATTACAGATGTGGAACTGAGTTACTGATGCTTTAGATGAATGCCGTAGAGGTTACAAAGGTGGTGGACAGAGGAAGTCACTGGACTTCCAGAAGGCTTTTGATAATGTCCCACATAAGACATTGTTAGCTAAGGTGGAAACCCACTGAATTGAGGGCAAATTGCTGACATGGATAGTCAATTAGTTGAGTGGCAGGAAATAGGGAGTTAGAATAATAGGTATATACTCAAATTGGCAGAATGTGACTCATGGTATCCTGCATGGATATGTATTGGGGCCTCAATTATTCATAATATTCATTAACAACTTGGATAATGGCATAAAAAGATCAAATATTCTAATTCGCTGATGATACAAAATTGAGCAGCATTGTAGACAGGGTTGAAGTCAGCATGAAATTACGACAGGATATTAATTATTTAGGTGAATGGGCAAAGCTGTGGCCGGTGGATTTTAAAAAAGCAAGTGTGAGGTTATCCATTTTGGACTCAACAAAAGATACATCAGGGTATTTTGTTAATAAAAGCACAAAGTTAAATACAGTGGATGTTCAATGCGATTTGAGGGTTCAGGTTCATAGCTCTTTAAACTGTTATGAAAAGCTGCAAAAAATAGTCAAGAAGGCATATCTAAAGGGCTTGAGTACAAGGATGTAGACATTATGCTGCAATTATACAAAACCCTAGTTAAACCCCACTGTACTGTGTGCTTACTACACTGTACTGAGTGCTGTGAGCAGATCTGGTAACCACGCCTTAAGAAGATGTTTGAACTCTGGAGGGAGTTCAACGCTGGATTACAAGGATGATACCTGGACTTCAAAGGTTAAGAAATGAAGAGAGATTAGACAAATTAGGCATTTAATTCTCTAGAATTTAGAAGGTTAAGGGGTGATCTAATTGAGGTCTTCAGGATATTATCAGGAAAAGGCGATTTCTCTTTATCTACCCCATTTCCACTGGTTGAATATTCTAGAACCAAAAAGCATAAACTAAGAATTAGGGCCAGGTCATTCAGGAGGGATGTTCAAAATGTAAAGAGTACATGTAAAGAGTAGTGGAGGTTTGGCACTCTGTTCCTCAAACAGCAGTCGATGCTAATTCAATTGTTAAATTTAAACCTGAGACAAATTTTTTTATTATGCAAAAATATGAAGGGATATGGGCCCCAAGGCCAGAAATGGAGTTATGCCACATATTAGCTATGATCTTATTGAATGGCAGAGCAGGCCTGAGGGGTTGAATAGCCAAACCCTGTTTCTATTTTCCCATGCTCTGAAAAGGCTAATTACAAGCTGGCCTTGCCAATGTTACCTGTATTTCATGGATAAACAATCTCACTCAAGATCTCTTTACTGTTCAAGGGCTGAGCCAATACTCTCAAGAATAAAGGAAGACAGAACACGTATCATATCTCCTTCCTTTGATAATATCAAGTATGATAATTTTGAGATTGAAGAGTATCCGCTATCAGCCCAAGGTTTTGACTGGGAATTATGGTGTCGTTACTTAAATCCTCCCAAAGAATGGTGGAATCTGGGAAATGTGACTGCTCCAATCAGGTAACTAAGTTCAAATGAATTTGGATTGGTCTCCTTTATTATTCACATCTTTACAGATTTCCTTTGGGACTAGACTGGGGCACTGGATACAGACCAGGTAAGGAGCTGAAATTCTGAGGTGAGTAACTCATCTCATATCCTGTCCATTATCTATGGGGCACAAATCAAGGCTGGTTTATATGTTGCAATGTAACCACTACCAGATATTTAGAATAGTTTGTTGCCACAATTTTGTTTCCTTGACTGGGTCTAGAGTCATAGATTCATAGAGATGTACAGCATGGAAGCAGGCCCTTCGGTCCAATCTGTCCATGCCGACCAGACATCTCAACCCAATCTAGTCCCACCTGCCAGCACCTGGCCCATATCCCTCCAAACCCTTCCTAATCAAATACCCATCCAAATGCCTCTTAAATGTTGCAATTGTACCAGCCTCCACCACCACCTCTGACAGCTCATTCCATACAGGTACCACCCTCTGCGTGAAAAAGTTGCCCCTTAGATCTCTTTTATATCTTTCCCCTCTCACCCTAAACATATGCCCTCTAGTTCTGGACTCCCCGACGCCAGGGAAAAGACTTTGCCTATTTATCCTATCCATGCCCCTCATAATTTTGTAAACCTCTATAAGGTCACCCCTCAGCCTCCGACGCTCCAGGGAAAACAGCCCCAGCCTGTTCAGCCTCTCCCTGTAACTCAGATCCTCCAACCCTGGCAACATCCTTGTAAATCTTTTCTGAATCCTTTCAAGTTACACAACATCTTTCCAATAGGAAGGAGACCAGAATTGCACGCAATATTCCAACAGTGGCCTAACCAATATCCTGTACAACTGCAACATGACCTCCCAACTCCTGTACTCAATACTCTGACCAACAAAAGAAAGCATACCAAACGCTTTCTTCACTATCCTATTGACCTGCAATTCCACTTTCAAGGAGCTATGAACCTGTACTCCAAGATCTCTTTGTTCATCAACACTCCCTAGGACCTTACCATTAAGTGCATAAGTCCTGTTCTGATTTGCTTTCTCAAAATGCAGCACCTCGCATTTATCTGAATTAAACTCCATCTGCCACTTCTCAGCCCATTGGTCCATCTGGTCAAGATCGTGTTGTAATCTGAGGTAACCCTCTTCGCTGTCCACTACACCTCCAATTTTGATATCATCTGCAAACTTATTAACTGTACCCCTTATGCTCGCATCCAAATCATTTATGTAAATGACAAAAAATAGAGGACCCAGCACTGATTCTTGTGGCACTCCACTGGTCACAGGCCTCCAGTCTGAAAACAACCCTCCACCACCACCCTCTGTCTTCTATCTTTGAGCCAGTTCTGTATCCAAATGGCTAGTTCCTGTATTCCATGAGATCTAACATTGCTAATCAGTCTCCCATGGAGAACCTTGTTGAATGCCTTACTGAACTCCATATAGATCACATCTACTGCTCTGCCCTCATCAATCCTCTTTGTTACTTCTTCAAAAAACTCAATCAAGTTTGTGAGACATGATTTCCCACGCACAAAGCCATGTTGACTCTCCTGAATCAGTCCTTGCCTATCCAAATACATGTACATCCTGGACCTCAGGATTCCCTCCAACAACTTGCCCACCACCGAGATCAGACTCACTGGTCTATAGTTCCCTGGCTTGTCCTTACCACCCTTCTTAAACAGTGGCACCACGTTTGCCAACCTCCAGTCTTCCAGCACTTCACCTGTGACTATCGATGATACAAATATCTCAGCAAGAGGCCCAGCAATCAATTCTCTAGCTTCCCACAGAGTTCTCGGGTACATCTGATCAGGTCCTGGGGATTTATCCACTTTTATGCATTTCAAGACATCCAGCACTTCCTCCTCTGTAATCTGGACATTTTGCAAGCTGTCACCATCTATTTCCCTACAGTCTATATCTTCCATATCCTTTTCCACAGTAAATACTGATGCAAAATATTCATTTAGTATCTCCCCCATTTTCTGTGGCTCCACACAAAGGCCGCCTTGCTGATCTTTGAGGGGCCCTATTCTCTCCCTAGTTACCCTTTTGTCCTTAATGAATTTGTAAAAACCCTTTGGATTCTCCTTAATTCTATTTGCCAAAGCTATCTTATGTCCCCATTTTGCCCTCCTGATTTCCCTCTTAAGTATACTCCTACTTTCTTTATTCTCTTCTAAGGATTCACTCAATCTATCCTGTCTATACCTGACATATGCTTCCTTTGTTTTCTTAACCAAACCCTTAATTTCTTCTGTCATCCAGCATTATACCTACCAGCCTTTCCTTTCACCCTGACAGGAATATACTTTCTCTGGATTCTTGTTATCCCATTTCTGAAGGCTTTCCATTTTCCAGCCATCCCTTTACCTGCGAATATCTGCCTCCAATCAGCTTTCAAAAGTTCTTGCCTAATACCATCAAAATTGGCCTTTCTCCAATTTAGGACTTCAACTTTTAGATGTGGTCTATCCTTTTCCATCACTGTTTTAAAACGAATAGGATTATGGTCGCTGGCCCCAAAGTGCTCCCCCACTGACACCTCAGTCACCTGCCCTGCCTGATTTCCCAAGAGTAGGTCAAGGTTTGCACCTTCTCACATACTGAATCAGAAAATTGTCTTGTACACACTTAAGAAATTCCTCTCCATCTAAACCTTTAACACTATGGCAATCCCAGTTGATGTTTGGAAAGTTAAAATCCCCGATCGTAACTACCCTATTATTCTGACAGATAGCTGAGATCTCCTTACAAGTTTGTTTCTCAATTTCCCTCTGACTGTTGGGGGGTCTATAATACAATCCAAATATGGTGATTATCCCTTTCTTATTTCTCAGTTCTACTCAAATAACTTCCCTGGATGTATTTCCGGGAATATCCTCCCTCAGCACAGCTGTAATGCTATCCCTTATCAGAAATGCCACTCCCCCTCCTCTCTTACCTCCCTTTCTATCCTTTCTGTAGCATTTGTATCCTGGAACATTAAGCTGCCAGTCCTACCCATCCCTGAGCCATGTTTCCATAATTACTATGATACCCCAGTCCCATGCTCCTAACCATGCCCTGAGTTCATCTGCCTTCCCTGTTAGGCCCCTTACATTAAAATAAATGGAGTTTAATTTATTAGTCCTAGCTTGTCTCTGCCTGGACCTGACTGTTTGACTCACTTCTGTTCTCAGCTGTACCTGTCTCAGATCGATCTCTTTCCTCACTATCTCCCTGGGTCCCACCCCTTACTAGTTTAAATCCTCCCAAGCAATTCTAGCAAATTTCCCTGCCAGTATATTCATCCCCTTCCAATTTAGGTGCAATCCATCCTTCTTGTACAGGTCACTTCTACCCCAAAAGAGATTCCACTGATCCAAAAATGTGAATCCTTCTCCCATACACCAGCTCCTCAGCCATGCATTCATCTGCTCTATCCTCCTATTCCTGCCCTGACTAGCTTGTAGCACTGGGAGTAATCCAGATATTACTACCCTTGAGGACCTTCTTTTTAAATTTCTGCCTAACTCTCTGTAATCTCCCTTCAGAGTCTCAACCTTTTCCATTCCAATGTCGTTGGTTCCAATGTGGACAATGACCTCCTGCTGGCCCCTCTCCCCCGTGAGAACATTCTGCACCCTCTCTGAGACATCCTTGATCCTGGCACCAGGGAATCAACACATCATTCTGCTTTTTCTCTGCTGGCCACAGAAATGTCTGTCTGTACCTCTGACTACATTGATCTATTGGAAGCCGACGTACCCCTCGTTGTATTAGGGCCAGTCTCAATACCAGAAACTTGGCTGTTCATGCTATGTTCCCCTGAGAATCCATCAACCCCTACATTTTCCAAAACAGCATACCTGTTTGAAATGGGTATATCCACAAAAGACTCCTGCCCCAGGTGCTGACCTCTCTCACCCTTCCTGGAGTTAACCCATCTATGTGACTGTATTTGAGGCTTTCCCCCCTTCCTATAACTGCCATCCATCATATACTGCTGCTGTTGCAAATTCCTCATCGCTTCTATCTGTCTCTCCAACCGATCCACTCGATCTGATAAGATTCGCATCCAACAGCGTTTATGGCAGATATAATCCGCAGTAACCCTTAAACTCTCTTTAAACTCCCACATCTGACAAGAAGTACACATCACTGCAAAGGCCATTTTTGCTCCTTCACAATCTACAGACCCAGAAAATAACACCGTCTTATTCCTCTACAAACACTGCCCCAGGTTAAATTAATAGCTATGGCTTATATTTTAAGTTTAATCAAGACACTTATCTCCAAAAATATATAATCAAGAAAGAATCCACTACACTCACTACTGCAGCCTTTCTCTTGGACAGACTTAAAACAACAATTAACTTATCTGATTCTGTGCTGTGAACTTTGCCCAACAGTTCCTCCAAGATTAGTTGTGAATTTCACTGTTTGTTAATTTTCCCAGATGCACTCCGATTTCCAGTGATACACAAATTCAAACAGCAAATGCAGTAACTGTGCAGGTTCTCTCTCTCCTGCACTGCCCTCACCATGTGCTTCCTTTGTCTGCTCTTCTCCCTTTTTTTTAGATTAGATTAGATTACTTACAGTGTGGAAACAGGTCCTTCAGCCTAACAAGTCCACACCGCCCCACCGAAGCACAACCCACCCATACCCCTAACCTAACACTACAGGCAATTTAGCATGGCCAATTCACCTCGCCTGCACATCTTTGGACTGTGGGAGGAAACCCACGCAGACACGGGGAGAACATGCAAACTCCACACAGTCAGTCACCTGAGGTGGGAATTGAACCTGGGTCTCTGGCACTGGGAGGCAGCAGTGCTCACCACTGTGCCACCTTTTTAATCTGCTGTTGTTTTGACTTTGTTTTTCCAAAGTTGCAAAACAATGCAACAGCATATAAAACAGTAATTGCTGCTCCTGGAATTTGAAGAAATTGCCTCCAACACCTAAAATACCTCAAAAAAAGGAGCAGCTCTTACAGCCAGAAAATTTTCCCATCCTCCATATTGGATTACCCACAATAAGGATCTACTTAATTTACAGTGATAGATGCAAACTACTAGTGAGGTTGAACAAAAAGCAACTCTTGTCTTAATTGAGGTGCAGTTGATTGCATGATAGCAATCACCTACAAGTTACTTTGGTAAGATAGTCTTAGTAACAATGTCTATGAGGAGCACTAAGATATCGATCTTCACTTACAAGATCCTAAGATGTTCAGCTTTACTTACCCAAGTTCTTATGACATCATTCGGTGAAGTGTAATGTAGTTTTCAAAATTTATTCTTTCAAAGCCATCAACTAATGTAATGAGGACAATTGAAAAATTGTCATTTGCTGGATAACTGGTTAGTCTTGTTACGTTTTGTTTTGTTTAATTCAGACTAACATCTAATTACATTTCCCCAACACAAAATGGCCTAAAATTAACAGAAACATTGGATCACCTTTGATAGTTTTATAGATTTAGAATCATAGAGTCTCTACAGTATGGAAACAGGCCATTTGGCCCAACAAGTCCACACTGACTCCCACCCAGGTGGCACAGTGGTTAGCACTACTGCCTCACAGTGCTAGGGTCCCAGGTTCAATTCCAGCCTCGGGTGACCGTCTGTGTGGAGTTTGCACATTCTCCCTGTATCTGTATGGGTTTTCTTCAAAGATATGCAGGTGAATTGCCCATTGTGTTAGGTCCATTAGTCAGAGGGAAATGGGTTCCTCTTCGGAGGGTTGGGCTGAATGGCCTGTTTCCACAGTGTAGGGAATCTAATCTAAACCCCATTCTCCTACCCTATGATTTTACATTTCCCCTGATTAATATGCCTACCAAGGCTATTGAATCAGAGTCCCTATAGTGTGGAAACAGGCCATATGGCCCAACAAATCCACATCGACCCGTCCAAAGAGTAACCCACCCAGACCCAATCCCCTACCCTGTTATCCTATATTTACCCCTGACCAATGCACCTGACCTACACATCCCCAAACATAATGTGTAATTTAGCATGGCTATTTCACCTAACCAGTACCTCTTTGGACTCTGGGGGGAAAACAGAGCACCCCGAGGAAACCCAGGCAGACACGGGGAGAATGTGCAAACTCCACACAGTCACCTGAAGCTGGAATTGAACCCAAGTCCCTGGAACTTGAGGCTGCAGTGCTAACCACTGAGCCACCTTGCCACCTTTTGATAACAATTGCTGCAGTCCTCATTCAGAGAACCTTATTCATATATCACATTCAGAGTACAGAACCCTCAACAACTTACCTTAGTCAGAGTCCATACCATCTTTGTTGTATCCTACTCAGACTACACACCTTTATTGATTAACTCATTTGGAGTACACACCTCATTTAATATATCCTATTCATGGCGCATACGTCACTGATATACCCTATTCAGAGTACACTGCCACCATTCACTAGTTTTGAAGGGGATAAGTGTTGGGGTACTGGATGTGATGCTGATCAAATGCTGTCCATTGTCCTGGCTGATGTCAAGCTTCTTGAATGTTGTTTGAATTGCATGGATTCAAGCAAGTGGAGAGTATTTGATCAGCCTCATGTCTTGTGCCTTGTAGATAGATGACAGTCTTTGGAAGGTGTAGCGGTGAGTTACTCACAATAGAATTTTCTGTCTCTGACCTGCTCTTGTAGCCACAGTATTTATATTGCTGGTGCATTCTAGTCATTGGTAACACCCAGGATGTTGACGGTGGGCATTTGAGTGATGGCCACTGAAGAGCAAGGAGGGATGGGTTAGATTCTGTCTTGTTGGAAATGCTCATTACCTGGAAATAATATCATGTGAAAGTTACTTGTCACTTCCCAATCCAAGAGCTAGATTCATTGTCAGCTTGTGTCTGATCCGGACACTGTACAATTTCAAAATTACATGTTTCAATTTGGCACCTGTTTATTTTGACTATATATTCAATGACAAAATGACAATATTATGAACAAAATCTCTTTGCACACATTAAATATGTTACAAATCTGAATTTAACATTGGATTTACCTTCATCTGCAACATGGTTGTGAAATTACAAGTTTTCATTTTTTTTTGTTGTTGATTTGACCAGGAGCTGGTCAGATTGCCACACAAATTTTATAATTATGGAAATCTTCAGCAGGAGAATCTTAACTCAAGTTTATTTCCTTTTTTTGTGTTTTATAGAAGCCCTGCTCTGATTGGATGCTTTGTGGTGGACAGACTATACTTTGAGGAGATTGGTTTACTGGATGAAGGCATGGAGATCTACGGTGGGGAGAATGTGGAACTCAGTGTCAGGGTAATTATCACAGAAAGTTGAGCCACCACTGTTTCCTGATTCCCTTTTTAACTGCATGTAAAACTTGGGTTTGGTTTGCAGCAAAACACCAAAGGGATGCTGGTGCCCAGTTTCTGACCCTTGATGTGCTACTGTGAGTGAGTGCGGAAATTTATTTAAGTACAGCTCTAATTTTTAAAGTCATGGTGCAATCTTGTATTCTTTGTGGTGGTGGGTTTAGAGGCAGCATAGCCATGTAGTTAAGGAGGGTGGTATCATACCCAAAATAGATCGCCTTTCCCCCTCCATCAACACTGAGTTCAGGCAGTGAAGGCATTCCTGGCCCATTGCTAATTGAGGTCCTTAACTGGCCAATTAAAGACAACTCACAGGCCCTAGTCTGTCACGCTGGAAATAATCCAGTTGCATGTTGGCTGTCACTGTTAGACATGCCTGACTGGAAAACCTATCGCTGAATCAGGAAGGGGCAAATACAGGCTCCTCAATCAAAGGCAATTGATGCCAGATCAAGGAACTGAGAGATATCCACTGAGGGTCACATCTATGCACTTGCTTCTGAACCCCAGACTCATTCTCCTCCTCTCCATAGAAACCCACTCCTCTACCAACAAATCAATTACTTTACATCTTGCCACTCTGCCATCCATGGTGCTCAAAGTTTGGGAGAAGACTTGTAACTCGGGTGCTCGTTGTTGTGGTTCTGTTCGCCGAGCTGGGAATTTGTCTTGTAAACGTTTCGTCCCCTGTCTAGGGGACATCCTCAGTGCTTGGGGGCCTCCTGTGAAGCGCTTACTGATGGTGCCTTACTAATAGCAGCCAGGGCATCCCCTTTGGTGCTGCTGAATTCAACAGGTACTGGCTTTTGATGATTAGGCAGCTCTCACTGCCTGCCATCTTAATTCCACGCAAAAGCCCAACAATAACCTCGTCAAGGTTAGGTTGGCATTAGGTTTGGCAGGACATCCTTAAAAAGTCATCACCAGTCACACCAGCTATCTAGCCAATTAACAAAATCTCTGGTGCATCAAGAAAGGTCCAGCGCACTCTGGTCTGGTGTAGATAGCTTTAGCTATTTATTGTCATTGATGAATGGACAGAATTTCTTGGAGCTAGATGGATACTAAAAGCAAACACTAACTTTAAAGCTGGGGGAAAGTGAGTCCTGCAGATGCTGGAGATCAGAGTCAAGATTAGAGTGATGCTGGAAAAGCACAGCAGGTCAGGCAGCATCTGAGGAGCAGATTCCTGATAAAGGGCTTTTGCCTGAAACACCCATTTTCCTGCTCCTCAGATGCAGCATGACCTGCTGTGCTTTTCCAAAACCACTCTAATCTTGACTAGTTTTAAGCTGTCAAATCTATCCAGTCATCATTCGCTTTGTTTTCAAATGAGCAGGCTAAGATGGGTCACTCGATAAGGGAGTCAAGGGTTTTGGATGCAGACAAGAAGCTGGAGTTGAAACCACAATGTGATCAATGGGGTGGCACGGTGGCTCAGCGGTTAGCATTGCTGCCTCACAGTGCCAGGGACCTGGGTTCGATTCCAGCCTCTGGCGACTGTCTGTGTGGATTTTTCACATTCTCCCTGTGTCTCCGGTTTCCTCCCATAGTCCAAAGATGTACAGGTTAGGTGAATTGGTCATGCTAAACTGTCCATAGAATTAGGTGCATTAGTTAGGGGGAATGGGTCTAGGTGGGTTACTCTTCGGAGGGTGGGTGTGGACTAGTTGGGACAAAGAGCCTGTTTCCACACTGTAGGGAATCTAATCTAAAAATCCCAGTGAAGGTGACGCAGGGTCAATAGGCCAAATGGCCGACTCATGCTCCTACATTTCTCGAAACAGGAGGCTTTAGAGAGAGACGTAAAATACAAATAAAGATGAACCATTGTATTACACAAGTTCATCCTCACCCGGGGCCACACTTTATGCAGGATGTGAAACCATCAGAGAAGCTGCAGAAGAGGTTTGTGCGAATGATCCCAGGGATGGAGACCAGTTATGTACATAAATTGAAGAAGCTGTTGATCTTCTTCAAGAAGAGACAGCAGAGAGGAGATTTGATAAAGATGTTAAAACCATATGGGGTCTGCCCAGAATAGATTGGGAAAACCAGAGTGTTGCCATAGATGGAAAGATCCAGAACCATTGCATGGTATTTTAGAGTGAACACCAAAACATCTGTAGGCGAAACAAAGAAATACTTTCTGATGTAGCAAGTGTTTACAATCTGAAATGCATTTCCTGATTCAATTGTAATTCGAAAAGACAATTATCTAAAGAGAAATAAATTACAGGGATGTGGGAAAAGGCAGGAGTGTAGATAGCTGAGTTGGTTTTCAGAAAGCTGACATGAACTTGAAATGCTTAAATCCCCATGCATAAAAGGGAAATGCTGCACTGTTAGAGAGGCAGGACTGAAGGAATGCTGCACTGTCAGGGGAGCAGGACTGAGGGAATGCTGCACTGTCAGAGGGGCAGGACTGAGGGAGTGCTGCACTGTTAGAGGGACAGGACTGAGGGAATGCTGCACAGTCAGAGGGGCATTGCTGAGGGAGTGCTGCATTGTTAGAGGGGCAGGTCTGAGGGAATGCTGCACTGCCAGAAGGACAAGTCTGAGGGAATGCTGCACTGCTAGAGGGGCAGTGCCAAGGGAATGCTGCATTGTTAGAAGGGCAGTGGTGAGGGAGTGCTGCACTGCTAGATGGGCAGGACTGAAGGAATGCTGCACTGTCAGAAGGGCAGGACTGAGGGAATGCTGCACTGTCCAGAGGGGCAGGCCTGAGGGAATGCTGCACTGTTAGAGGGCAGTGCTGAAGGAGTGCTGCACTGTTAGAGGGCAGTGCTGAAGGAGTGCTGCACTGTTAGAGGGCAGTGCTGAGGGAGTGCTGCATTATTAGAGGGGCATTGCTGAGTGAGTGCTGCACTGTCAGAGAGGCAGGACTGAGGGAGCGCTGCATTGTTTGGGGGCAGGACAGAAGGAGTGTTGTGTTGTTGGAGGGGCAATGGTGAGGGAATGCTGCACTGTCAGGGGGCAGTGCTGAGGGAATGCTGCAATGTCAGAGGGGCAGGACTGAAGGAATGCTGCACTGTTACAGGGGCAGTGGTGAGGGAGTGCTGCACTGTCAGAAGTGCATGACTAAGAGAATGCAGCTCTGTCAGAGGGGCAGGACTGAGGGAATGCTGCACAGTTATAGAGGCAGGACTGAGGGAATACTGCACTGTTAGAGGGGCAGTGCCGAGGGAATGCTGCATTGTCAGAAGGGCATGACTGAGGGAATGCTGCACTATCAGAAAGGTAGGACTGAGGGAATGCTGCACTGTCAGTGGGGCAGGACTGAGGGAATGCTGCACTGTTAGAGGGGCAGGACTGAGGGAATGCTGCACTGTTAGAGGGGCAGGACTGACGGAGTGCTGCACTGTTAGAGGGGCAGGACTGTGGGAATGCTGCGCTGTTAGAGGGGTAGGACTGAAGGAACGCTGTACTGCTGATGGGCAGGACTGAGGGAATGCTGCAATATTAGGGAGCAGGACTGAGGGAATGCTGTACTGTTAGAGGGGCAGGACTGAGGGAATGCTGCACTGTTAGAGGGGCAGGACTGAAGGAATGCTGCACTGTCAGAGGGGCAGGACATGGGAATGCTGCACTGTCCAGAGGGGCAGGATTGAGGAAATGCTGCACTGTTAGAGGGGCAGTGCTGAGGGAGTGCTGCACTTTTTGAGGGGCAGGATTGAGGGAATGCTGCGCTGTTAGAGGGACAGAACATGGGAATGCTGCACTGTTAGAGCGGCAGTGCTGAGGGTGTGCTGCACTGTTAGACAGGTAGGACTGAGGGAGGGATGCACTGTTAGAGGGGCAGTGCTGAGGGAATGCTGCATTATTGAAGGGGATGTACTGAAAGCGATGTACATTGTCAGAGGGTTCGTAATGTTAGAGTGCTGAGGTTGGAGGTGCTTTTCAGATGAGATGCCAAACCAAGGTCCTATCTGCCTCCTGAAGTCTTGAAAGATATTGTATAAATACATGGCTCCCTGTCTGGAGCTTCAGTCGTGCTCATCTGTGGGTCTTTGGACAGCCATGGATCACAGTGAGTAAGAGTAACACAGATAGGCTGATCTCTGAGCATGGCCAATTACATTAGATGGTTTGCTACAGGTTTCTTCATTTGATCTCTCATATCCATTTCTGTCTGCCTGGCCAAAGTGTGCATCTCCACTTCCCTCCCTCCCCACCACCCCCCATCCACACATGCCCCCTTCCCATTCCCATCATCACCCCCCTCTCCTGAATTAGTCTCAATTTGCAACAATAAACGCAAACCTACAAGGTCATAGACTCTTCTATGGGATTTTGCTCAGTCATTCCCAAAACATCAATCTTTAAGCCCTAATAAAGGTAATTTTTGAGCTATTGATTTTATAATATACATTCTAGTAGCACAATCAGAGTAATGAATCATATCAGCTGTATGAGAAATAATAATGGGTGCAATCATAAAACTTGCCATTGAATCTAAGATATTATCTATAATCATAGTCCCACTGTACCACTGAAATGGGTTTATTTAGGCTCCTGATTTTCATTAAAATACCCATTTGAAACTATAACTGCAGTATAATGATTGGCTTTTTCACCCAAGTTAAAGAAATGCATGATTCTTTCTTCTCTTGATGCAATTTTTAAGTGTTTCTCATGTTAATGTGACTGAACTGGAAAAAGATTTGCTATCACAGCTAAAATATTAAAGAGTTGTGGGTTACAGACCTTTACTGCATGCAGGGAAATGTGACTGAGGTTCGCATTATAAAAAATCCAGAATCCCCTCTCCTTCCCCTAGACTCGTCCTAAATAAAGCCCCCCTGCTAATACCCAGGCCACAAAGGAGATTGGTCTATCTGTGTTATCTTTACTCAGCTCCCTCATTTTATTCCCTGGAGACACTGTCGACGTGTCTTGGTGGTAGTAATTTTCTGACGATAGACAAGGTCAAATCCCACTTTGAATTTTATCTGTCAAGAACAGTCACATTAGATGGATTCTCCATTCGTTTCTGCAGTGCAGTTCATATTCTGATTACACATGAGGAATTTAACCCATCTCACTGTAGTCATACAAAGAAACCCAAACTCCTGGCGCCATGCCAAATTATTAGTTATTGTATTGTTTGCTTCATATTGTAAAGAATTACAACATTCACAACAATTAATACTCACAACTTGTTAATAGATCATTTGACTACCGATCTGATTTTCCCTTACATGTGTCTACAAGAAACATTTACCCAAAATGCTCAGGAGGAAGGAGCCCCATCCTGTTTAATGTTTCTAGATTGTTACAACTCATGAACTCAGCAACCTCTCCTTAGTGTTGGCCACTACACTCACCTCTACAATAAGTGTTCCCCTGTCTTCCACCATGAAGACTGATGCAAAGTATCTATTCAGTTCCTCCGCTGTTTCTTTGTTCCTCATTACTACTTCTGCAGCCTGATTTTCCATGGTCTAATATCCAGTCTTGTGTCTCTCTTACCTTTTAGCTATTTAAAAAAAAATACTCTTGCAATTTTCTTGGTGTTCCACAGGGGTCAGTATTGGGGCCACTGTTGTTTGTAATATACATAAATGATTTAGAAGAGGGCACTATTGGTATGATCAGCAAGTTGACAGGTGACACAAAGATTGGTGGAGTAGCAGAAAGCATAAGGGACTGTCAGAGAATACAGGAGGATATACATAGACTGGAGAGTTGGGCGGAAAAGTGGCAGATGACTTTCAATCCAGACAAATGTGAGGTGATGCATTTAGGCAAGACTAATTATAGAGCAAATTATACAATGAATGGAAGAGCCTTGGGAAAAGTTGATGGGCAGAGAGATCTGGGAGTGCAGGTCCATTGTGCCCTGAAGGTTGCTGCACAGGTGGATAGAGTGGTCAAGAAGCATATAGTATGCTTGCCTTCATTGGACGGGGTATTGAGTGTAAGAGCTGGCAAGTCATGTTAACATTGTACAAGACATTTGTTCGGCCACTTTTAGAATACTGTGTACAGTTCTGGTCGCCACATTACCAAAAGGATGTGGACACTTTGGAGAGGGTGCAGAGAAGGTTTATGAGGATGTTGCCTGGTATAGAAGGTACTAGCTATGAAAAGAGGTTTAGTGGGTTAAGTTTATTTTCACTAGAAAAAAGGAGATTGAGGAGGGACCTGATTGAGACTTACAAAATCACGAAGGGTATAGACAGGGTGGATAGGGACAAGCTTTTTCCCAGGGTGAAGGATTCAATAATGAGAGGCCATGCTTTCAAGGTGAGAGGTGGGAAAGCTTAAGGGGGGGATACACGCGGCAAGTACTTCACACAGAAGGTGGTGGGCATCTGGAATGCGTTGCCAGCAGAGGTGGTAGAGGCAGGCACGGTAGATTCATTTAAGATGCATCTGGACAGATGTGTGAGTAGGTGGGGAGGAGAGGGATACAAATGCTTAAGAATTGACAGACAGATTTAGACAGTACATTTGGTTCAGCTCAGGCTTGGAGGGCTGAAGGGCCTGTTCCTGGGCTGTAGATTTTCTTTGTGCTTTCTTTGTTCTATATTACTAGCTCGCTCACCCTCATATTTCATCTCCTTTGCCTTGTTGCTTTTTTAGTTGTTCTCTGCTGGTTTTTAAAGGCTTCCGAAACCATGTTTGAATGCTTTCTCTTTTGCTTTTATGCTATCTGTACTTCAGTTGTCAGCCATGGTTGCCTCATCCACCCTTTAGTATGTTTCTTCTTCTTGGGATGAATTTCAGCTGTGCTTCCTCAATTACCCCCAGAAACTCCTGTCATTGCTGCTCCACCATCTTCCCTGCTAGGCTCCCCTTCTAATCAACTCTGGCCTTCCTTGTGTCTTTATAGTTATCTTTACTCAATTGTAATACTGTTACATCTGATTCCAGCTTCTCCCTCTCAAACTGCAAGGTGAATTCTATTATATTATGATCATTGTCCCCTAGGGTTCTTTCACCTGAAGCTTCCTAATCAAGTCTGCTGCAATACACATCACCAAACCCCAGAACTGCCTGTTCCCTAGTGGAGTGTACAGCAAGCTGCTCCAAAAATCATCTTGTGGATGTTCCACAAATTCCTTTTTCTTGGGAACCACTCCCAAACTAATTTTCCCAGTCCACCTGCATATTGCAGTCCCCTATGATGGTTGTAATTGTGCCTTTCTTACATGCCTTTTCCATCTGCTGATTTATTTTCTTTCTCACATTCTCACTGCTGCTTGGAGGCCAGTACACAACTACTATCAGGGTCTTTTTCCCTTTGCAGTTCGTCAACTCTACCCACACAGATTCTACCCCTTCTGACCCTATATCGCTACTTGCGATTGATTTGATTTAATTTCTTTTTAACAAGGCAACCCTGCCTTCTATGCCAAGTTGCCTGTCCTTTCATTAGGATGTGCATCTTTGGATATTTAGTTCTAGCCTTGATCCCCTTGCAGTCATATCTCTGTAATACCCACACCATTGTACCTGCCAATTTCAATCTGCGTTACATTCTTATTTACCTTGTTTCATGTACTGTGTGCATTTAAGTACAACACCCTCAATCTAGTGTTGATCGCCCCTCTGTCTCGTAGTTGTCCCCTCATCTGCTGTTCCTGAAGTTAGATTCCTAATCCTTTCTATACTCTCTGTCCTGCTACTTGGTAAAGAATATATAGAGTTGAAAAATGTGGTGCTGGAAAAACACAACAGGCCAGGCAGCATCCGAGGAGCAGGAGAATCAACGTTTTGGGCATAAGCCCTTCTTCAGGAATGAGGCTGGTGTGCCAAGCAGGCTGAGATAAAAGGTAAGGGGGAGGGGCGCTGGGAATACGATAGGTGGAAGGAGGTGAGGGTGATAGGCCGGAACGGGGGTGGGGACGGAGAGGTCAGGAAGAAGATTGCAGGTTAAGAGGGCGGTGCTGAATCCGAGGGTTGGGACTGAGATAAGGTGGGGGGGAGGGAAAATGAGGAAGCTGGAGAAATCTATAATATATAGAGCCATAGAAACAAGCCCTTCAGCCCATCATGCCTATGCCAACCAACAAGCACTAAACTACACTAATCCCATTTACCTGCACTTCGACTGTAGCTAACCATATCTCTAATTGGGCTAGTCTCTTCTCATGTCTCACTGTTGCCATAGAAAAATTTGCTATTCATCCTCTCTCTGCCCAGACTTCCTTTGGATGTGGGAAGCCCTGATGATTCAGTGATGATCAGAAGTTAGTGTTAAAAAGTTTCACATCCTGCCAGACCCCAATATAATATTTACATGTTATTGGAATATGATTGCTCAAACTGAGAATGGATGGATACAACAAGTGGCAATTGTGAGTCCTAATAAGAGGTGGCTGAAGTGTACAAAATATTATTATTAATCAGTGTTTTCTTTTCTTCTTTAAAATAAAGTAAATTACAGGAAACCTGTGTCGAGACTGAACAACAGAAAACAGTGACCACCCAGAATGCAACAAAATGGTTTGAGTGGGAAAGCGAGGGTGGCTGAGATTATTCACACGTACACATTAACAAAACACAGATATCTAACCGACTAGTTCAGAGCTTAATACTGGGAATGAGAAGCATGAACCTATAGTGGGTCTAGACCCCACCCCACATCCTTCCAGGACAGATAGAGGTGATGTGTTTGGAAGGTGCTGTTAGTTGGAGGAGCCTCGGAGAGTTGTTGCAGTTCGTTTTGTGGACGGGTACACATTGCTGCTGCTGTGTGTTGGGGGTGGAGGGAGTGATTGTTGAACTTGGGGGATGGGGTAATGTTTGAGTGTGGGCTGGGACAAGAGTGTGGGCTGGTGTCAAGCTCCTCAAGTGTTGTTGGAGCCATACTCATCCAGGGAAGGATGGAGTATTCCATAACACTCCTGATTTGTGCCTTGTCGATGGTGGGGCACCAGCCTTTGGGGTGGTGAGTCTTTGGGGTGGGGAGTCAACATCTGCTGAGTCATCCCCCATCTTTCAACATTTTCCAGAATTTTCCATGCAACTGAAACCCATCGCCCAATACTATCTTCTTTAAAGCCCTACCCACAGCCCTAGCTGTGTGTTCTCCAGGTCTCTAATCCCAGTATGATTCATTTGGAGCTTGTCCCAACAGAATAGCTCTCTCCTTCCCCAGTACTAATATCAATATCCCATGAATGTGCACATATTTCTCCCACACCATTCTTTGAGTCATATGTTTAATCTTGTTGACCCTATGCCAATTATCTGTGGCTCCAGTAGTAATCCAGAAATTATTACCATTTGGTTATGTTTTTTAATTCAGCTCCTAACTGCACATATTACCTTCTGTCTACCTACATTGTTGGCATTAGGTGGACCACTGCAACTGGATCTTTTCCTTCCCACACCAAGTTCCTCTGCAGCCCAAATGCGATATCCTGAACCCATGTATCAGGCTACAACTCTGCCTTCTATGCCAAGTTGCCTGTCCTTTCATTAGGATGTGCATCTTTGGATATTTAGTTCTAGCCTTGATCCCCTTGCAGTCACATCACTGTAATACTCACAACATTGTACCTGCCAACTTCAATCTGCGTTACATTCTTATTTACCTCGATTCTGGCCACAGAGAATAGCATTAGATTAGATTCCCTACAGTGTGGAAAAAGGTCCTTCGGCCCAACAAGTCCACACCGACTCTCCGAAGATTAATCCACCCAGTCCCATTTCCCTCTGGCTAATGCACCGAACATTATGGGCAATTTAGCATGTCTAATTCACCTAACCTGCACATTTTTGGACCTGTGGGAGGAAACCGGAGGAAACCCACCCAGACACGGGGAGAATGTGCAAACTCCACACAGACAGTCGCCCGAGGCTGGAATCAAACCTGGGACCCTGGTGCTGTGAGGCAGCAGTGCTAACCACTGAGCCACCGTGCTGCCCATGTACTCCCCTGATTATTGTAATATTACAAAAATAGATAAATCCCCTGGGCCATACCCATCCAGAGAAGTGTCAAGTATTCTGGGCCGGATATGATTTATCCTAGGTTTCTCTGGAAGCCAAGGAGGAGATTCCCAAGTCTTTGGCTTTGAACTCTATGTCATCAATGTCTCCAGGAATACTGCCAGAAGACTAGAGGAATGCAAATGTTGTTCCCTCGTTCAAGAAGGGGAGTAGAGACAATCTTGGAAATTATAGACCTGTGAGCCTTACTTCAGTTGTGGGTAAAGTGTTGGAAAGGTTTATAAGAGATAGGATTTATAATCATCTGGAGATGAATAAGTTGATTATGGATAGTCAACATGGTTTTGCGAAAGGTAGGTCATGCCTCACAAACCTTATTGAGTTATTTGAGAAGGTGACCAAATAGGTGGATGAGGGAAAGGTGGTTGATGTAGTATATATGGATTTCAGTCAAGCGTTTGATAAGGTTCCCCATGGTAAGCTACTGCATAAAATACAGAGGCATGGGATTGAGTGTGATTTAGTGGTTTGGATCAGAAATTGGCTAGCTGAAAGAAGACAAAGGATGGTGCTTGATGGGAAATTGTCATCCTGGAGTTCACTTACAAGTGGGGTATCACAAGGACCTGTTTTGGGTCCACTATTGTTTGTCATTTATATAAATGACCTGGATGAGGGCATAGAAGGATAGGTTAGTAAATTTGCGGATGACACTAAGGTTGGTCGAGTTGTGAATAGTGACAAAGGATGTTGTAGTTTACTGAGAGACATAAATAAGTTGCAGAGCTGGGCTGAGAAGTGGCAAATAGAGTTTAATGTGGAAAAGTGTGAGGTGATTCACTTTGGAAGGAGTAACAGGAATGCAGATTACTGGGCTAATGGTAAGATCCTTGGTAGATGAGCAGAGAGATCTCGGTGTCTATGTACATAGATCCTTGAAAGTTGCCACCCAGGTTGACAAGGTTGTTAAGAAGGCATACGGTATGTTAGCTTTTATTGGTAGAGGGATTTAGTTTTGGAACCATGAGATCATGCTGCAGCTGTACAAAACTCTGGTACAGCCATATTTGGAATATTGCGTACAGTTCTGGTCACCACATTATAGGCAGGATGTGGAAGTTTTGGAAAGGATTTGTAGAATATTTACTAGCATGTTGCCTGGCATGGAGGGAATGTGTTATGAGGAAAGGCTGAGGGACTTGAGGCTGTTTTCGTTAGAGAGAAGAAGGTTTAGAGGTGACTTTATTGATGTGTATAAGATAATCAGAGGGTTAGATAGGGTGGACAGTGAGAGGTTTTTTCCTCGGATGTGATGGCTAGCACAAGGGTCATAGCTTTAAATAGGACAGATGTCTTTATTTAGAGTAGTAGCAGGGGGGTGGAACGCACTGCCTGCAACCATAGTAGACTCGCCAACTTTAAGGGCATTCAAATGATCATTGGAGAGGCATATGGATGAGAATGGAATAGTGTAGGTTAGATGGCCTTCAGATTATTTCCACAGGTCGGTGCAACATCGAGGGCCGAAGGGCCTATACTGCACTGTAATGTTCTATGTTCTATGATTTCACCATTCCCAATTACAGCTACATTTCTCTTTACTCCCTCACTCTTGAATGGCTCACTATACTTTCATGTTATAGTCAGTTTGCTCATCCTCCCCACATCCTCCCTACTCTTATCCACAAAGGGAGCAAGAATCTCAAACCTGTTAAACACGGCCAAGGACTGAGGCTCCTTCAGCACTATCTTCTGGACCCCTCTACCTACCTTGTTGGTAGTTACACCCTCCTGTCCCTCACCACTGACTGAATTTGAGGTGGTTAATCTAAGAAGTGTGACTGCCTCCTGAAAAAAGCATCCAGCTAACTCACCCCCCTCCCCCCTCCCTGATGCGCCACAGTGTTCAAAGCTCAGACTCCAGCTCATCAATTTTGAGCCAGAGTTCCTCAAGCAATCAACTTTGCTATGGATGTGGTCACTACACATTATTTTAAAGGGGAGCCAATGTCCCAGTGGTATTATCACCGGACTGTTCATCCAAACACTCAGGTAATGTTCTGTGGACCTGGGTTTGAATCCCACTGCGGCATATCATGCAGGGACAGCACATTGCCTGGCCCTGCATCTCTATTTTATTTACTTAGTTCTCAATTTGTTTTTTTTAAATGTTCGAGTGGTCTTTTCGTTAAGTAGTTCTTGTATTTCTCCTATTTCCCTTCAACCTGAAAGTAATCTATAATATGCAAGTTAGCAGCTGTTGCCAACCAATGGAGTTACAGCTTTCCTGTGATGTCATCCTTTCTTTTGTGCTGGGACCCCGATCCTGGGCTTCAATTATCTTTAAAACAAAAACTTACAAACTGTGAGCCAGAAAAGCAAACATAAAAAAACTCCTCATCTCCTCTGCACCAAAGTGCCATGCCACCTCCAAAATCCCTGAACTATATATTCATTCAGGAAAATTGATGGCTTAGGCATTCCTGATGAAGGGCTTTTGCCTGAAAGGTCGATTTTCCTGCTCCTTGGATGCTGCCTGACTTGCTGTGCTTTTCCAGCAACACTCTAATCTAGACTCTGGTTTCCAGCATCTGCAGTCCTTACTTTTGCCTATATACTCATTCAGGTTGTGTCTTACTCCAGTCAGATCTCTCCTTCCTGACTGTGCGAAGCCAAACGGTCTCCCCTCTCCCAGCCAAGACTGTTCAACACCAATTGAATATTTCTTAGCTGTCAGTCAGCTAAGCACTATCTCTGATAAAACTAGCAACACAGATTTCTTCAAAGAAAATTTAATATGCTCTCTCTATGACCTATCTATGAGTTTTTTCACACAACAGTGACCAAGTAATTAATCTTCAGTTGATAGAGACTCCAGGCCCATCCAGGAGTATTAGCAACTTTGACTTGATTCTGTTACTTAACAAAAATCAGTCAATCTAAACAAAACAATTGCATTGGTACAGCATATTTAGTGTAATAAAATGTCCCAAGGTGCTTCACAGAAATATCATCAAACAGAATTGAATGCTGAGCCATGTAAGAGATATTAGGACAAGTAACCAAAAGCTTGATCAAAGAATAACGTCTTAAGGAATGTCTTAAATGAAGAGAAAAGAAGAAAAGTAAAAAAAATTCAAATTTTTGGGGTCAGGTAGGTAGAATATACATTTGCATTTTGTAAGTGAAGAATTAGAATCCTTTTTTGCTACAGATGTCCAAAGCTGTGGTTGTATTTAGGTATTGAGATAATAGAGAAACTAATAGCAAATTCAAAGCCAAATGGGCTTTATGCCATGAAGAGATAGATGTCAACAGAGAAAATACAGAGATGGCATGATGCATTAAATATTTCAGTCAGATTTCGTTTTATCATTAAGCAACAAGCTGATGCAAACATGTTTATATGGGTTACAACATGCATCTATTGTGTGCTGCTTTGGCAGAAAGGCATTGTTGTAATATTGAACACCAAATGTCTTACTTCATCTGTCCAGAATCTGCTTTCTCTGCATCCTCCTTTTTTTCACTTTGTGTCAAGGGACCCTCCAGCTCAGTGTGGAGAGATTTCTAACTGGTATCTCAGAAAATATTCTCTTCATTGAAACATTTGGGTGATGTTTTAGTCATGAACTTGTACAACAAAAGAATGGTCAATCATAATGTCTACAGTGGTTGCTAAATCATGAGTTTGTTGAGTTCTCAGATTAAGTTTAAACTCCATTATCTCAATGCACTCCTGGCTGATCTCCTATCTTCCACACTTCACGACCTTCAGCTAAGCCAAACCTATATCTTAACTCAAACTAAAGTCCGTTCACCCATCATTGTGATGTTTGCTGCCCGACATTAGTACCTGGTGAAGGTATGCCTCAATGTAAAATTTCCACATTGTTCTTTAAAAGTTCTTCCATGGTCTCACCTTTCCCTATTTCTGTTTCTTCCAGCTCTAGTGGGTGGCACAGTGGCACAGTGGTTAGCACTTCTGCCTCACAGCGGCAGCAACCTGGGTTCAATTCCTGCCTCAGGCAACTGTGTGGAGTTTGAACATTCTCCCTGTCTGCATGGGTTTCCTCCCACAGTCCAAAAATGTGCAGGTTAGGTGAATTGGCCATGCTAAATTGCCTGTAGTGTCAGGTGAAGGGGTAAATGTAGGGGAATGGGTATGAGTGGGTTGCTCTTCGGAGGGTCAGTGTGGACTTGTTGGGCTGAAGGGCCTGTTTCCCCACTGTAAGTAACCTAATCTACACCCATCCAAGGTCTCTCAGCTCCTCCAATTTTGGATTCTTGAGTATCCTTAATTTTAATCACTTCACCATTGTTGGTGGCGTCTTTATTACTTAGGTCCTCAATTCTGGAAATTGTTCCCTAAACATCTTCATCTCTCCATGTCTCGCTCATCTTTAAGGTGCTCCTTAAAATTTACCTTGATAACTGTCCTCAAACATCCTTTTGTAGCTCAGTGGCATAGTGATAATTGCTCCTGTGATGCACTTTGGGATGTTTATTGTATTACAGATGATTTGGAGATGCCGGTGTTGGACTGGGGTGTACAAAGTTAAAAATCACACAACACCAGGTTATAGTCCAACAGGTTTAATTGGAAGCACAACCTTTTGGAGTGCTGCTCCTTTGTCAGGTGGTTGTGGAGGACACAATTGCAAGACACAGAATTTATAGGCTATAAATTCTGTGTCTTACAATCGTGTACTCCACAATCACCTGATGAAGGAACAGCGCTCTGAAAGCTAGTGCTTCCAATTAATCCTGTTTGAGTATAACCTGGTATTGTGTTAAAAGTCTTGTTGCAGTGCTTAGAGGACAGATTAAGCCTCCTGTTAGGTTTACTTTAATAAATCATACTTTTCTGAGTGATAATATTTTAGCTATTTTGGGTAGATATGCCCACTTCTGTCTAATAAGCAGAAGTACCTGCATTGAATTCAGATGACCACAGTCCCATTAAAACCTAACATTCCTGAGAAACACTTGCAGCAATGAAAGTGGGTGATCACCTTGGCAGTTTTATTGCTGAACTCTTTTTCCAATGTTTTCTCTTGGTCTATGTTCTAAAACAACAATAATGTCTGAGTTGGTGTATTGGGTGCAGGTTTAGAATGAGGAATCAAACGCAAGATTAAACTATTAAAGGATTAGAAAAAAAGGCAGGTGCATCTTCTTTATACAAACAGTCATGATGAAATGCAATTCATTTGTAGCATTAATGGGATTGAGGCAGAAATTAATGTTTACGCTGAAGATTAGACTTAAGCTTTCTTTTTCCTTCTGGTTCCTTGTGCTTTATATATAGCTCAGAGCTGACAGAATCAAGTTGAGATGTGAGTCTGATTGACTTCTAATACACAATAATCATAAAATAAATAACATTATTAAGGATTAATTGCTCTTTCATACAGTGGAGGTTCCTATTTCTCTTTAAAATCCAGCTTCTTTAAAAAAATATTGAAGAGTTTTTGCTCACCAAATTAGACTTTCCAAAAGACATAGTGTTTAAAATGCTGATCTTGTGGTGTATCTGAAGCAGGACTGACAATCAATCATATCAAATGACATTAAGAATTTTTGCGAAGCAATCAATGACAATACTAAGGAAATTTTTCTGCTCTTAGGAATGAGCTGAACGTAACAGCTCACCATGACAACCAGATACTGATGAGGTCATTAATGTCTGGTTGTTAGGCAGGCAAGTTGAAGACTGCTGAGCAATATTTTAGTTAAAGAACTTCTGATGTCAGCACTGCTTGCAAGGTCTGCCTAATTGCACATGATGGTACGTTCTTCCACTGTTTCCAGTCTTTGGGGGTCTAGGGACACCATGGTGCTGTTAGGAAGGGAGCTCCAGGATTTGAGCCAGTCAGTGCATGAACAACAATATTATTCCAAGCTTTGGTGGTGTGTGGCTTGGAGGGGAAATTGCAGGTGATGCTGCTCCTAAGCTTCTGCTGCTCTTGTCCTTCTAAGTCATAGATTCCCAAACTATTTTCTGATGTGGCTCCATTTTATCTTTCAAGTGGCCCCAGCAAAAATGAAATGGCAAGAGAGTAGCACAGTAACACTCAATATGTCACAATTAATGTTCACATATAAATCAACTCAGACTATACATTTCAATATGAAAACCTGGTTTTGTCAAGCACTTTACAAAAATGTACTCGAGACATTATACACGAGTGAACTAAGGGAAGGTGTTATTGTAATGATTATGCCTTAGTCTTGTAAGGGACATGCTCTAGGTTCATGGGTTTGAATCCCACCATGGCAGATGGTGGAATTTGAATTTCATTCATAAACCTGGAATTTAAAAATGAATCAAATGTTGTTTGTTGTTATATTCACTAGTGTGCTTTACAGTAAACTCTGCCATCTTCACCTGGTCGGCCCTGTGGGGGTCATTGCTCAGCATGTATTGCACTAACAGAGGGTCACTATGAAGGAAAGCTGCACTGCCAGAGGAGCTGTACTAAGTAGGTGCTGCATTGTTGGAGGGGTAGGATTGAGGGCATGCTGCACCGTACTATTTTTGGATAAGGTATTAAATTGAGCTTCCACCTGACCTGTTACTTGGTTTTGAAAAAGATGCCGTGAAAGAAGAGCAATGTGACAGACAAAGGGAGTTTTGTTTATCTCAGTGTCCTGGTCCAATGTTTATCCCTCAACCAATATCATTAAACACATGGTTTGGACATTATCTCATTGCTGTTTGTGAGAGTTTGCTATGCACAAATAGGCTGCAACATGTTCTACATTACAACAGTGACTATGCTTCAAAAGTAGTCACTGGATGGGTCACTGGACCCAAAATGTTAACTGTGATTTCTCTCCACAGATACTATCAGACCTGCTGAGATTTTCAAGCATTTTCAGTTTTTGTTTCCAATCCCCAGCTTCGGCAGTTCTTTTGGTTTTTATGCTTTAAAAATAGTTAATTAGCAGTGAAATGCTTTTGGAAATTGTGAAAGTGTAATAGAAATGTAATTTTTTCATGTTAGCTGCCTAGTTTTGATATCTCTGACATCCTGTGGTGTCGTCTTCCACGACACTGAGGTAGGATAATCTAGCTGTGCAGAAAGTTTATCGATAAGACCATAAGAAATAGGAACAAGAGCACACCGTTCGGCCCCTTGAATCTGCTCTGCATTACAATAGGCTCATGGCTGATCTGACATTCCTCACATCTACTTTCCTGCCTATTTTCCCTCTAATTCTCAATTTCTTTACTGAATAAGAATCTATGAGAGCCTCAAATATACACAAGAATCTGCCCCACAGTTTTCTGTGGCAAAGATCTCCAAAGACGTACTATTGCCCTAGAGGAGAAATTCCTCCTTAAATTGGCATCCCTTTATTCTGAGACTATGCCCTCCGGTCCCAGACTCAACCATGAGGGGAAACATTCTTTCAGCATTTACCTTGTCAAGCTCCTTAAACATTCTATGTCTCAATGAGATCACCTCTCATTCTTCTAAACTTCAGTGAGTCCCAACCTGTTTATCCTTTGTTCCTAAGACAATCCCTCCATACCTGGGATCATCCCAGTTAACCTTCTCTGAACTTTGTTCAATGAAACAATAGAGACGTGACTGAATTAAAGTGCCTCTGATTTAAATTGCTTACATGTCTAATGAATTTTTAAATTAAATGATGGGAGCATATTAAACATCCTGTGGTGTCCTCTTCCACAAGCACTGAGGTAGGATAATCTAGCTGTACGGAAAACTTATAGATAAGACCATAATAAATAGGAACAGGAGCACCAATGGCAGTGCAGTGCTCCTTCAGTATTGCACTGAATGTCACTTTGGATATGAATATATAAAGATATGGTAAGTACAAAGTTAAACAGCCTGAGTAACTTACCCTCTCTGGATCCTTCAGTATCCTGCAAGAACCAGTTGTAATCATATTTCCTGAATAAGCATCAAGGCATACTCAGCCAAAACTTGGCAATGTAATTCTCCCTCAGCTTGGCTGCTGGCAGCACACCTTACCTCTAAACCAGTGTCAATTGTTCATGTCACTTCAGGGCTTGAACTTATCAAGTCCTGGAATGAGCAGCTTGCCTTATCAAGACAGGCTAGACAGGATATCTGGAACTTAGGAGAGTCAGAGGTGAATTAATTGAAGCATACAAGACCTGAGTGGACTTGACCAAGTGGATATGGAAATGGTGTTTCATCTTGTGGTGGGGATGTAGAACTAGCAGGTCATGGTTTAAAAATAAGGGCTCTCTCATTTAAGACAGCGATATGGAAAATTATTTTCTTTCTGAGGGTTGTGAGTCTTTGAAATTCCCTGCCACAAAAGGCAATGGATGTAGAATCTTTAAATACTTTTAAAACAGAGGTACCTAGATTCTTGACAACCAAGAGGATGAAATATTATTGGGGATGTATGAGAATGTAGAATTGATGTTAAAATTAGATCAGCCATAATCTTATTGAATGGTGGAGCAGGTTTGAAGGCCAAGTGGTCTACTTTTGTTCTTTGATCATGTCTATATGTTCATATCCAAAGTGACACTCAGTGCAATACTGGGGGAGCACTGCACTGCCGTTGGTGCTCTTTTTCAGATGAAACATTAAACACTGGCCTTTTCAGCTGGACCCTAGGACACTATGTTAAAGTAGAGCAGGGGTGTTATCCCCAGTGCCCTGGCAAAAGTTGCCTATAGTTGTTTTTTCTATTGCTCAGACCTCGGGGTCTTTGCGCAGCAGCCAATTCCTAAGGCAGCATTACATGCTTGGAATGCCACTGCCATGGCAATCAATCTGTATGGTACCTCGAAGCAACCACGCAGCTAAGAAAGAATGTTGCTTTTGGCCAATATCTACTGCCCAGTCAGCACAACAAAAACAGATTATCTGGTCAATGTCACATTGTTGGCCACATTCATCATAAAAAAACATGTTGGCAAAATACTGATATCAGCTTGTATTGCTGAAGAAGCAGAATACTCTTAATCCTTGATTCTAGAATATTCAGACTTGACTATTCCAACAATCTCCTGTTTAACCTTCCATCTACCACCCTCCATTACCTTCACATCATTGCAAATTTGATTGCTCATATCTCAATTTGCATCGACTCCTGTTCACTATTCACTCCTGCCTTCAATGAGTATACTAGGTCAGGTGAACGCCATGCTGATTTAAAAGTTGAATCCTTCTATCGCCTTACTATTTCCCATGTGTCTAATCACATTAAGTCCCATACCTCTCTGAAGTCTCTGCATTCCCCCAATTCTGACCTCTTGAACATCTCTGATCTAAATCATTCTGCTATTGGTGGCTGCACCTTCAATTCCCCTGTTTCTGCTTTCTGGAAATCCTTCCCTAAATCTTACCACCTCTCTAACTCTCATTCCATTTTTTAGATGCTCCTTATATAGCTTGGTGTCAAAAGTTGTTTGATAGCTCCCCTTCCTGCGAAAAGGCACTATGTAAAAGGTGCTTTATAAATGCAAGTTGTACTCAGCCACAATTAAGCCTGAGGTGTGGTTTTCCATAAGAGATCCAGCCTGAGACAGAAGGGAATGGGAAAAGTATTCTTCTATCCTCTGTGGGGGAAAGGAAGACAAAACTGTGTACATTGGTGAAAGGGGATCAAATTTCACCTCCTGAGAGTGATCCTAAATATTCAGACACGGACCTGTTCTGTTCCTAAGTGTGCTGCCTGCATAAGCAGTGGAAAATGATCCAATCACGAGGGAATTGAATAAAGACTTGAAGGGTAAAAAATTGCAGAACTGTGGATAAAGAGCAGGGCTATGAGATTTTTTTGGATATTCCTTTCAAAGAGCTGGATGGTTTCATTCTCTGCCATAAAATTCTATGAATCCATAGCATCCTATTTGTGGCCTTTCTGTTTCTGTCTAATCAGAGCAGAGCATTAGTCTGAGGCTGCTGGATGTGACATTAACACTGTGATAACATATATTTAAAGCAATAGATGAATCATTTCTGAAAGTTCAAGATGATATTGAACAGGGTTTGATTTAGCTTTCTTGTCTTATTAGGCATAATAATCCCACTGAACAGAATGATTAAGTATTGCATGAACATTGGAGATGGGGAATTGGGAAATTAGAAAAGCCGCAAAATCAGAATGCTACTTGGTGTTAACTATGATGTGCAATTGGCAAGTTAACTATTATTTAAAATATTTAGGCTAACCTTTTTTATTCTTAAGATATGGGTGCCAGTGGCTAGGCCAACCTTTATTGCTGATCTCTCAAGAAGGCAATGGTGAGCTTCCTTCTGTAAAGTATAGGTACACCCACAACGCTGTTAGCAAGGGAGTTCAGGATTTAGGCCAAATGATAATGAAAGAATAGCAATATAGTTCCAAGTCAGGATGGTGTATGGCTTGAAGCAGTACCTGAAAGTGATGATATTTCATTGCATCTGAACTTGTTCATCTAGATGATACAGATTATATGTATCTGATTCATCAGAATCAATGTTTATACCTGAGAATCATTTGTGCACTTACCAGGCAACGTGATCTGACATGATTATTGTTCATTGCTCTAGGTTCAAAAAAGATGATCAATTCAATTAAAACAAATAACTTTGCAGAAGTACATGAATTTCCTTGCCACAATTCTATCACTGAGAATGTACAGAAATGTGGCATTCTTGGGTGTGTTGTACAGACATGTACAAACCCAGCTCTATTCAACCCGACAAAGAATTTACATTATTACAGCACGGTGAAAGATTTTGTGAAGCCAAATTGACAGCTTTTCTATTATAAAAATCAAACCTACACGGGAATATTAAAATGACTGTAACAGTTTAAGAAGGCACTTCACCATCACTCACTTCTCTGGGGCAATTAATGATGGACAATTCATTTTTGCCCAGCCTTTGGTGCCCAAACCAGAAATTTCTTGAAATGACTGAGCTGGTCAGGCAGCTTGCTCACTGTGTAAGTCCAAATGGAATGTAGCTGAGTATCTCTGCAATGGTTGAGCTCCCCACCCTCCCCCTCCGACTGACTGTAGCTAGGAGACTTGCTGCTGAAAGCCCTGACGTAGACAAGCAGGAGGCTGGAAGAACACAGCAAGCCAGGCAGCATCAGGAGGTGGAGAAGTCAACATTTCAGCTGTAGCCCTTCTTTAGGACTGAGGGTGGGTTTAAGAGGAGCTGAAGATAAACGGGGTGGTGGCGCAGGGTGGTGAGGTGGGGTTGGAGGTACAACCCGGTTATCAATGGGAGGAATGAAACTGATTGGTGGCTAGGAGGAAGGTCGATGAATGGAAAGGAGGGGAAGGGGCTGGGAAGGGAGTTAGGGAATGGGAAGGGAAGTTATTTGAAACTGGAGAATTCAATGTTGAGTCCTCTGGGCTGTCAGCTGCCCAGACAGAAGATGAGTGTTGTTCCTTAAATTTGCAGTCTGATTCAGTGTAGCAAAGGAGGAGGCCAGGAATAGTCATGTTGGAAAGGGAGTGGGAAGGGGAATTAAAATGGGTGGTGACTGGGAGGTCCGGTCAGGCCTGCGGGCCTGGCTGGGATGCTCGGCAAAACGTTCCCTTAATTTACTTTTGGTCTCACCGATGTAGAAAAGACCCTATCAGGAGCACCGAATACAGTAAATTAGGTTAGAGAAGAGGCAGGTCAACCTTTGTCTCACCTGGAAGGTGTTTGAGGCCCCGGATGGAGGTTGCGGGGGGGGGGGGGGGGGGGGGGGGGGTGTGCCGGCAGGTTTTGAGTCTTTTCCGGGTGCAGGGGAAGGTACCTGGGGTCCGGGGAGGGGGGGGTGGTTAGTGAGGAGAGTGCACGAACCAAGGATTGGTGAAAGGAATGGTCCTTGTGGAAGGCAGAGAGGGTGAGAAGGTGAAGCCCTGGTGTACCCATCACCACAATGAATACTAAGGTTTCAGGTGCTTTGGGAATGGAGATGTTGTCAGTAACTCATGCATGTCGAACACTAATTCCAATTCATTTATGCAAGTGGGAGGCTGGTCTTTTATTATTTTCTGTGTTCTCATCTGTCCCTTTTGGTTTTCCTTCCCGTTTTGCTCACTCAGTCTATCTGTGTTGAGAAGAAAGACAATTACTGTAAGATTTGAGAGCCCCAGCAGGAGATCATGAGCAAGGTTCAGAAGTTGTGCTTCTTCTGATGAATTTGTAAGGGACAGCATGTTTACAAAAACTAAGAAGGGAAGCTTGTTTTGAGATGTTGGCCAGATCCTGAATCAGCAGCCTCTGGCATTCATTCCAAATACAGAATCATCTCGAAGGCAGACTGAGTTTATTCTTAAAAGATTAAACAGACTGTAACTCTTTACTCTAGAAAAGAGAAGACTGAAGGATGACCTAATAAATGAAGGAGTTTGTTCAAGAAGACATAGAGAAAATATTTTCATTTGTCAGTGAGACCAGAACCGAGGATTATCAATACAATGTAGTCACTCATAAAGCCGATTGGAAATTCAGGAGAAACTTCTTTACTTAGAGAGTGGTGAGAATATGGAGCTCACTTGCACCTAAGCTGTTAAGATGCATTACAGGGGAAGCTGGATAAACACAGGAGGAAGGGGGGAATAGAAGGACATGTCGATGGGGGAGATGAAGAAGGACAGGAGAAAGCATACATGGAACAGAAATGTGTTTAGCCTTATGGACTATTCATTCCTTGTATTATGTAACCAATTTATGTAAACCAAGTCATTGATGTGGCTTGGCAGCAGTGAGTGCGCTCCTGGTACTATTAGTGTAACCATGATTTTTTTAAAAATCACACAACTCCAGGTTACAGTTCAACAGGTTTAATTGGAAGCACATTCGCTTTCGGAGGGTCGCTCCTTCATCAGGTGATGGGAGCAGCGCTCCGAAAGCTAGTGTGCTTCCAATTAAACCTGTTGGACTATAACCTGATGTTGTGTGATTTTTAACTTTGTACACCCCAGTCCAGCACCGGCATCTCCAAATCATGATTTTTTTATTCATTCTTGGATGTGAATGTCACTGGCCATGTCAACATTTATTGATCATCGGAAGTACTGATGTGATTATTCTTGAACTGAATGGTAGAGTGGATCAATTCAAATGGTAACTAAGATTCCACCTCATTGTTATGGGCATGGAGTCATTATGTTGCTCAAAGTTGGTAAGGATAGCATTTTTCCTTTCATAGGGGGCATTGGAACCAGAAGTCTTTACAAAGATTTGGTAGTTTGCTGTTCACTATTACTGAGACTTCCTTTTTATTTTACATTTATCCATGAATTGAATTTAAATTCCACCAGCTTCCATGAAATGAGACTTAAGTCAATGCCCTCAAACAATTAAATGAAGATTTGAGATTACTAATCCAGTGGTGTTGCCATTATACCACTGTCCTTATAACTGAAATGTAATCTATTGATTCCCCACACAAGAGTGAAGGCTTGGTTTAGGGGTAACCTTCCTGTGAAACAAAATGCCTGAACTTTGAGCATCTTTCCAACCCCACTTCAGCTCTGCCATCCCATGGTATCCTCTTCCTGACAGCAACCTAATATTTTACAGCATTGTACACTGGAGTAGTATTTAATTCTGTTGTAGGACTTTATGATTGGTGTGTGTCTCTCCACAGGTCTGGCAGTGTGGGGGCAGTGTCGAGGTTCTCCCTTGTTCCAGACTTGCTCATATTGAGAGAGCTCACAAGCCCTACACTGAGGATCTGACTGTCCATGTCCGTAGAAATGCACTGAGGGTAGCAGAAGTCTGGATGGACGAGTTCAGAAGTCATGTCTACATGGCCTGGAGCATTCCAATTGAGGTGGGTCAATAGGAAGCAATCTGCTAATCCACTTACTTCCTTTGATGGATCTGATTGCTTGCATTTTAGAAGAGAAGATGCACATCTCCAAATATTGTCACCAAGATGCCATCATCACCTGGCTCCAACCCTACTTCACCTCATCTGCTGCTGAAACCTTCATTCATGAACCTCTAGACTTTTGCACAGGGGAGATGGGAGCTATCCTGGGGTGTCTGACAATATTCCAGAAATCAGACTAGTAAAATTTGCAGCCCCCCCCCCCCATCTTAACCTCTTGACTCAAACTTATTGATTATTTGATGTTAAAACCCTCATGTCTGTTGCTCCTCTGAGTGTCAGTGAGAGTGGGGAGTGAGGGCTTTGGCTATTTGAGAGCACTTATAATCCCTACATTGAGTATCTGACAGTCCATGTCCATAGAAATGCACTGAGAGTAGCAGAATCTGGATGGACAAGTTCAGAAGTCATGTCTACATAGCCTGGAGCATTCCAGTTGGCCTTTCAGTTAATATGCTGCTCGCGTCTGAAAAGCCTCCAATTTCTCCTGAATGATATGCATGAGTTTGTTTAATAACATAAGGTCAGGCATGATTGAGCTACACCAGCCTGGGGAAAGAGACACACACAGCTTCAGAAGGCCTTTTCTGTGTATGTTCACCTAATGTAAAGCCATTTCTAACTTTCTGTGTGCGTGTTCTTAATTTTACCTGATCAAAATTTCACTTTATCAATGAAATAACTGATGGGTAACAGCAGAAGTATTGAGCAGTAATTCACTGGGTTATTATAGGAGATGCACAAGTAATTTGAAGAGAATTAAAGTTGATGAAGTGTTCGAAGTCTTGATTGAAATCACCGCAGGGGTAGCCATGGGTCAGTAGATGTGCATTGATTCTCAGTCGTAATGTTCAAATTTTAGTTCAATCACTTGAATGCATCATTGTGCTCCCCTGTCAGTGGGTTTGAAAGCAGAAGGGTCACTTAAAATCCAACCTTTTCATTACATTTGTGCCAGCCCTTACCACACCCCAACTTTACCAGCTGTGTGGAAGCATTGGACAGACTACCTGCTGTTGGTCAATTGAAGCCCTCAAATGAGCTAATCATGCCCACTTAAAGACTTTATTCTGCTGCCACTTGTGCCAGGAACACCATGCCAAATCATCAGCTGGGAGGTTTCCCTTTTAAGTGGCCCTCTTGTGGCACAGGCGTAGTTTCCCTACCCCTGGACTGGGAGGTTTGGGTTCAAGTCCCACCTGCTCCAAAGGTAATAACATCTCTGAATGGGTTGATTAGGAAAATAGGTTAAATCTAAAAAAAATGCTGCCATGCCCCACCGCTCCCATGCCAGAGTGTTGACCTTCCAAGCCACCCCTCTCCAATGTTCCCATTCCTCACAAACTCTGAGCACCCACACCCTACCACCCCCGCCAACCTTGACATTATGGTACCCAGCAAGAACCACAACCACAACCAATGAGATTGAGCACAATTCACCTTCTCAAGCGCTGACTACAGTACCGGCAGTGGCCACTGCTCCTGGTGACGCTGCTAATACTAGAGAGCTGCCAGCCTCTGATTGTCTTCTCATCTTGAGGAATGGAAATCCTGCTTCCAGCCTATTAAGAGTCAGTCAGCTATTAAATGGACTTGAGGAGATTATTCTTTGCCTGAATAGGCCAGTCTGAGGTTTTTGTTGGGAGAGGTTGTATACTGGAACCATGGTGCCCTTCAAAAACCAACCCATAATCTTAGCTGATGATCCCAGAGCCGTGCTAAGATAGTATCATTAATGCAATTTTTCAGACATTAAACTGAGGCCCTCTGCCCTCTCAGGAGGCTGTAAGACCTTTCATGTGGCTAGTCTGAAGAAAAGCAATGGAAATTCTCTCCAGCATCTTGGTTCAATATTTATCCCTGAGCCAACATCCCTGAAACAGGTGATCTCGCCATTATTGAACTGCTCTTGTAGAAGCTTTCTGTTCACAAATTGGCTGTCCTACATTATCAGAGTGAGTACACTTCCAAAGGATGTAATTGGCTGTGAAGCACTTTGGTGATGAAAGATGCTATACAATTAGTTTCTTGTTTTCCAGTTAACGGAATTACTTTTTTCAATGTTTTCCTCCAATTTTATAACATTGGTGAAGTTTTAAAATGACCTTTGATGACTTAAAGCAGTGAAGCTTTCATGTTAGAGATGTCTGACTGACCATCTCCATATCTCATGAAGCAAGCCCTCTACAATAACACCTTGCATTTATGTAGTGCCTTGAATGTAGAGAATGGTGTCACATAGCTTCACAAAGATGATGAAGAAAAATAATTAATGAGCCAAAGGGAGTTTTAAAGGGTGATCTAACTTTTGGTTGAAGGTATGGGTCTTAATGGAGGAAAGAGGCAGGAAACTGCAGATTATTGTAGGAACACTGCATTTGGTTTTGCAAAAAATATTTGGAAAGGAGTCTTAACTTCACTTAACTTTTCATTAAAGTGCAATTTAGATGCCTTCAAGCGACTGAGTGAATGAATTAATTCTGTCTTAACAAATTATAAGAATCCATCAACTAGGCATATATTAAGTCCTGATCATTGGTTACAAAATCAGCTGAATATTGCTTCAACTGTTAGTTTAAATGATTTGATTAACTAACTCACACCAAATCCTGTTCACACATCACCCCACTGCTTCCTGACTACATTGACTTCCAATTAGCAATGCTTTGTTTTAAAATTCTCATCCTTGCTTTAATTCCATCCATGGTCTCACCCCTCACCTATTCTGTACTCATTTCTGGCTCCCTGTTCTGTGTTTCTCTAATTCGCATCTCTAATTTTCATTGATGCTGTGCTTTTACATGTCTGGGCTCTGAAGTTGGGAGTTCCATCCCCAAACCTTTCCACTTCTTTACTTCTCTGTCCTCCTTTAAAAATGCTTCCTAAAATCTACCACTTTCAAAAAGCCTTTGGTCAGCGAGTTTCGAGAAGATTTGTAGCTGAAGTTGAGGTTCTGGATGTAGGTTTGTTCGCTGAGCTGGAAGGTTCGTTTTCAGACGTTTTGTCACCATACTGGGTAACAGCTTCATCTGGAGGCTCACTGAAGATGTTACCTAGTATGGTGACAAAACGTCTGAAAACGAACCTTCCAGTTCAGCAAGCAAGCCTACATCCTTTGGTCAGCTATCCAACTTCTTCCTGTTGCTTGATGTCAAGTGTTTGATCACACTCCTGTGAAGTGTCTCAGAGAATTTTATGATGTACATAAATGCTAATTGTTTTGTCATGTTATCTAAATGCTTTCATTAAGGAAAATATTATATACGCAGTTCTTCCAGTTGTAATTATCTGGGAGGATTTAAGACTTACGTGCTTTGTCCTTTTTCTTCTTGTGTCTGCAGAATTCAGGGATTGATATTGGAGACATTTCAGACAGAAAAGCTCTGAGGCAGAGATTACAGTGCAAAAGCTTTAAGTGGTATCTGCATAATGTGTACCCTGAGATGAGAATGTATGTGGATACTGTGGCCTATGGTATGGTAAGGACAGCTTCCTATTACTCATGGGGTAAGGTGGAGGGTGTAAGATGGTATGAACAGGGCATGAGGGTGTTGTGTTGGGGGGGAGGTACAGTGGGTGAGAAGTGAGGGATAGAGGGTATACATCAGAGGCAAAAATCCCAGAGCATTGAGGTGGCTATTTTAAACAGGCTGCCTCAGCCCTCCACACTGTTTCCTGTGTCCAACTCCAGCTCCCTGAGCAGAATTCCAGCCATTCAGAGAAAATTCTCCTAAGTCAGGTTTGGAATGTCCAGAAATTTCACAACTCTGGGCACCAGATTCAAGAGTGAAAGTTCAAGCCTATGAATCTATTTGTCAAACAATATTTCCCTTTCATAAAACCATGTTGACTCTGACTAATCATAATTAGGGTGGCACGGTGGCACAGTGGTTAGCACTGCTGCCTCACAGCGCCAGGGACCCGGGTTCAATTCCCGCCTCAGGCAACTGTCTGTGTGGAGTTTGCACGTTCTCCCTGTATCTGCATGGGTTTCCTCCCACAGTCCAAAAATGTGCAGGTTAGGTGAATTGGCCAAGCTAAATCGCCTGTAGTGTTAGGTAGGGGAATGGGTCTGGATGGGTTGGTCTTTGGAGGGTTGGTGTGGACCTGTTGGGCCGAAGGGCCTGTTTCCACACTGTAAGTAACCTAACCATAACATGATTTTCCAAGTTCTTTCTTACTCTCATGAATAATAGATTCTAGCATATTCTCTAATAATAAATATTCTCTCAGGCTAACAGACCTGTCGTACCCTGTTTTCTCTCTCTCCTATCTTTCTTCAATAGCACAGTAAATATTTGTTACCTTCCAATCCACTGGGACTGTCACCGAATCTAAGGAATGCTGGAAGGTCAAACTAGTGATCCACCATCTCTGCATCCAGAGCACAGGCCCTCAGGTCCTGGAGACTTGTTGACTTTTAATCCCATTGATTTGTCCAGTATTTTCTCTTGACAAATTAATTACTTTATAATTCCTCACTTTCAACCCCAAAGTTAATTCCAGGATCCAGATCAATATTTATCACACAAACGTCACATAAAACAACAATTCACCTAGTCATTGTCTTTGTGCTGTTTTGGGATCTTGCTGTGTGCACATTATCAGCTGAGTTTCCTACATTGCTTCCAAGAGTAAGGGTACAGGAAATGCAAAGTGATTAATTTTGGTTGAAAGAGCATGAAGAGATAAGATAAAATAAAGGACACAACTCTAAAAAGGGTGCAGGAGCAAAGGGAGCTGGGCCAATATGTATATAAGTTATTCAAGGTGCAGAACAGGTTTGAGAGCAGTTAATAAATCATGCAGTCTTTATTAGTTGCAACATGGAATGCAAAAGACTGTATGAAATGTATATTTGGCCTTAACTGGAGTATTAATTGCAGGTTGGTAAGGTTGTGAAATTAGAAAGAAGACAGAAAAGGATCATCAAAAGACTAAGGAATGAAGGAGTTCATTTATAAAGATAGTTTGGAGAAGCTAGGACTGCTTTGCTTGAAAACAGACTGAGGAGATCTGTTTTGATGGATTGGGACAGATTAGCTAGGGATACATGTTTCCCATTTGTGAAGGGATTGAGAATGAGAAGGCACAAGTTTAAAGTAATTGGTAAAAGAAATGAAAATCATGTGAGGAAGAAGTATTTTCCGTACAGCAAGTGGTTCAGGCCTGGAATGCACTGCTTGAGTGTGGTGGTGGCAGGTTCACTCAATGCATTCAAAATGGAATGAGATAGTTCTCTGTAAAGAGAGAATGTGAAGGGTTTGGGAGGAATGTAGAGCAATGGCACTAAGTGAATTGTTCATTCAGAGTCAGTGTAGACATAATGAATGAATGGCCTCCTTCTGCACTCTAATAATTTGTTGAGCAATAAATCCTAGAAATGTCACCTAATACAATATGTTTTATTTCTCTATATCACAGCTCAAAAATGCCTTGAAGAATGATTTGTGCCTTGATCGAGGGCCAGATACAGACAATATTCCAATTATGTACGTTTGTCATGGAATGGTGTCACAGGTATGTGAGATCAACAATGGAGAAACAAACCCATAATATCAGTGTTCACTGTCAGAGGGCTGGGTGTCTGATCGTCAAGTGAACATATGCACACTGGAACAAACAAGCATGCAGAATATTCATATGTCTACAACCTGGGACAACCATGGACCTCTGGTCCATGTGACCTGTCTCACTGTGAATTCTCATATATTATAATATGTGGTTGTCCCACTGGAGAATGCAATAGGTGGCTTTCTGACAGAGGTAAAAGCAAGCCAGATTCAGGCCAACTTGGGAAAGTAATCTTACAGGCCAAACACAAAAGTGGCTGCAGGATTTCCAACCATCTTGTAGTGACTATCACTGCGCATATTAGGATTTAAAAGGAGAAAGAGATCTTTCATAAAAAATATGAGCAGTGCTAATATTTCACACAACGCCTGCAAAGGTTTGAATATTATTTGACAGGGTGAGCATAAATCTGGTCCATGAAAGCAAACAATTCCCCCTCCAACAAATGGACATTGCAAATGAAACTGGAGAGAAAGATGATACAGGATTGTTTTGCACAGTGAGTTGATGTGATCTTGAATGTGCCACCCGAAAGGGCAGTGGAATTAATAGTAGCCCTCAAAATAAACTTAGATGAGTACTTGTAAAATGTGCAGGGCTGTGGGGAAAGTCTGGGTCGTGGAAATGATTGGCTGCAACAGGAACAATAGACTGAGGATCCTCTTACTGTATCATTTTATCGTTTTTCACAAGGTGGGGAACTACCTTGTTTTCATATTTGTTTTCATATTTCATACTCTTTTCCATTGTTGCCAAACTGATTTCAATAAATCTGGAACTATGTGAATTGTACTGGTATAAAAGAGCCATGATGTGGTTAAAATCAATGTGTTTCACCAATGTGGGACACTTACCTAGCCTGACCCACCTTTAAATCCATTCAAACTATATAGCCAGTACTAAATGTCCTCAGGGAACCCAGAAATGAGCAATAACTGCAGTCTTGTCAAACTGCTACACTCCAACAGCATATTGGGAGGCAGCTCCTTTGCCACATGGTGCAACAATTAGATTTTGAATTGTAGCTTTGTGTTCGTCATTGTTTGTTGGCTATATCCTGACTCATTCCAACACCTCACTGACTTGTACAAACCCCTAGCCACCCTGATTTGTACATGTGTATTCATGATTTCAAGTCACTCCATGGCTTTTGCCCTCCCTCCAGTCCAACATTCCTCTGAGATCTCTCCACTCCAGTAATTCTGATACCTTACATGTACCTGATGTTAATTGCTCCATTGTTGGGACCATGACTCCAGCTATGCAACGACGAAGACAAATCTCTGAAATTCTCTTTACAAACCTCTCTCCTGCTCCTTCTTCACAATGATGCTTAAAACCTATCTCATTGATAAAATTTTGGGCACATGCCGAACAGCTCCTTATGTAGTTCAGTGCCTGTGGATTTTTTTTTAGATTAGATTAGATTCCCTACAGTGTGGAAACAGGCCCTTCAGCCCAACAAGTCCACACCGACCCTCCAAAGAGTAACCCACCCAGACCTATCTCCCTCTGACTAATGCCCCTAACACTAGCAATTTAACATGGCCAATGCACCTGACTTTAGATTTTTGCAATGTTTGGGCATTCTATATTATATGTGTAAACTGAATGTGGTGTAGAAACTAGTGCACTAGTAAGATTTGTAGAGAGCCTGACAAGTTAGATGGAGGAAGGTTGTTTCCTCTTGTGGGAGGGTCTAGGACCAGAGGGCATAATTTCAGAATAAGGAGTCACACATTTAACACCAAGATGAGGAGGAATTTCTGCTCTCAATAGGTTGTGAATCTGTGGAATTCTTTACCTCAGAGGGCTGTTGAGGCTGGTTCATTAAATTAATTCAAGGCTGAGATAGATTTTTAGTCAGTCTGGGAATCAAGGGTTATGGGGAAAAGCCAGGAAGGTGGAGTTAAGGATTATCGGATCGGCTACAATCTCACTGAATGGCAGAGCAGATTTGATGGGCTAGATGGGAGAAGTTTACAGATGGATTTCTCTACTTCAGCCACTTATTACAAAACAGCTGGGTGATTAAATCAAAGCAGAAAATGCTGGAAATATTCATCAGGTCAGGCAACAGCTCACAAAGTTATAAACTCAGGAGGTTTTTTTTTACAGCATGTAAAGAGGTTCCACATGCTGCAGGTCATGGAACATACATGACTGTGTTTACCTGCAGTATCTAGTTTTAGTTTTACTTCCCTGTGGTGAAAGCAGCAGTTCATGTTTCAGATTTTATTTTAATTTGTTCATGGTCTGTGGGTGCCACGCATTGGGCCATTCCTAATTACCCAGCGTTAAAAGTCAATGCTGTATCTGTTCATCTGGATTCTCAAGTAAGTCAGAACAGACTTCCCTCTCTTTCGTGCATTAGTCAGGCAGGTGGACTTTTACAACAATTGATGAATTTATTTTAATCACTCACTGACTGGGTCAACATTTATCACCCCATCCCTAGTTGCCCTTGAGAATGTGGTAGTCAGCTGCCTTCTTGAACCGCTATAGTCTACATCCTGTGGGTAGACCTATCATGCCCTTAAGACGGGAATTCCTGGATTTTGTCCAAGTGACAGAGAAGGAACAACAATGTATTTCCAAGTCGGGATGGAGCATGGCTTGGGGAATGATTACATGTGTGGTAGTGTAAAAAATAATCGTGTTGCCCTTGTCCTTCCAGATGGGTTTGAAAAATGCTATCGAAGGTTCGTTGGTGAATTTCTGCAGTGCATCTTATAGATGATCCACACAGCTGCTGAGTGTTGGTGGTGGAAGGATTGGATGTTTTGTGGATGTGGTGCCAATCAAGCAGGCTGGATGGTATCAAGCTTCTTGAATGTTGTTGGCATTGTATTCATCCAGGCCAGTGGGAGAGTATTCCATCACACTCTTGACTTGTGCCTTGTAAGTGGTAGACAGACTTTGGGGAGGCAGGAGGCGATTTACTTGTTGCAGGATTCCTAGCCTCTGACCTGCTGTTGTAGCCAATGCATTCATATGGTGAGTCCAAGTGAGTTTCTGGTCAACAGTAACTCCAGGATGTTAATAACAGAGATAGTGGTTGTAGGATAGCCATTAGGCCAGTTTTTTTTCATGACTTTACCTTAATTATCGAGTTTAAATTTTCCCATCTGCTCTGGTAGGATTTAAATAGAAGCCCCCTGAACATTACCCAGAGCTCTGGATTTACTAGGCCTGTGATATTAATGCTGCACAACCTCCTCTCTCACAAATGACCTTTTATCAGAACAGGAAGAAGTAAGAGATGTAATAGGTTTTAAACTGATATAGATTGAAGCAAGAATAAGAGAGAGGTGAGAAAAGAATGAGAAAGAAGGTCTGGGATGCAAGGGAGGTCAAATAGCAAATTGAATGATTAAGTAAGAGAAAGTGATATAGTAATGTGACAGATACATTGACGTTTCATTGTTTAGTTAAGAATTTCCAGCAATCTGCCCCAGCATATTCATTTGTCAGTACCTTTTTGTACAACGAACAGCATAATTGAATTCACATTGAGAAGGCTCAATGGCCTTAAACCTCGTCTATTACTTTCTCATCTATTACCCCCAAAGTAAAGTACAATTCAGCTGTAACTGTGAGATCAAATGTGAAACAAGTTTTCATTGAATGTAATATCTGAACAGTTAAAACATCTTTGAAGTGTTAGAAAATATGAACTCTTTGTATCATTGACAGACTTTGAGGTTTATAATGCTTAAGTCCACCCAGCACTGTTTAAACAGAACTATGATAAATAATCCCACAGGCCGTATTCTCTTAGCTATTTATTTAGAACAGCAAACACCAACCTTAGTTTGATTGCTGGCTACCATGGTGATGGCAAGACATTACAGATAAGATGGAACAGGAAGAGCTGACGTTGCTTCTTTCCTGCATACCTGACATTATCCTGTCATTAACGAGAATCAAAACCCAGTGCTTGAAATTCTCTCTAAATATGTCACACGAAATTATTATAGTTCAAAGAAAGAGCCTTGGGTATATGTTGTAAGGAAGGAATTTTTCAGAGAAATTCATAAAGGCTATGACACAGCAATAGGACATGTGAACCAAACCACCTGACATTCTGACCCCTCTTTCACCCTGCTGCCGTTTAATCCCCTCACCCATTTGTATCCTACCCTCCTCACCCACTCTCTGTGCTATTTCCTAACAGGATGTTTGACTATTCATTCAAGGATTGGAGGCATTGCCAGTTTGGCCAGCAAATATTGTCTATCCCTAGTTGTCTTTTTTTGAAGGTGAGCTGCCTTCCTGAACTGATGCAGTCTATTTGATGGAGGTACAATGCTTTTAATGGGGGAGTTGCATGATTTTGATCCAGTAGCAGTGAAGAAACATTTCCACGTCAGGATGCTAAGCGGCATGGAGAGAAAATTGCAAGTTGTGATATTCCTTGGTCTTCTAGATGGTGATGATTGTGGATTTGGAAGATGGTGACTGAGGAGCCTTGGTGGATTTTGCAGTGCATCTTATAAATGATACACATTGCTGCTGGGATGGAGTAAATCCTTACCAATGCGGTGTCAGTCATTGTCTGCTTTATCCTGAATGGTATCAAGCTTTTTCAGTGTTGTTGGAGCTGCACTCATGTAGGCTAGAGGGGATTATTCCATCACCCTCCTGATTCATGTCTTTTATATAGTGAACAGATTTTGAGGAGTTAATCACAAAAGAATGTCTAGCCCCTGATTTGCCATCGTATTTTCATGGTTGGTCCAGTTGAGTTTCTGGTGAATAGTAACACCCAGGATGTTGATATTGTGGGATTCAGTGATGATAATACTGTGGAATGACAAGGAATGATAGTTGGATTCTCTCTTGTTAAAAATGGTCATTGCTTAACACTTGTGGGGCATGAATATTACTTGCCACTTATATCCAGGTCTTACTGTGTTTGGCCTTGTACTGCTTCAGTATTTGAGGATTTGTGAGTGGTGCTAATGTTGTGAAATCATCAACAAACATTCCCATTTCTGACCTCAAAATGGAGAGAAGGTCATTGATAAGGCAGCCGAAGGATACCACCATAAGAAGCTTCTACTCTGATGTCCTAGTGCTGACTGACTAACTATGAAAAACCACAACCACCTACTTTTTGCTTAGTAAGACTCTGATCAGTGGAGAGTTTTCCTCCGATTCCCACTGACTGTGGTTTTGCTAGTTGTTGCCATTTTTAATCAAATGCAGTCTAGATCTCAAGGACTGTCACTCTCACCTCACCTCTGGAATTCACCTTTTTTGTTCATGTTTGAGCCAAAGTTGCAATGAGGTGAGGAGCTGAGTGGCACTGGTGGAACCTGCTGTCTGTGTTTTGGACACTTTGATCAGTTTATGTTTTAAAAATAAGTAGTAGTGGGCGGCACGGTGGCACAGTAGTTAGCACTGCTGCCTCACAGCGCCTGAGACCCGGGTTCAATTCCCGCCTCAGGCGACTGACTGTGTGGAGTTTGCATGTTCTCCCCATGTCTGCGTGGGTTTCCTCCGGGTGCTCCGGTTTCCTCCCACAGTCCAAAGATGTGCAGGTCAGGTGAATTGACCATAATGTTAGGTAAGGGGTAAATGTAGGGGTACGGGTGGGTTGCGCTTCGGCGGGTTCAAGTGGACTTGTTGGGCCGAAGGGCCTGTTTCCACACTGTAATGTAATCTAAAATCTAATCTAATTTTACCTAAGCGCTCTTGTTGATGAGATGGTTAAAAGAACACAGATATTCCATTTGCGGTTCAACTCAATTTTATTAGCAAAACATTCCTCATTGAAAACACCATGTGAGAATTTCGCAAATTAACACATGGTGTTTTAATAAGGAATATTTTGTTAACAAAATCGAGTTGAACCACACAAATTCTCACAATATTTATAAACTTCATAAATTTTCACAATATTTACTCTCTATCTCGCTCTTTTCATCTGAGAAAGGATTTTACCCACAATGATTCATGTGTTGAGCTTGGCCATTGGAATGTCCTTCCCCTCTGACGTTGTGCTGGCTCTCTTCCACAGAGGCTAGTTGCGCCAGGTCATGGCAGATGTTCTCTTGGATTTTCTTGAATCTTCTTGGGTCTTCTGTGAGTCTTCTTTGAGTGGGTGGCTTCTAGTTGTGTGGTTTCACTGCGCTCCCCCCCCCCCCCCCTTTCCGAGACTTGTAGAATGTTCTGTCCCTTTTGGCCGATGAGATCATGTGCTGGGTTCAAAACATCCAGTGGGGTCGTATCAACACCCTTCACTGTTGCATTGCCAAGGGGTGTAAAATGCACTTACTCAGGCAGTCAAATTGCCAGAAAGTCTGACCGATACTTCTCCAATACACAACACTCTGGCTAGTTGTAACAGATTTGCCTTGAACATTTATAATCTCTTTGACTTTGGTTTCCACTATTTTCTATAGCTGACAATTGCTAGTTGCTCTTTAATTAAATTGGGCCAATTTTCTGTCAGGCTCAATTTCTCTGACTGTAGATCAATTTAATATGTCCAATTTTGGTCCAATACTTACTCGTCCACAGATTCTTGGGTCAAACTGAGAATCAGTCAGCAGTTATCGTTATACAAATGCTTGATAGCAATGTTGATGATCCCTTTCATCAGTTTACTGATCATCAAGTATGGATTGATAGAGCAATATTTGGTCAGGTTGGATTTGACCTATTTTTGTGTCCAGTACATACCTGTACAGCTTTTTGTTGTAGCTGTACTAAAACATCTAGGATAGGTGAACAGCCAGTTCTGGAGCACAAGTCCTCAGTATCATTATCAGAATATTGTAAGGGTCTATGCCAATGCAGAATCTAGTGTCTTCAGCCATTTTTCAGTATCACATGGAATGAATCGAACTGGTCGAATGCATTGCCACCAGCTGGGAGTCTCAGACAAAGAAAATCAAGGTTGAATGTTGGGCAACACTCTATCCCAATTCTGTAACCCAGGTTTCCAAGGAACACAGTCTTTCCTTGTGAGTATGAGTCAGAGAGTTTACTCGTTTCATGTGACATCTGAGAAATACTGCACTATAAAACAAAAGGTACATCAGAGACAGTCATTCAGTCCCTTGTATCAGTGGTATCTTTTTGAGATAGATATCCAATTAGTTTTGCTCTGCACAGGTTAAAATTGCTGATATTGATTGAAGAACATTAAAAGTCTATTAGCTTTGATAAGAAATCTCAGGCAGAGCTTGGTGTAATTAAAATGCAGTGTGCACTCACTACTCAATTCAATTAATGCAAATTTATGAAAAATGCAAATTGTATTTCAATCATTTATGATCACTGTTCTTGAATATTAACGAGCTATACTTCTGAGGATATAACTTTCAAACTCTGCTACATGGAGTTAAAAAGCTAATTTACATTCAGATCTATGTCTCTTTCTCCCACTATTTTTGACTTCTTTCTCTATTTTTCTCTCAGTCTTTCTCTTACTGGTGTTGTTCTCAGTTATGCTCGTTTTTCCTCTTTTGTTCTCTCTCTCTGCTTTCACTACTTTCCTTTCCATCAATTCCTTTTAATCTTTCTGTCTTTATTAATTTCCATTTTTCTCTTCACTTACATTATTCCTGCCATGTTTATAGCACTTTGAATGTGCTATCCATTAATCTATTTTTTCTGAATTTCTTAAGCACATTCTATGCTTCTCACCCTTTTCAGCCTCTTGATCAGTGCCACAGTTCCCATCAATTAATTGGAGCATTGTTCTCTCTCTGCAGCTTCGATCCCACAGGTGCAGATAAAACCAGCTATGTGCTAATTTTCTGCCAAAAAGGATACCCACATTCACACACACACACACAAGCACTTACACATATAGACACACACACAAATATACAAATGTCTAGGCACTTTTTTTACGCATTCATGGGATAAAGGTTTCACTGGTTGAGCAAACGTTAATTGCCATTCCCTAGCTGATGTTGAAAAGGTGGTAGAGAGCTGTCTCCTTGAACCACTGCATTCCATATGCTGAAGGTATACCTACAATGTCATCAGGGAAGAGTTCCAGGACTTTGACCCAGCGACAATGAGGAAACAACAATATATTTCAAAGTCAGGATGGTGAATGCCTTGGAGGGAAAATGTCAGGTGGTGGTGTTTCCATTTTTCTCCTGCTCTTATCCTTTAGACATTGATGGCTGTGGGTTTGGATAGTGCTTTTGAAAGAACCTTGGTGAATTTCTGGAGTGTGTCTCCTGGATTGTACACATAGCTGCTAATGAATGTCAAAAGTAAAAGAACTGAATTCTTGTGGATTGTAAGTCAGTCAAGTTGGTCGTTTTGTTCTGGATGGGGTCATGTTTCTTGAATGTTGTTGGAGTTGCACTCACCCAGACTAGTAGAGAATATTACATTACAGATTTGTAGATTCTGGATAGGCATTCAGAAATCAATAGAACATTATAAACCACTTGTTAGCTTGGGCCAGGATGTTGTGGACACCAATATCTCTGGTAAGGATATTTTCTGGTTTCAAGATGGCTTTGAATCAGAAGTTTGATAAGATGTAATCTCCTAAAGACCTACAACACTCTAGATCTCTGTGGTCCCCTATTAGTGTTGAGCATCTCTAATTTTAGTTACTCCATCGAATGATGGCTGTGTCTTTAATGCCTTGGTCCCTAAATTCTGGAATTCTCTCCAGGCATCTCCGTTTCTCTACCTTGCTTTCCTCCTTTATGATGCTTCTACCTCTTTGACCATACTTTGGTCATCTGCACTGCTATCTCCTTATGTGACAGAGTGTTATATTTTGTTTTATAATGTTCATGTGAAATACCTTGGATTGTTTTATGGTGTAAATACACTCTGGGGCGGCACGGTGGCACAGTGGTTAGCACTGCTGCCTCACAGCGCCAGAGACCCGGGTTCAATTCCCGCCTCAGGCGACTCTGTGTGGAGTTTGCACATTCTCCCCGTGTCTGCGTGGGTTTCCTCCGGGTGCTCCGGTTTCCTCCCACACTCCAAAGATGTGCAGGTCAGGTGAATTGGCCATGCTAAATTGCCCGTAGTGTTAGGTAGAAGTATGGGTATGGGTGGGTTGCGCTTCGGCGGGGCAGTGTGGACTTGTTGGGCCGAAGGGCCTGTTTCCACGCTGTAATGTAATCTAATCTAAAAAAATCTAAAAATACAAATGATTGTTGATAGTTTTTGTCAAGGACGGGTAAGAGGTGACCTAATAGAGATTTGCAAGATGGTGAATGGCTCTGGTAGAGAAAACAGAATAAGGTCAGGGTGGAATGATCCTATTGAATGGTGGAGCAGGCTGAACGAGCTAAACAGCCTACTCCTGTTCTTATTTCTTATGGTCTTAAGTGACTTTGCAAGCGAGAATCTTAAGGCTCTCTGTTACAATCCTGGATTGGAGCACCAAAATTATGTTACGGTCATGGACAAGATGATCAAATTATTTTGATACTGAGTGGGTTGAAAAGATGAGAATGGTGCCCAGAAAGAGAGGGTAACGTCTCCATCTATTTGACCACCCCTCCCCTCCCCTGTGATAGTTTAAATCCCACCATTTCCCAGTGGCTTTCAGTTCTGACCAGAAGGTCACTGGACTTGAAATGTTAGCTCTGCTTTTCTCTCCATGGATGCTGCAGGACCTGCTGAGTTTCTCCAGAACTTTCTGTTTTGTGTCAGATCTCCAGCATCTGCAGTTTTTTGTTTTGTTTTGCTGTCTTTGTTTTATTATCCTGCAGTTTAAAAGATCTGCTGACCGCAACCAAATTGAGGGCTTTGACTTGTTTATAGATTGATCGATCCTGTGATGAGATTCTACAATTCCTGCTGACACTAAGGAGAGGTGGCCTCTCAGTGAGATTAAAGAGAACGCTCACTTAGTTTATTAGTTTTTTCTGTCATATAATAAAACCACAATAACAATATCACATATCAGGGAAACTCATTTTTATAGTATCACACATCAAAGGAAAGTACATGAACTGTTTTGCTATAAAAGGAGAAATAATGTTAATGTGTCATGTGTCTAACAAAAATGCATCAATCACATTGCAAGGTACTTGCTTTAATAGCAACACATATCACAGTGAAATTGTGTTAGTATTATTACTTATCAAAGCAAAACAAGTGAATGGTATTGCCACAAACAGGAAGTAAGGTTGGGGGAATCGTACCCTTCAGGACCAGTTCTCCCACCTGGTTCCCTCCATTGTTCAGAAATATTTAGAAGCAGTTTTGAATCCCTGGGGACTCCAGAGATAACATTACTATATAGAAATCTTTTGTTGTGAATATTTATCTGATCTCAATTTGTGAATTCAGTTAATCATTTCCTTATCTTGCTTTCTTGTTGTAAATCACATGGCAATTTATAATTTGTAATCTCATTAAGCTGCGTGAAATGAGTGTAGCTGAGTGCAATTGCAGAAAGAAGAGTGAGATTAATGGGCAATGCCTTTCAAAGAGCCATTATAAACAAAATTAGTTAAGTGGCTTCCTTGTGCGCCTTAAGATTCTCGCTTGCAAAGTCATTTAAGACCATAAGAAATAAGAACAGGAGTAGGCTGTTTAGCTCGTTCAGCCTGCTCCACCATTCAATAGCATCATTCCACCCTGACCTTAAATTTACCTGGACCATCTCTGACACCTCCCTCCCCTTCCTGGACCTCTCCATCTCCATTAATGACGACCGACTTGACACCGACATTTTTTACAAACCCACCGACTCCCACAGCTACCTGGATTACACCTCTTCCCACCCTACCTCCTGCAAAAATGCCATGCCCTATTCCCAATTCCTCCGCCTCCGCCATATCTGCTCCCAGGAGGACCAGTTCCACCACAGAACACACCAGATGGCCTCCTTCTTTAGAGACCGCAATTTCCCTTCCCATGTGGTTAAAGATGCCCTCTAATGCATCTCGTCCCCACATCCCACACCTCCGCCCTCAGACCCCACCCCTCCAACCGTAACAAGGACAGAACGCCCCTGGTGCTCACCTTCCACCCTACCAATCTTCGCTTTAACCAAATCATCCGCCGACATTTCTGCCACCTCCAAACAGACCCCACCACCAGGGATATATTTCCCTCCCCACCCCTTTCCACCTTCCACAAAGACCGTTCCCTCTGTGACTACCTGGTCAGATCCATGCTCCCCCGACAACCCACCTTCTCATCCTGGCACCTTGTCCTGCCACTGCAGGAATTGCAAAACCTGTGCCCACACCTTCTCGGTCACCTCCATCCAAGGCTCTAAAGGAGCCTTCCACATCCATTAAAGTTTTACCTGCATATACTCCAATGTCATTTATTGTATCCGTTGCTCCCGATGCGGTCTCCTCTACATGGGAGAGAATGGACGCCTCCTTGCAGAGCGCTTTAGGGAACATCGCCGGGACACCCGCACCAATCAACCACACCGCCCCGTGGCCCAACATTTCAACTCCCCCTCCCACTCTGCTGAGGACATGGAGGTCCTGGGCCTCCTTCACCGCCACTCCCTCACCACCAGACGCCTGGAGGAAGAACGCCTCATCTTCCGCCTCGGAACACTTCAACTCCAGGGCATCAATTTGAACTTCAACAATTTCCTCATTTCCCCTTCCCCCACCTCACCCCAGTTCCAAACTTCCAGCTCAGCACTATCCCCGTGACTTGTCCTACCTGCCTATCTTCTTTTCCACCTATCCTCTCCACCCTCTCCCCCCCCCCGACCTATCACCGTCATCCACTCCCCCACTCACCTACTCTATGCCACTTTCTCCCCACCCCCACCCTCCTCTCACTTATCTCTCCACCCTTCAGGCTATCTGCCTGTATTCCTGATGAAGGGCTTTTGCCCGAAACGTCGATTTTACTGCTCCTCAGATGCTGCCTGAACTGCTGTGCTCTTCCAGCACCACCAATCCAGAATCATGGCTGACCCTGACATGATGCTTTAAAGATCCTTTACCAAGGTGATGCTTCCTTTCAAATGAAATCATTGTAGCCATTACTTTGACATCGAGTCCAGCAATTTGAAGTCAGGGAGCCATAATAATCAGGTAAAAACACTTCAAGAAATGAAATCAGTATATAAAGGCTTCCATTTATCCAGAGCTGCTGGGAACTTTCATTTGAAAGTAAAACGATAAAAAATGTGAAAAGCAAGAGTTTGCCAAAAAAAAAAGAAAAGCAAACAATGGCTTAGTTATTCAGAAAGGAAGAGTGAAACTAATATGGTAATAAGGGATTTATTCTCATATTTATGTTGAATTTAAAATTCTTCTCCATGAAGCAATATCATATTGCTTATTATTTACTGATTGTAGGAAGACAACTAAAAGGCTAATTCAGAAACTTAACAATCTTCAGTCCATCACTGACTTTTCTTCTTCTGTTGTAGTGATGTACTGTGTTGCTGAGTCAAACATTTAAATTGAATTACTTTCCATGGAAAAATGGTCAATGAAACCTCAACTATGACAGGTGCAAACACAAGTGCACAATAATAGCACTAATGTACTCATCACAGATCCAAACAATTGTTAGTATATTTGTGTGTACATATCTCTCTACATGAACACACACATACACACACACACACACACACACACACACACACACACACACACACACACACACATGTTCTTTAATTCATTCATGGTCTTCACTGGATAGACCAATACCCATTCCTAATTTCCCTGGAGAAGGTGGATGTGAGCTGCCTTCTCAGTAATATACTCAAACACACAGATTTGCACACACACATACATCTATGCATACACAAATAAATGAATAGTCAGTTTTTGTTAGAGGCTAGAAACCTGAATTGTACAAATTGCTTATTGAAGAGGGTTCTGCAGTATTATTAACTAATGTTTTAATTTTTGTGCAAATATGCATGATTGCTACTCTTTATGCTAATTTACACCAATCTACTTTCAAATTTATAATGAATGTTGCGTAAATTGTAAGTTTGCAGCAAGTTATCACTTCTGCAAATTTTAATGGCATTGAATTAATATCAGAACACTCAGTTATAATCTAAGTATAGAATCTCTAATAGATGAAGTCGTGCTGTCTAAGTGTTACACACGTGGTCAATTGAGAAGTTGGATGTGCCTAATTATATTTCTGATGACTGCAATGGCTAACATCACTGGTCATTGTGTACTCAAATTTTGAATGGGTGTGGCATATACATGAATTTTAATGTTTCTTGTGTGTTTGTGGGTAAAGTGGCAGCAGAATGTGCAACATTTATTCATTGTTGAGTACCATCTTTTTTATCACCTTTCGATGGTTATTATCTGGACCTGGAACTCGATTAATCTTGATTTTTTAATGATTGCTCCACGAAATCGTTAATATTAGATATTGATGATGCGGTTCAATGCTCAGCAGCTGATACTCAAATGGAACAGAAGCAACATCTGCTGTCATATAGAATGATGCAAAGTAGATTTTTTTCAAGATGGCAACACAGTAGCAGTGCAATGCGTGGACTCTTCAGCCCAGGAACCTGGATTTCGTCTGCTTTAACCATTTTAGTTTTTTTTTTCTGTGCTCATTTTTAATATTTCCATTTATTTTGGCACTTTACCTTCTTTTAATGACTTTGGCAGAAGGGTGCCTGCTCTTGGCCCAGGCCCAGAATGGCGGTATAGGCCTGGTGTGGTGGTCTCCTAGTCTGGGGGGCTCCAGGTGTGGCTGTCTCCCAGTGTGGTGATCTCCCATTGTGATGATCTCACAGTGTGATGACCTTCTGGTGTGGTGGTCTCCCGTTGGGGTGGTCTTTTCTAGGAGGAGCGGTCTCAGCCTAGAGTGGCACCCCTGTCTTGTCATGGAGGTCTTTTTTGGTGGCTTCTGGGTATTCCAGCAGCCCAACCTGAAGATCTCGCCCTGGCATGGAGGTCTCGTCTTGGCGTGGAGGTCTCATCTTGCCGTGGAGATCTTGTCCTTCCTTCAGAGGTGGCTTCCAGGTTTTCCAATGAGCCAGCATGAACCAGGCACCCTCCTGGTTTTCTAGCATACCCTGAACCCAGGAGCCATTAATTGAACTGTAATGAACTTTTAATTGTTTTCTTCTTATTTATGACTTCTTTCATCAATTTAAGTAAGCATGGTATGGTGACTTATGAAGCATTTTGCTGTAATTTCTTTTGTAAAGATACACATTGCAATCGATTGCTATTCCATTCTATTCTGTTCTGGTTACTTAACGTCTCTACCATAGCCTGATAGCATGATTTGCACTGCAGCATCTATTAGTGGCTGTCATGAAGAGGAGTGCCTCAAAAGCTAGTGCTTCCAAATAAGCTCGTTGGACTATAACCTGATGTTGTGTGGTTTTTAACTTGGTCCACCCCAGTCCAACACTGGCACCTCCAAGTCAAACAAGAGGGTTTAGATAGTTGAACTTTCAGGATTTAGAGAAGAATTTCCGAAAATTCGTCCATAAAAAATATGTCCAAGTTTGTCCCTTGGCAATCTCCTGACTTTTAATTTTTCTGTTTTCTAACCATGGCCATCAACAGCAACACTTGCATTTACAATAGCAGAAAACCTTAACGTTCTTCACAGGAGCAATTATCAAACAAAGTTTGACAGCAATTGATTTAATAGTTGTGAAATGATATGAAACACGCTGTAAATTTCAAACGTTAAGAAAATCTTTCTGAGACAATCCTGTCCATGTAATTAATGGCAAATATGTAAAACATGGTATTGATAGGAGTCAGCTTGGTGGCCTCTCCATCCTGTAGGGAATAAGCAACTTAATTATACGAAATTCCAACATATTCACAAGAAGGGTCCATTTCCATGCTGTACCTCTCTATGACTCTAAGAGAGTTTCATCCATTCTTCTGGAAGATTTTTCAAGCAACTCAGAGTTCACAAGTAGCAAAACCACGAAAAGTGTTGCATTAATAATTATTTCAGGGCATTGGTGTCACGAGAATGGCTGGTGATTAAGGGTCATCCCTACTACAGATTTGTCTTTCCAGGCCACTTGAGACGGCAATTAAGAATCACCATGTTGGTGTGGCACTGGAGTCACACGTAGGCCAAGACCAGGTGAGGACAGTAGATATTCTTCCCTAAAGGGTCATTAATGGTTTTCATGACAATCTAGTCATCTCTTGGTCATTTTTACAGCTTCCAGATTTCTTACAATCGAATTCAAATTCTGAAATGACCTTGGTGGGATTTTGAACTCTCGTTCTCTCGGTTTTACTCCAGAGGTTCTGAATAATATTATGAAGGCTTGTAATATGCCATTGTTATTTGATAACTTCAGTTCTAAGGTGGCAGGTTAGGTGAATTGGCAATACTAAATTGCCCACAGTGTTCATGGATGTGTAGATTAGGTGTATTAGTCAGGGGTAAATGTAGAGTAATAGAGGAGGGGAATGGGTCTGAGTGGGTTACTCTTCAGACAATCAGTGTGGACTTTAGATTAGATTACTTACAGTGTGGAAACAGGCCCTTCGGCCCCACAAGTCCACACCGCCCCGCCGAAGCGCAACCCACCCTTCCCCTACATCTACCCCTTACCTAACACTACGGGCAATTTAGCATGGCCAATTCACCTGACCTGCACATCTTTGGACTGTGGGAGGAAACCGGAGCACCCGGAGGAAACCCACGCAGACACGGGGAGAACGTGCAAACTCCACACAGTCAGTCGCCTCAGGCGGGAATTGAACCCGGGTCTCTGGTGCTGTGAGGCAGCAGTGCTAACCACTGTGCCACCATGCCGCCCCAAAGGAAATATTGAAGATCTTGTTGGGCCAAATGGCCTGTTACCACACTGTAGGGATTCTATGATTCTATAATAGAAAAATGGATGTAAGTTTTCCTGTTCTGTGAAATTCTAATCTCGTTTCAGAAAATAATTCTGAATTTTGAGTCCAAAATAGCATTGACAAGAAGATATATGATTTCAGCTAAGTGACCGGCAAGCTATCTAGGGAGATCTTTGTTGAGGTGTTTGCTGCCTTTTTTTTACACACTCCAAGGTGGGAGGGAAAGAAAGAGAGACAGAGACAGAGAGGGAAAGAGATGTGCACAGTCTGAAGCGGGTTCATCCCAGGGAAGAAAGCCCATAACTGTAGAGCTGCTGTTATTAGCGGTCTCCAAGTGGTCATGAATGAGGACAAACCCTGATTTGCCTAGAAGTCAGTGAGAAGAAAGCTTAAGAAACTGAACACTATGGGGATGTGTCAGAAAAAAAGACATCATGCAAGTTTGTGAAGGCATGACTACAGGGAAGTTAAGTGATAAGTAAGTTGAGTTAACAGCTTATTTTAAGGAAGCTGTGAGAAAAACATTAACTAAAGAAAATAACACCAAGTGCATGCATAGAATTCGGAAACCACTTACAGCCATGCTAACTGAGCAAGAAGCTTTAGAGTGGAAATAGAGGGACTCTTCACAGGGGTTTGAGTGTCTGTGAGGGATAAAAGAAATTATTTTTTATTTATGATGTTTGCAATGATATTGTTCCAGTAGTTCTTGGATAGTGTATTGTAGGTTGTATTTTAATTTTGCGTAAAAAACTTTCAAGTTATTTTGTTTAAAAGTATTTTGGCAGTGTCTTGTAAACATATTCAGTGACTGACTTCTACAGTGAAGGAAAAAAAATTTGAATATTATTAATACTTAATCCTATCCATTGATATGCATTTTGTTAATCTCCCATATGTTGGAGAGAAATTGTTGTAGAATCCCGACAGTGTGGGAACAGACAATTCAGCCCATTAAATTCACACCAACCCTCAAAAGAGCATCCCATACAAACCATCCCCCTACCCTATCTCACTGCATTTGCCATGGCTAATCCACCTAGCCTACACATTCCTAGACACTATGGGCAATTTAGCATGGTCAACCCAGCCAACCAGAACATCTTTGGATAGTAGGATGAAACCGGAGCATCCAGAGGAAACCCATGCAGGCACTGTGAGAATGTGCAAACTTCAGACTGCTGCCCAAGGCTGGAATCAAAACCGGGTCCCTGGCTCTGTGAGATACCATCGTGCCCTAGATGGCTATCATTCGCAAAACAAAAGTCAGAGCGAGTACCTGGCAGACCCCGCTCACTGACAGCTCCTCTAGGCTTCCAACATGAACATCAGTCATCAACATCTCCAGGCACACACTCCATACCTACACCTCCTATTCATTGAAATTGGCATTGAACATGGCCAGCCTCTCAGTAGCATCGTGACATATCTCTGACCGACTTACAATACAGTTCTACCTTTCAATGCTGCATTGGCACCCATCATTGTAATACTGCTGCCAGGCCATTTTGCACACTGAGGCAGGCACCAAACTCATGGATTCAACTAGGGCATCTCTCAGGGCTCCTCAGTTGCTCTCCTTGTGCTCAGTCACTGTATACCTGCCTGGATGCTTGCAGCATTCCTGCCCTGCCTTGCCTTAACCTTTTGAGCTTTGTCCCCTCAGTCATTCCTTAAAAGTCACAGTTCTTCTGTTTTGCCTTGCCATGCCTTTTAGCACAGACACAAAACCTAGCAGCTTGTCATTGGTTGTGGATTGTGAGTGGTGATCAGACAAGGTGGTGAATCTCTTGTTCTGCAGTGTTATACCTACACTATGTACCAGCAGCTTATGTGGCAATACTCTGCTTCCACCGAATGGCTACGTCTCAAAGTCTACTCAGTCAGATCAAGGGAGTTATTGGATACCTGCAATTTAAGTCAAGGGTGTCATCCAGTATCAGCCCAGGGGCTTGTATACGGTCAGTGGCAGCTTGTTGCATCCAGGGTCAGTACTTTACAGTCTGGGGAATGGACCAGTCAGTCCTGCAAGTCCAGTTCACCCAGTCTGGGATTTCGTGCTCAGTCAGTTTAGGGAGATATACAATTACCAGGCTGCTCATTCATCATTTGGGACTGTCTCTTAAAGTTGGTAAAAAGGGGTTAGAAATGAGATTCCTGGCAGTCTGTCTCCTGAAAATCAACGTGGGGTTGGGGTTTATCAGAAATGTTCCTGGGGTAGGGAAGCTGAGGAACTCCATTGTGGGATTGGAGGCAGCCTGCTGGAATGCAGAGGGAATAATAATTGTGTGGAGCTTGGGTGGGGTCAACTCAACATGTAAGGGGGTGAAAATGATAGGTCACAGGAGGATAAAGGGTATTGCAGGAGAGCAATAACCACCACATAAGTCTTGATGAGGGGGCAGTGCATTATTATGTGAGGCATGTCTCCTACAATATGTCTGAGGGCCAGTGGGCAAATTGTGGAGCTAGACAGTGAAATAAAAGAGCTGGGTGGGAATGTGGGGAAGTTGATGGAGTGGATACGGAGGGCAAGGAAGAAGGAATGTGACATTTGATTGGGGTGGTGGGGGAGTGACATAAATAGCCAGTGACTCACTCAGAGAAGCATGACTGCTGTTACCTCCCAACATTATACAATTCAGAAGTGCACAGTGGAAATAAAACTGGCTGGTGTGGGCAGAGGAAGTGTTTCATTCCTTGAGGAAGGGGTTTCAATATTTGTATGATATTTGGCCCTACAAAGGGCAATAGCTTTAAATACACCCACACATCAAAGCCGTCTGCTTCACAAAATGCTGTATGAGCACCTTACACATTGACCTGCTAAAATTACTGGCCCCTAAGCACTCTTGATAGCAACATCCATCATTCCAAATCACTCCTACTAATGGCTGTGAGGCACAAGTAATGCCTTGCAGCCTGGAAAGATACACCTTATTTGCCAAAGGAGAAAATGCCTTCCTAGATCCAACCAGCGCAGGAGCTGCTTAATTCACACCTCGGACGACAAAACTTCCACTCTCTTATCCTGTATGCAACACTCATGCTTCTCAGTACTTTGTGGTTAGGAGTCAGGGGAGGATTCCTAATTATTGTTGCCAGTGTAAAACCTGCTGCTGTATGTGGGCCAAAAATGGACATCTGACTTAAGGTAGTATGTGTATGTAGAGCCCTCCTTGTCGGGACACCATGTCCCAATATTGTGTTTTTTTAAATTTTAGTCCATCCTATAATGTGGGGATTGTTATTGCTCATCTCGAGCTGCTCTTCAGAAGGTGGTGGTGAGCTGCCTTCTTTGAACTGCTGCAGTCCATGTGCTGTAAGTTATCCACAATGCGGAAGGAGTCCAGGATTTTGACCGAGTGACAGTGAGGGAATGGCAATACATTTCCAAATCAGGATGATGACTGGCTTGGAGGGGAACTTGTGGGTGATAATGTGCCATGCATTTGCTGCCCTTGTCCTTCTTGATGGAAGTGAACATTGGTATGGAAGATGCTATCTGAGGATCTTTGGTGAATTCCTGCAGTATATCTTATAGATAGTACACACTGCTGCTACTGAGTGTCAGTGGTAGAGGGAGTGATGCTTGTGGATGTGATGCTGATCAAGTACGCTGCTTTGTCCTGGATGATGTCAAGCTTCTTGAGTGTTGTTGGAGCTAAACCCATCTAGGTATCTGGGGAATATTTCATCACATTCATGACTTGTGCCTTGTAGATGGTGGACAGGCTTTGGAGATTCAGGAGGTGAGTTGTTCACTGCAGTATTGTGAAACTCTGACCAGCTCTTGTAGTCACTGTATTTATATAGCGAGTTCAGTTGAGCTTTTGGTCAGTGGTAACCACAAGATGTTGATTGGGTAAGATTCAATGATGGTAGTACATTTGAATGTTAGAGGCTGGTGATTAGATTGTCCCTTATAAGAGATGGTCATTGCCTGGCATTTATGTGGTGCAAATGTTACTTGCCACTTGTCAGCCCAAGCCTGGAAATTGTTCAGATTGTGTTTCATTTGAACATGAACTCCTATAATATCTGAGGAGTCACGAACGCAGTTGAACATTGAGTAATCATCAACAAACATTCCACTTCTGACCTTATGACGGAAAGAATGTCATTGATGAAACAGTTGAAGATGGTTGGGCCTAGGACGCAATCCAGATGGACTCCTACAGAGATGTCCTGGAGCTGAGATGACTGACCTCCAACAACCCCAACCATCATCCTATGTGCCAGGTATGACTTCAACCTCCAGTGACTTTGCTCCCGACACCCAGTGATTCTCAGTTTGCTAGGATGTTTTGATACAAATCTGTCAAATGAGGATTTGATGTCAAGGATGGTCACTCTCACCTCACTTCTGGAATTCAGCTCTTTTGTCCATATTTGAACCAAGGCTGTAATAAGTTCAGGAGATGAGTAGCCCTGGCAGAACACAAACTGGGCATCAGTGAGCAGGTTATTGCTGAGCAGGTGCAGCTTGATAGTACTGTTGATGATGCCTTCCATAACTTTACTGATAACCAAGAGTCGACTGATTGGATGGTAATTGGCTGGGTTGGATTTGTCCTGCTTTTTGTGTACAGGATAAAGCTGGGAAATTTTCCATATTGTTGGGTAGATGCCAGTGTTGTAACTGTACTAGAACAATTTGGCTAAGGGAGTGGCAAGTTCTAGATCACAAGTCTTCAGTATGATTGCAGGAATGTTGTCAGGGCCCATGGCCTTTGCAGTATAAGTGAAGTGAATTGAGTTGGCTGAAGACTTATATCTCTCATGCTGGGGACCACTGCTGGAGGCTGAGAGGGATCACCCACATGGCACTTCTAGCTGAACACCCTGTGAAGCTTCAGCCTTATATTTGCACTGATATGCTGGGCTGTGGAACTTCCTCCTCCAGTGTGTTGTTTAATTGTCCACCATTCGCGACTTGATGTGGCAGGACTACAGAGCTTAGACTGAAATTTTGATTGCGGGATCGCTTAGCTCTATCACTTGCTGCTTATGCTGTTTGGCATGCAAATAGTCCTGTTTGGTGGCTTCACCAGGTTGGCACATCATTTTCAGGTACATTGGTGCTGCTCCTAGCATGCTCTCCTGCAATCTCCATTGAACCAGGATTGGTCCCCTGGCTTGATTGATAATGGTTGAGTGACGGATATGCTGGGCTACAACATTACAGATTGTGCTGGAGTATACTTCTGCTGTTGTTGATGGCTCACAGCACCTCATGGATGCCCAGTCTTGAGTTGCTAGATCCGTTTGAAGTCTATCCCATTTAGCACAGCGATAGTGCCATATAACACAATGGAGGTTATTCTCAATGTGAGGGCGGAACTTCGTCTTCGCAAGAACTATGCAATGGTCACACTTACTGACACCATTATGGACAGATGCATCTGCAGGTTGGTAAGGATGGACTGAGGTATTTTTTTCCCTCTTGTTGGTTCCCTAACCATGCTGACCCATATCCAGTCAAGCCCCATATCCTTTTGGATTGCTGCTGCCGAGCACTCTTGGTGGTGTGCATTGAAATCTTCTACCCAGTGTACATTTTGCACCCTTGCCACCCTCAGCGCTTCCTCCATGCTGTGCTGTATTTCCTGAATGATCACTTGACTGAAAGTTTGCTTTGTTTCTGATATTGTCCACGTAGGTTCATTGGAACAGTCCCCACTGGATTGAGGCACAGACGTTGTGGTCATTCCTATGTGCCCCTCAATATCAGGTTTCCATGTAGGTGTTGCCTGGGGCTTTGTATTGGTATCTTGCAGATAGAAGAGAAAGTGAGGACTGCAGATGCTGGAGATCGGAGCTGAAAATGTGTTGCTGGAAAAGCGCAGCAGGTCAGGCAGCATCCAAGGAACAGGAGAATCGACGTTTCGGGCATAAGCCCTTCTTCAGGAATTCTTGCAGATAGATCCTGCTTGATCTTCAGAATCTCAGTTCCAAATAACTGGAGAATAGAATGAGGCTATGGGATGGATGATGGAGTTTGTGAGAGCTGCAGCATTGTACTGGATGAAAGATTGAGGATGTTCTTCAGGCAGAACAGTGCCTTCCACATCCAACAATGCAACAGCATCGGCCACAGCAACATAGGCAGGACTTATTTGGAAACCTTGTTCAATGGAGCTGAGTTGTGGAAAGTCATCTTTCACAGGCTATAAATGTATGGATACTGCTGAGGCCAGCAACCCTTGTACAATGCCACTGCAAATACAGCTTAAAGTTTCATTTTTCTATGCATTTCATGTTGGTAATAAAGCTAGACTCTTGTGATGTAGTGGTAGTGTCCCTTCCTGTCAGCCAGGAGGCCTGAGTTCTGGAGTTGAAAACTATGGCGCTGGAAAAGCAGCATCTGAGTAGCAGGAGAGTCAATGTTTCAGGCATATGCTCTTCATCAGGAATATAGGGTTGGGGGGGGAGGGGAAGGGGGCTGAGAGATAAATGTGGGGTTGGGTCAAGGGAGCTGGGAAGGTGATAGGTAGATCTCTCAGCTCCCCACACGTTCATGAAATGTCGACTCTCCCCCTCCTTGGATTCTGCCCAACCTGCTGTGCTTTTCCAGTGCCACACTTTTCAATTCTGATCTCCAGCATCTGCAGTCCTCACTTTCTCCAGACCCACCAGAGGTCTTGAAAGTATCGCCACTTGCCAAAACAGGAATCTGTGTGTCTGCCACAACTCTTAGGGCTTTTATAGAACAGTGGTATTGTTCCTCTCTCTGAGCCAGGAGGCTCAGGTTCAGGTCCTGTCTGCTCCAGAGGTGTGTAATAACAACTCTTGAACCAAGTTGATTAGAAAATGTCTCCAAATGGATGGAAGGCCTCACAACAACTTATACTCTCTCATTCAATCATGAGGAAGTTTCATTCTAGTTTCAGTGCTATAGAAAGAATAGCCATCGCTGCGACAGAGTGAGAACAAGATTTAGCACTCAGGATGGCCAGCCTCTGAACCCTCATTCTTGCAGTGGGAGCTAAGATGACATTCACCCAAGCAACTGATGAACAGTGAACATATATTTACAAATGTGAGAATGTGCTTATATGTATTACTCACTGTACATCTCAATGACTCAATGACCCTGTACCTTCGTAAGGTCTCCTCTTCCTTTCACTCTGACAATGTTTAAGTGCAGTCACATAGTCCATGGCTGGGCCGGAGGGAGCCTGACCTTCACTGGCATTGGATAGCCAAACCCAGGGATGTCTGTGTCTGGAGGGTCCAGAAATGCTGAAAGTGTCCAGTCGAGATGCAGGTTCACCCTCATCGGCTTAACCTCCCTGCACAGCTGAGGGTAACAGGCAGGATTGAGATAGAGGCCTCAGCAATTTCTGGACTTCCTCAGAGGAGATGTCTGGATTGGACATGGTTGGGGGCCATGTTTCCTGTATGCGTTTCCCCCTCTGACCGGGTGCCTACTGGCGCTGCCTTTCTTGTTGTGCTTAAGGGGTTCCTGGAGTAAGGTCAAAGGTCCTTCAGCCCTTGTTGCTGCTGCTGAGCACCTATGATCAGTGTGATGGAATGCAGCTGTGAAGTCGAAGAGTGTGCACATCTGTACATACATGCCGCAGACACAGAGAGCTGAGCCTGGCTCTCCATGGCAGACGTTAGCTTGTCCATGGAGGCTGCCAGATTCTCACATACCAGAGGCAGCATGGTAGAAATAGTGCTGGTGGAGCCCTTGAACTTTCATGTCAATTTACCCAGTGCCTGCCTCTGATAAACCTACCTGCAGATCCTGTGTATGAGCCAATGAGTTATACAGGGAGAAAGTGAGGACTGCAGATGCTGGAGATCAGAGCTGAAAAATGTGTTGCTGGAAAAGCGCAGCAGGTCAGGCAGCATCAAAGGAGCAGGTGAATCGATGTTTCTGGCATAAGCCCTTCTTCAGGAGGGCTTTTGCCCCAAACGTTGATTCTCCTGCTGCGCTTTTCCAGCAACACATTTTTCAGCTTCTATCACCACCCTCTGTCTTCTACCTTCAATTATCCAATTGGCTAGCTTCCACTGGATTCCATGTGATCTGAGCTGGTGGAGGGTGCAAGGTGGCAGCCTTGCTTGTGCTTCCTCTGAGGCATTGTAGTGCTTCCTCCGAAGTGGAGAAGGAGATGCTACCCATGGGCTGCTCTCGTCATGGCAAAGATCATGCAGATAGGAACTGATATCTGCAGGAGTCAAAAGAGAGAGTGAGATGTGAAATAGGGGTTGACATTCAGGCATGTTATGAGTGCATTCATGGTGATGTTATTGGGAGTGTAGCATGACATTTGTGAACAACTCTTTGGTTCCTTTTTTGGAGTTTTCAGTATTGCTACATGAATGGTCATTATCATCTTTTGCTAATGCAAGGACCCGCTCCTCATAGAGAGTGAGAAGATGGATGTCGGGCACCCCACTGTAGTGACTGTAACAAGGTGGGATCTGCTAACCTGATCCAATCAGGCAGCAATGGCTGACATAATAAAAGGGTGAGTGTTAGAGATATTGACACGCTGCTGCCTGACTCTGTATGAGTTTATAATCAAGGATTGTTCACATGTGAATAAAGGGTGACTTGGTGATGAGATACTGGCCTCTGTCGAGTTATTTCACCCACCACCTATCTTGGCTGTGTCTTCCTTATTGTGGGCTGTTTTCTTCTGGAATGAGGCAAAGGGAGGGATTGAGTGAGATGATAATGGAAGGCACAGCTATTGGCGCTAGTGAAGGTGCAGAAAAGGTTGAGGTGAGGGGTCCTGAGTAAATGAGTAGGCAGTACAGAGGCCATATAGGGTTAGTGGGAAGGGGGGAATTAGGGTGGGTGATAGCGAGTGAGGGAATATACTGTATCTAATAGTGAGAGCAGTAAACCATGAGCCTAGGTTGTTGGTAAGTTCAGTAACAGAGAGAGAGATTGAGTACAAGGTAGCAGAGAGAAGATGTTTGCACTTATCCTCAAGGGGCACAGGAGGTCAATAACCTCCTTCTGACAGTGGAAACAGCATTGACCAGATGACAACTTCAGACCAGGCTGGCAGGTTCTAGTGTTATGATCCCAACCAGTAGTTCTAAGGAAAGAGGATGATCCTCCTTTACACCACCCCATCCACCAGGACCTCCAGGAACTTATCAGTGAAGCTGGAAGCTAACACCTACCGCTGTCCAACATTTCCAGGGCCATTCTTCACACATAGGGACTGTGCAGGGCAGCCACTTAACCTGGTGCACAACTGCATTTTAAATATGGCACCAGGAATGCCAGGAGATCCTGGCACTGGTAAATACAAGCTAGCACAAGTGGGATGCTATCGAGGCATGGGACATAGCTCATGAGGTGAGCTGCAGAGAATAGAGTGAGAAACCAAGCTAGGGCCTATGGAGAGAAATGTTTATGAAACTCCTCAAAACTGAGACTTAGCTGGTTTATGGCAAAATTCAGCCCTCTGCAACATTTTACACATTATGAGGACATGATATACATTCTTAGGAGGATGTGGTCTTCAGTCTAACTCCTTCAAGATCCTTGGTTACTCTCACTAACATTCATCATGACATCCATAGTGAGTGCTCCCAATTAGCATTCACACTTTCAGACCCATATAAAACAGCTCTGACTAAATAAATATTAGTCACAATTGGTAGACAATTTATTGACTGCATTCAACAAAAACTTGCATTTATTTAATGTCTCTAAAATAATAAAAATACTCAGGAGTGACTCTTGGACAAAATTTGACACTGGGTAGCGTAAGGAGATATTAGATGACCTCAATTTTGATCAATAAGGAATATTTTAATGGAGTATTGTGAGGAAGAATGGTGGAGAGATTTAGGGAGGGAATCCCTGGCAGGGGAACCAATGACCCGTCACTATCCATCTGTGAAACTCCATTCAAGCTTCAGAAAGATCATCCTTGAGGACCAGGCAAGAGACTGGGCTGTTCCAGTTGAAGATCAGGAAACCCTGCCTCAGGGTCTGGCAGAGATTTGGAAGATCAATACTGAGTCTAAGGTTCTTTTCCTCCATCACTGAATATCAACACTGTTTTTTGAAAATGAAGATTTCTAAGCCATTTCAGAACCTTTCTCAGCCCAAGCTTCATTGAAGAAATGACAAAATGGGTCTGTTTCATGGTAAATCCTGCTTCAGTCAATGCCTTCTACCATTGATGGACACCACAAGGAATCATAGCTTTACTTTCTATAGAATCTACTGTTTTAATGTTGCTTGCAATTTTAGCTTTTAGAACCAGTTGAGGTGGGAAATTCTAATGGACTCTGCTGTTTTTGAGTCTCCTGACTGTATCCAATGAGTTTGTCTGGTTCACTAATGTCCTCTCTGAGAAATAACCAGTCATCCTTACCTCGTCTATTATGACTCCAGTGTAGAAAAGTGTGGTGCTGGAAAAGCACAGCAAATCAAGCAGCATCCAAGGAGCAGGAGAATTGACGTTTTGGGCATAAGCCTTTCATCATTCCTGATGAAGGGCTAATGCCCAAAACATTGATTCTCCTGCTTCTCAGATGCTGCCTGATCTGCTCTGCTTTTGCAGCACTACACTTTTCTACTCTGATATCCAGTATCCGCAGTCCTCACTTTCTCCTATTGTGACTCCAGTCCCAAACTGAGATACTTTGACTCGTACTTTAGCTCTGAAGTGGCAAACATATCAAACTCACAAACAAAGGTTTAACAAGGAAGTCCACCACCATCTCCCCAGGGCCAACAAAGGTTGGGAAATGTGGTAATGAATGAAATAAAAATGTTTTGGGATGCATTGATTGTGTGACCTTGGAAACTGATGTTTCTCCATCTTTCTCTTTCAGAACGTTTACTACATGAGCAATCAGCAGATCCGTGTGGGGATATTGAGTCCCACTATTGATGACGATGACAACAAATGCTTGGTAGATGTGAACAACAAGCCTAGACTGATTGAGTGCAGTTACGCCAAAGCAAAGCGAATGAAGCTTTATTGGCTCTTTACTCAGGTGAATATTTTGGCATGAGTACTTTGGTTAGATAAAGATTACAGTTGATGTAATGAATACCCTGGAGCTTTTGTTCATTTAACTTTCATACTAGCGCCATCATGCTGGCTCTTGGACAAACATAGAGGCCACTTCAGCTCTTCAACACTTTACTTTGCAGCTCAGGGATAACTAGAACCTTGTATACTTCTGCCAGATCACAATGCACGTGTCCCAATTTGCCCTGGAGACAGCATTGACCTTGGCTGCAGATTGGGTCCAGCCTGGTTTGGTCTGGTCTCCTGTGTTGGTCTACAGGAAAAAAGATTCCCCTTTTCTCTTCTGCCTCATCCAGCAACATTTTCAGGTCCAAGTCTGTGAAGTGGGGAGTGAACTATCCTTTCCTCTCGACTAAATTCTTGTTGAAGCATCACTGTGAGAGGGGTGGTTTGTGATTTGTAGTGTCTGAATTGATGTGCATCTGGATTTCAATTATGGCACCATGACTTGATCACTGGATGGTCCTAGAAATGGAAATATTTCCACCTCTCCAGCTGAGCAATTCCCTGAGATAAGCACCTGAGATTAAATTTTGAGAAGATTTGTAGTTCAGGTTGGTGATAAGTATGTAAGTTAGCTCGCTAAGCTGGAAGGTTTTTTCAGACGTTTTGCCACCATACTAGGTAACATCATCAGTGAGAGTCTCTGGAAAAGTACTGATGGTATGTCCCACCTCTCTATTTATAGGTCTTGGTTTCTTAAGGTGGATGATGTAATTTCCGGCTTTCTTTTAAGGGAAGTTAGAAAAGACCTAAATCGATGTGTTTATTGATAAAGTTCTGGTTAGAATACCAATCATCATGTCTCACAAACTTGATTGAGTTTTTTGAGGAAGTAACAAAGAAGATTGATGAGGGCAGAGCAGTAGATGTGATCTATATGGACTTCAGTAAGGCGTTCAACAAAGTTCCCCATTGGAGACTGATTAGCAAGGTTAGATCTCATGGAATACAGACAGAACTAGCCATTTGGATATAGAACTGGCTCAAAGATAGAAGACAGAGGGTGGTGGATGGTTGTTTTTCAGACTAGAGGCCTGTGACCAGTGGAGTGCCACAAGGATCGGTGCTGGGTCCACTATTTTTTGTCATCTACATAAATGATTTGGATGCGAGCATAAGAGATACAGTTAGTAAGTTTGCAGATGACACCAAAATTGGAGGTGTAGTGGACAGCGAAGAGGGCTACCGCAGATTACAGCAGGATCTTGACCAGATGGGCTAATGGACTGAGAAGTGGCAGATGGAGTTTAATTCAGATAAATGCAAGGTGCTGCATTTTGGGAAAGCAAATCTTAGCAGGACTTATACACTTAATGGTAAGGTCCCAGGGAGTGTTGCTGAACAAAGAGACCTTGGAATGCAGGTTCATAGCTCCTTGAAAATGGAGTCGCAGGTAGATAGGATAGTGAAGAAGCATTTGGTATGCTTTCCTTTATTGGTCAGAGTATTGAGTACAGGAGTTGGGAGGTAATGTTGTGGCTGTACAGGACAATGGTTAAGCTACTGTTGGGATATTGCATGCAGTTCTGGTCTCCTTCCTATCGGAAAGATGTTGTGAAACTTGAAAGGGTTCAGAAAAGATTTAAAGGATGTTGCCAGGTTTGGAGGATTTGAGCTATAGGGAGAGGTTGAACAAGCTGTGGCTGTTTTCCCTGGAGCATCAGAGGCTGAGGGGTGACCTTATAGAGGTTTACAAAATTATGAGGGGCATGGATAGGGTAAATAGGCAGTCTTTTCCCTGGGATGAGGGAGTACAGATCTAGAGGGCATAGGTTTAGGGTGAGAGGGGCAACCTTTTCACTCAGAGAGTGGTATGTGTATGGAATGAGCTGCCAGAGGAAGTGGTGGAGGCTGGTACAATTGCAACATTTAAGAGGCATTTGGATGGGTACATGAATAGAAAGGGTTTGGAGGGATATGGACTGGGTGCTGGCAGGTGGGACTAGATTGGTTGGGATATCTGGTTGGCATGGACGGGTTGGATGAAGAGTCTGTTTCCATGCTGTACATCTCTATGACTGTATGATTCCATGAGAATACCATGCCTCTAAAAATTCTTGTGCGTGTCTGTGTTTTGCCTATACTAGGATGTGTGTGTTGTCCCAGTCAAAGTGATGTATTTCTTTGTCTGTATGTATGGAAACTAGTGTGTCTTTTGGTGGCTAGTTAGTGTTCGTGTATCCTGGTGGCAAGTTTCCTGCTTATTTGTCTGATGTAGTGTTTCTTACAGTTCTTGCATGGTATCTTGTAAATGACGTCAGTTTTGTTGTTAGTATCTGATGGATCCTTTAGGTTCACTAGTTGCTGTTTAAGTGTGTTGGTAGGTTTGTGGATGACCACGATGCCAAGGGGTCTGAGTAGTCTGGAAGTTATTTCTGTTACATCTTTGATGTAAGGTATTGTGGCTATAGTTTTTGGTCGCATTGGGTCTGTTTATTTGGGTTTGTTTCTGAGGAATCGGCGGATTGTGTTTATTGGATACCTGTTTTTCTTGAAAACGTCGTATAGATATTTTTCTTCTGCATTTTTTACTTGTTGGGTGCTGCAGTGTGATTGAAATAATGTAGCTCATTGAAATAATGTCTTGATGCAGCTCTGTTTGTGGGTGTTGGGATGATTGCTTCTGAAGTTAAGTATTTGGTCTGTGTTTGTTGCTTTTCTGTAGACACTGGTTTGAAGCTCTCCGTTAACTGTACCTTTAACTGTCAGGTCTAGGAATGGGAGTCTGTTGTTGTTCTTCTCCTCTTTTGTGAATTTTATGCCTGTCAGGATATTGTTAATGGTGTTGTATGTTTCGTTTGATTTGTTCCACATTGTGATGACAAAGGTGTCATCCACGTAGTGGACCCAAACTTTGGGGCCCTGGATGGAGGTGAGGGGGGGAAGTCTGGGTGCAGATTTTACACCTCTTGCAGTGACAGGAGAAGGTATCGGGAGTGGAGGGTGGGTTGGTGGGTGTCATGGGGGACCCCAAAGGATCCTTCCACATCCGACAGAAATTTACCTGTACTTCCACACACGTCATCTGTATCCGTTGCACCTGATGTGGTCTCCTCTACATTAGGGAGACAGGACGCCAACTTGCAGATTGTTTCAGAGAACATCTCTGGGACACATGCACTAAACAACCCCACGACCCTGTGCTGAACACTTTAGCTCCCCCTCTCACTCCACCAAGGACATGCAAGTCCTGGGCCTCCTCCATCACCAAACCTAACCACCTGACATCTGGAGGAAGAACTCCCCACACCTTTTCCCAGTTCCAACCTTCCAACTCAGCAATGCTCTCTTGAACTATTCTACCTGTCCATCTTCCTTCCCAACCATCTGCTCCACCCTATTCTTCGACCTATCACTTTCATCCCACCTTTATCCATCTATCACACTCCCAGCTACCTGCCCCCCCAGCCCTGCCCCCTCCTATTTATCTCTCAGACCCTGTGGGCCACAAGCCACATTTCTGATGAAGGGCTCTTGCTCGAAATGTCAATTCTTCTGTTCCTTGGATACTGCCTGACTGGCTGTGCTTTTCCAGCACCACACTGTTCGACTCTAATGTTCTGGAGATGTAGGTTCAAATCCTACCATGGCGGATTTGAATTCAATATTTGAATTCAGTAACAAATAAATACGGAATAAAGAGTCTAATGATGACCATGAAACCATAGTCAGTTGTCAGGAAAAACCCACCTGGATTCACTTAGGGTCCTGTCAGGAAGGAAATCTGTGATCCTTACCTGGTCTGGCCTACATGTGACTCCAGACCCGCAGCAACGTAGTTGACTCTTAACTGCCCTCTAGGAAATTAGGAATGGGCAATAAAATGCTCGTCTAGTCAGTGACCCACTCATCCTGTTGAAAAATAAAAGAAGAGCCCGAGTTTATGATTAATGAAGTGAAGAGCTGAAGAATTTGAGAGAAAGTCACAGTAAGCTAAAGAAGATTGGGTGCCATCAATCTCATTTGACAAAGCAGTTTCACTGAGAATTTGGCCCGACTTGTAGTACAGTACAGAAAGCAACCATTCATATGCCATTGTGCCCATGCCAACTCTTTGGTAGACCTATTCAATTAAGTGTACTCTTCTATCCATTCTCCTTAGCACTGTTGTCATGACACACTGGGGCAGTGTACTGGAAATCAAACCTCACTATTCCCAGAGTATTCTCCTCAGTCATCAATTGACCTAACTCACATTTAAAGAAAACACTCACTAGTTTCTAGGCTGAATAGGAAAATAGCTGTTTATTGCAAATAGGTTGTTTTTAAGAAAGAAATGAATTACTAACATACAAATCTGTATAACTTAAACTCTTTTAACTTTAACTTCAATTCCCTTCTCACAAATAGACAGACACACAAAGACAGACACATGGATAGTATTTCTTTTTAGTCCAAAACCAAAGGAAATAAGAGGTGCTTCGCATTGTAAATAAACTGGTGTCGTATATGGGATTGGAATGGTTCAACCAGTGCCAGCATAAATAAATCTGCTTGGTGGGTTGTGCAGGTAAATAGAGACATCCATCAGAGACGACAATCCATTTCATTACCAGAATTAGCAGCTAGATCCTCCTGACACCATTCAGGAAGCTAACTTTCCAAAGTGGTTAATGTCCCACAAAATAAGCTTGATGACTGGCTCCAGGCCAATTCCTTGGTATTCCAGAAGAACATAAGTAATAGAGCAGGAGTAGAGCATATGGCTTGGTCAATCACTTGATGTTATCAGTGTGTACCTAAGTACAGTGAAAGGCTTTGTTTTGTGAGCAGTACAGGCAAATCATAGCAAACAAGGGCATACAGATCATAGGATGCTTAGAGTTAGGTTACAACTGCACAGAAGGTGCACAAAGCAAGATCAACATTAGCAAGATCAACATTATTTGAAGTTATGGAGTCCATTCAGCAGTCTAATAATGGCAGGGATGAAGCTGTTCTGTTGGTGCATGTGTTCAAGCTTCTGTATCTTCTGCCTGACAGAAGAGAATGTAGAAGAGCATTAACAGGGTGGGATAGGTCTTTAATGATGTTGGCAGCCTTTCCATGGCAACGAGAAGTGTAAATGGACTCCATAGATGGGAGTTTGGTTTCCATGATGGCCTAGGCTGCACACCCAATCTTCTGAAGTTTCTTCCGGTCGTGGGCAATGCAGTTGCCGTACCAAGCCGTTATGCATCCAGACAGTATGCTTTTGGTATTGAGATTCACAGTCTTCACTATTCCCTGGGTAAAGATGTTTCTCCTCAATTCCTTTAGTGACTCTTTTATATTTATAGCCTCTACTTCTGGTATCCTTCAAGTAGAAATACTTCCCATCTATTTACCCTATTAAGACACTTTCTAATTTTAAGATCTCCCTCAGCTATCTCTTTTGTAGAAAACAGAACTCCAGCTTTTTCAGTCTTTCCTGAGAAGTGTAACCCATTGGTCCTGGTAAGATCCTTGTGATTACACTGACTGCAGTGTCTGCCCATCCTCCTTTAGAGACCAAATTGCAAGTACAGTACACTAAGTGTAGCCTGACCAAGGTTCGACATTAGCTCTACACTTTTTAATGCTCGAAATTAATCCCTGACCCTGACTTACCTTCATGAGGCTTTATTAACTTTAATTTCACTTTTTGGGATTTGTATATCTGTACATCCTGCTCCCTCCCTTCATCTACACCAGTTAGAATCTCATTTACTAAGGAGTTTCTGGCCTCCTGTTCTTTCTGCTATGGTCACAGCTGGTGACAGTTCAGAACCCAGAGTGAAATCTAGCTCAATAGACCTTTGGCAGAATCTTATAGCACTCTGAGTGAGATTTGTGAGTTGGCTATTGTGAAATTTGCAGCAGAAATTTGGGATGAAAGGTAACTTTCACACGACACAAATACCAGGCAATGACCATCCCCAATAAGATGGAATCTAACTACTGCTCCATGACATTCACCATCACTGAATCCCCATGATCAACATCCTGGAGGTTATCATTGACCAGAAACTGAACTGCACTCTCCATATAAGTACAATAGCTGCAAGAGTAGGTCAGAGGTCAGGAATCTTGCAACAAATAACTCAACCTCCTGACTCCCCAAAACCAGTTCACCATCTACAAGGCACAGGTCAGGACTTGATGGAATATTCCCTACTTGCTTGGATAGGTGCAGCTCCAAAGACACTGAAAAAGCTTGACATCATCCAGGACAAAGCAAGAATGAGTAGCTATTTGATAGGGGCTTAGGAGATCCTGGAGCAGCAGGTCAGCAGAACCTTCAATACCAGTCTAAGGCTTGGAAGTGATCAGTCAGTCACTTGGTCTATACATAAGGGGTGAGAAGCCAAAAACCAGGCAGCTCATCACCGACCTTGTCATCTTTTTGTCCTCTTGGGGGTCATTTTCCTCCAGAATGAAAGAGGCAGGTTGAAATAACTCCACAAAGGTTGGTATCCTGTCACCAAGGTACCCTTTATTTACACTTGGAGAGTTCCTAATCCAGCTCCCTCAGTGCCAGCTTTCAGAGTGAGCAGAATGTCTGACACTCCTGTTCTTATCTATCAGTCAGGGCTCCCTGATTGAACTGGATTAACAGCCCAAATCGGAGAACTCATATTCTGGTTGACCTCATTATAATCAGTACACAGGTATTACTGGTGAAGAAGTAGGAGTGAGTAGCTATTTGATGCATTTATATAAAGCGTCAATATGATAATTCATCACAATACCCCCTTGCAATTCAATATGTAGTCAGAACCGTTTCATGATGCCCCATTGGTAGAATGTTATGTGTTTTTCTTGATGAGACTGTGATGGTTCAGAAACTAGTACTAATGAAATTAATTGGTATCGAGGACCTGAATCTTTGATTTTTAAATGATTAAATTCTGCTGATTTCCCCTGGTTTCTGCATTTGAACCATGCTGGGACTGAAGTTTTAATGAGTTTTCTAACAAGGGAACTGAAGAGGGCTTTAAAATAAATAAGCAGACAAAGGGATCAAGCTTGGGTAAGTTTAACAAATCAAGGCTTTAAGTTGAAGCAAGTGAGCAAAATACTAATGTGAAAAATAAAGGTCAGAAAATGACAGGAAGGGACAAAGAGATATAACACAAGAAGATACCACCTGTCAAAACTAAATGCTGAAAAGATAACAAAAGGACAAGGCTAAAGGCCTTTTATGAATTGATAGTACATATTGAAATGAATAATATTATCTAATAGCCATTATGAAGATGCCCTCCTGTTATTCCATGTTGAGATTTATTCACACCTCTGATTGCAATAAATGTTGTTTTATCCTATGATTGAAAAGGTAAACTTGCATGGAAATTTCTTTTCAAATTCTTTCAATACAGTCTTATTAGATTCTATACCCCCAGCAAAGTTTTAATGCATTGTCAATAGCAGCAAAGGCATCTGCTAATATTTGGCAACTTTCAACTCAGCGTTTTTCTTTATTACTGATGATGGTGTTTATAAAAATACGTTGTATTAGCTCATATCTCATTTCTAACTTTAGACCTAATTCTATACATTTATTAGATTTCACATGTTTAAATTTTGAAGTCTGTGCTCAAATAGGTCTTCTATTTCGGATGTAAATACTACTACAGTTTTCAATTGATATTAGTCAACAAAACTAAATTCCATGACATTAATTCTTCATTGAATCACAAATAAAATGAGTATAATTATTTGGAGTGAAACTCCAAATCAAAGGCACTAGTTGTAAGCATTTGCATATTTAGACTGCATTTTCTCAATCTCGTGGAACTAAAATGTCATGTCAATTCAGTCTATGGAGATGCTAAATATGTTACTAACAAATGTTAAAATGTACTAATGTTATTGGCTGTGGTGGGGTTTAATTTGTGCTTTCGACAGGCTATCAGTTTTGTAATTCTGATGAAGCTGATAAATGCAACTATGTTTACAAGATTGTTGATGTTATACTATTGCTTTGTCAACTATCACTTTAGACTCAGTCAACTTATGATGGCACTATTGTAGGAACTGATTATTTTCTTTTAGTTCTGTCAATCTGTTCAAACTGTCCAGATTGTCACTATTTCTGATTCTAATGAGGTGGATTAGCAATGGTAAATGCAGAGTTATGGTGATAGAGTTGGATGCTCTTCAGAGGGTCAGTCCTAACTCGATGGGTCAAATGGCCTCTTTCTGCACTGTTATGATTCTATGAAGATGATGACAAGGATTCAGTTATGAACACTGATGGATGACATTTATGAACAATAGTTAGTTGGGTAAGGATAGAGGAGTGGCTCTCTTAATTAAAGATGGTATTGGTACAATAGTTGGAGATGACCTTGCTCCAAGAGATCACGATGCAGAAACTTTCTGTTGAGATGAGAAATAGCACAGAAAAGAGGTGGGAGTGGCCTACGAGCATCCAGACAGTATAATTGTGCAAATGTGAGTAGCAAGTCAGATGGTTGATCAGAAGACAAAGAATGGCAAAGAATGACTAAAATATTAATCAGGACGATTAAATTAGAGTACGGGAGTAAACTATCTAGATATATAAAAACAGATACCAAGAGTTTCTATAGGTTGTCTAAAAAGGAAGACTGAGTTAAAGATGTGTTGGTCCTCTATAGGGTAATAGTAGGAAGTTAATAGCAGGTAATAATAAAGGGATGGTGTAATGAATAAATATTTTGCTTCTGTCTTCAGTATAGAGGTTATAAAAACATTCCAGTAATAGCTTTAAATTAGAAGTTTAAAGGAAGAGAAGAACTTGGCAAAATTACCATCACTAGGGAACAACAGGTGAAACGGTGAGTTGATAAATCTCAGGTCCTGAAGGACTTCTTCCTAGAATCTTGGAGTTGTCTAATGAGCTAATAGATCTATTAGTGTTATTTTTTCAAAATTTGTTAGCTTTCTATTAGGCTGCAAAATAGCAATTTTGATCCCTCTATTCAAGAAAGGACAAAAGCAGGAAACTATACTCCATTTAACTTGACATCCTGGGTACTTGTAAAACAAGGTTGATACCCGAAATGAGTAGACTGTCTTATGACGATAGGTTTGGCTGGCTGTATTTGTTTTCACAAAGCTCAGAGGTGATTTGATTAATGTTTCTAAGAGCTTAAATCCCTTGACAAGGTGTTTAGTCTTGTGGGTGAGTCCAGAAACAGAGGACACAGTTTTGTAATTAGGTGTCGATCTTTTAAAATAGAGATGAGGGCAATTTTTCTCTGAACTTACACGAGCTTGGAAGTCTTTGCCTCAGGCAGCAGTGTCATGGAATGTTATTAAGGAATGAGTGGAAAGATTCTTGTTGAGCAAGGGGCATCATTGGGTGCAGATGGGAATGTGGTATTTAGAACACAAACAGATCAGCCAGGATCTTATTGAGGAGCAGAATAGGTTTGACAGCTCAAATGTTCTTAATCCATATGTTCATGTGTTCCACAGAATTAGCTCATGATTGACATTATTGAATAGCAATATCAATTTGAGTTAAAATGGAAATTGCATTCATTCATTCATATAGATGGAAATGTCAAGAAATTAATGCAAATCAACATAATCAGAATTCTTGATAGTTATACAAATAATAGATTTGAAAGGAATAGGTTAGGGTTAGAGTTTGCACTATCTCGAATGTTGCACAGTTATTTCAGTTGCAGCTTATTACTGCTTCATTGGGTGGAATTCATTGGGTGAATTCTATTTCACTTCTGAGACTCAGGCTAGATTAAACTAAAAAGTTTAACATAATTTGCTTCTCATTTCTGTCCATTTATAAATTTAACAGCTCATAGCTTACTAGAATTTTGCCTCAGCACAAGGGACCATAGCAATTCTTGATAATGGAACTAAAAAGTAAATAATCCAAAAATATTTTTGTCAGGATGTGGACATTGCTGGCAAGGCCAACATTTATTACCAATACTTAAACTGCCCTTGACAAAGGTGGTGAGTTAACTTAATCTGATGTAGGTTCAACCAGAATGCTGTTAGGAAGGCATTCTAGATTTTGACCCAATACAGTGAAAAGATGACAATATGATATATATTATAGAAACATGGCTACATCACCTAATCCTAAAATAGTCAGTTTTAACACTCTGTGAATGGACCCGTGTTTCCATCAGAAGAAATCTGGAGAATTCAATTTTGAACAGATAGGAATCGCTTTAGCTCAGATTTTTCAAACTTGAGATTTTATCACCGTATCCTCAGGCTGTACAAAATCCTCTAAAGTTTTGCCTCACTGTAACTAAAGGGAGTAAAGCAAAGAGAAGCTATAAGTTAATTAACTTAATTGCACCATTTAATGTGAATGAATAAACAGTTTGAACAATTACATAATTTAAAATGTTTGCCAATGTAAATGGATGCATGCACAATGGACCCAGTTTTAATTCTGAGGCATGAAATTACAGGTCCCACCCATGCTTGGGAAACAGATGATCGGGTGTGTAACTTAGGGCATTGGAGGCCAAAGCCAAACACACCCCCATGTTCACGGCCATGCTTTTACATGCAGAACGGGGAAGAAATTGGCTGGTTCACCTACACATGACCTAATTCAGGCTCAAATTGGCAATGAATTCCTAATTATCGGCTTCATCTTACTGCTGCTCTGATTTAACAGGCAACAGGAGAGATCTCTGCTCACCCTTTCACCCTAAGAACTACTGATTAGTGAAATTTGATAGGGGTGGGGGAACCAGCCTTCTTCCTCAAACCAGATAGAAATGGGTACTGCAAGATGCTTGAGATTAGAGTCAAGATCAGAGTGGTGCTAGAAAAACGCAGCAGGTCAGGCAGCATCCGAGGAGCAGGCAAATTGACTTTTCAAGCAAAAGCCCTTCATCAGGAATTCAGATGCTGCCTGACCTGTCCTGATGAAGGGCTTTTCCCCAAAATGTGAATTTTCCTGCTCCTCGGATGCTGCCTGACCTGCTGTGCTTTACCAGCACCACTCCAATCTTGACCCTTCTTCCTCAAACCCCTGTGCCATTCAGGCACCTCTCCCCTCAATCTTGGCTCCCCCCCCCTCCTATCTCTTCCTGACACATTAATCATCCTCCCTCACCATCTCACTGGGCCCTGCCAAACCAGCTCCAGTAGGATCCTGGGTTTCATGGTTCCTCGTTATCCTAGGCCTCTTGGAATATAAAGCAGCTGGCAATAATAATCCTAACTTGGTGCAGAGTCACAGGCCTCCAATCAGCTGGCAGTTCTGAGGAGCAACTTCCTCCAGGAAACAAACAGAAACTCAACTTTATTTTAAACATTTGCTATTCAAGAATGTGGGCATCACTGGCCAGACCAGTATTTATTGCCCATTCCTAGTTGCCCTTCAGAAGGTGATAATGAGCCATATTCTTGAACTACTGCAGCCCATGTGATGAAGCCATGCCCACAATGATGTTAGGAAGACAGTTCCAGTAACAGTGAAGAAATCCATATTTCCATGTCAGGTAATGGTGTTCCCAAGTATCTTCTATCTTTTAAGGGGCAGAGGTCACAGGTTTAGAATGTGCTGTCAAAGAATCCTTAGTGAGTTGCTATGAATTGGAATTTCCTACAGAAATGGACAGAAGTCCAACCATGTACTAAATAAATGGTTATCTCTTTGCAGTTTGAAAGAGAGAAGGCAAAGTCGGATGTAATGGTGTTACAGTTAAATAAAGGTTATTATGACGGCATGAGAGAGGAACTGACGAAAATCGACTGGAAGCAGAGCCTAGTGGGGAAGACATAAGAGCAAAAATGGCAGGAGTTTGTAGGTATAATTGAGGACACTGTACAGAGGTTCATCCCCAAGAAGAGAAAGATTATCCGGGGAGGGATTAGACAGCCATGGCTGACAAAGTAAGTCAGGAAATCTATCAAAGAAAAAGAGAGATCCTATAAAGTGGCCAAGAGCACTGGGAAATCAGAAGATTGGGAAGACTACAAAAACAAACAGAGGATAACAAAGAGAGAAATAAGGAAGGAGAGGATCAAATATGAAGGTACGCTAGCCAGTAATATTAGAAATGATAGTAAAAGTTTCTTTCAATACATAAGAAACAAACGACAGGCAAAAGTAGACATTGGGCCACTTCAAACTGATGCTGGAAGGCTAGTGATGGGAGATAAGGAAATAGCAGGAGAACTTAATAAGTACTTTGCGTCAGTCTTCACAGTGGAAGACATGAGTAATATCCCAACAATTAAATGGAGTCAGGGGGCTGAGTTGAGTATGGTTGCCATTACAAAAGAGATAGTGCTAGAAAAGCTAAAAGGTCTTAAAATTGATAAATCTCCTGGCCCCAATGGGCTACATCCTAGAGTTCTGAGGGAGGTGGCTGAGGAAATAGCGGAGACGTTGGTTGAGATCTTTCAAAAGTCACTGGAGTCAGGCAAAGTCCCGGATGATTGGAAGTCCACTGTTGTAACCCCCTTGTTCAAGAAAGGATCAAGACAAAAGATGGAAAATTATAGGTCAATTAGCCTAACCTCGGTTGTTGGTAAAATTCTAGAATCCATCTTTAAGGATGAGGTTTCTAAATTCTTGGAAGAGTAGGGTCGGATTAGAACAAGTCAACATGGATTTAGTAAGGGGCGGTCGTGCCTGACAAACCTGTTAGAATTTTTTGAAGAGGTGACAAGTAGGTTAGACCAGGGAAACCAGTGGATGTGGTCTATCTAGACTTACGAAAGGCCTTTGATAAGGTGCCATACCGGAGGCTGCTGAGTAAGGTGAGGGCCCATAGTGTTCGAGGTGAGCTACTGGCATAGATTGAGGATTGGCTGTCTGACAGAAGGCAGAGAGTTGGGATAAAAGGTTCTTTTTCGGAATGGCAGCTGGTGACAAGCGGTGTCCCACAGGGTTCAGTGTTGAGGCCGCAGCTGTTCACGTTAAATATTAATGATCTGGATGAAGGGACTGGGAGCATTCTAGCGAAGTTTGCTGATGATACGAAGTTAGGTGGACAGGCAGATAGTACTGAGGAAGTGGGGAGACTGCAGAAGGATCTAGACAGTTTGGGAGAGTGGTCCAGGAAATGGCTGATGAAATTCAACGTGAGCAAATGTGAGGTCTTGCACGTTGGAAAAAAGAATACAAGCATGAACTACTTTCTAAACGGTGAGAAAATTCATAAAGCCAAAGTACAAAGGGATCTGGGAGTGCTAGTCGAGGATTCTCTAAAGGTAAACATGCAAGTTGATTCCGTGATTAAGAAAGCGAATGCAATGTTGTCACTTATCTCAAGAGGGTTGGAATATAAAAGCAGCGATGTGCTACTGAGACTTTATAAAGCTCTGGTTAGGCCCCAGTTAGAATACTGTGTCCAGTTTTGGGCCCCACACCTCAGGAGGGACATACTGGCACTGGAGCATGTCCAGCGGAGATTCACACAGATGATCCCTGGAATGGCAGGTCTAACATACGAGGAACGGCTGAGGATCCTGGGATTGTATTCATTGGAGTTTAGAAGGTTAAGGGGAGATCTAATAGAAACTTACAAGATAATACATGGCTTGGAAAGGGTGGATGCTAAGAAATTGTTTCCGTTAGGCGAAGAGACTAGGACCCGTGGGCACAGCCTTAGAATTATAGGGGGTAAATTCAGAACAGAAATGCGGAGACATTTCTTCAGCCAGAGAGTGGTGGGCCTGTGGAATTCATTGCAGCGGAGTGCAGTGGAGGCCGGGATGCTAAATAGCTTCAAGGCCGAGATTGATAAATTCTTGATGACACAAGGAATTAAGAGCTACGGGGAGAATGCTGGTAAGTGGAGTTGAAATGCCCATCAGCCATGATTAAATGGTGGAGTGGACTCAATGTGCCGAATGGCCTTACTTCCACTCCTATGTCTTATGATCTTTAGGTATAATGGAATGATCTATTGGAACAAGGGAATAAGTAATGAATATATTAGTTAAAATTGAATTGGATCTGAATTGTTCATATAAATATGGGAGCTGGTTTTAATGGAGTATGGTTAAGGCCATAAGACATTAAGAGCAGAAGTAGCCCTTTCAGCCCATGAGTCTCCTCCACAATTCAACGAGGTCATGGTTGATCTTATAACTTTCAACATCACTTTCCTGCCTTTTCCCCATATCTGTTGATTCCTGATTAAAACTCGGTCCATCTAAGCCTTTAATATACTTAACAACTATCTGTGGTAAAGAATTCCATGTTTCACAACGCTCAGGGAAGAAATTCCTTCTCATCAGTCTTAAATATATGACCCCTTATTCTGAGGTATGTCCTCTTGTCCCAGATTTTCTGACAAGGGGAAACAATTTTTGCATCTACTCTGTCAAGCCCCCTAAGATATAAGTTTCTAAGTTCCAATGAGTACAGATCCATCCTACTCAACTGCTCCCCATGATACTGTCTGTCCATAGTCAGCCTAAATAACCTTCCCTGAATTGCCTCCATTTCCAGTATATCGTTCTTTAGATTAGGGACCTAAAACTGTTCACAGTATTCTAGCTGTGATCTGATTAGTGCCTTGTAAGGTTTTAGCAATTTTTATACACCTTTACCTTTAAAATAAAGGCCAACATTTCACATGCCTTCCCCCTTATCCATTGAACTTGATAGTAGCTTTGTGTGAGTCCTGAACAGGACTCCCAAATCTCTCCATGTTGCAACCTCCTGCAGACTTTGTCCATTTAAATAATATTCAGCTCACCTGTTCTTCCTGTCAAAATGCATAACCTCACATTTCCCACATTATAATCGAATTGACAAATCTTTGCCAATTGTTGAACCCGTCAATATACTTCTGCTGACTTTATTTCAGCCTCACCACTTGCATTTAAACCTAACAATTGTGGCCCTAGCACAGATTCCTGTGGCCCTCCACTAGTTTCAAATTGTCATTCTAAAAATGCCCTCTTTATTCCAACTGTCTGTCTTCTATTAATTGGCCAATTCTCTACCGATGCTAATAAACTGTGTTCAGCACCTTGGGCTCCCTCTTATTCAGCAGCCTAGCAGTGATAGATTATCAAATGCTTTCAGAAAATCCAAATATTTTATAGCCAATACTTCCCCTATTCTTATCCAAGAATTCTAGTAAATTTGTTATGCTTGATTTCTCCTTCATGAAGCTGTGATGACTTACCTTGATCATAGTATATATTTTTAAACTTAAGTTGAACCAAATTTGAATAGGCTGGGCCTTTTTCTCTGGAGTGTTGGGGCTGAGGGGTGACTTTAGAATTTCTGGTCAAGGGTCTGTTTCTGTGCTGTATGACTCTGCAACTTTATACTCACATGCCCTTTGTCTCACTCTACTGAAATCTTCTCACACTGACCATGTTCCTTACTGAAATAAATTGAGTAAAGCTCTCACTCAATGTGTGGACATGAAATCTGTTCAAAAGCAATTATCTTTAAGTGTAAAACATTGGTAGCAGAGGATAGTTAAGTGAAAATGTAAGGCTTCGGGCTATGATTACCCATCAGTTTTCTGTAAAAGAACTTTACGATCAATGGCAAAATAAAGTAAACATGTGGATCTGGGTCACTTCTTTATCAAAGTTGAAGTAAGGTGTGGCCTTACCACTGTTTTTTATCTTGTTTCTGCATGGTAAATAAAGTATTTTTTCAGAAGATTTGAACACGATGAAAGTATGGACAGATTGTCTACTTTCATGGGTAAAATTTAACAAAAAGATGATTTCTTAATTCCTTCTCAGGGTTAGTCAGATGTTGATCAATTGAGAAAAACTGAATGTTGTACAATAGTATAATGGAATTTGATAAATTATACGCAAGACTGCAGAAATTTCATTTGGAAATTCCCTAATCTGGCATTTAAATTATTAGACTGTGCCAAATATCAAGTCTGTACAGACTTCTGGTTTTAATGGTAGTTAAATTTGCAGATAAACATGCATACTTTAGTAGAATGTTGGAAACACTAACCATTCCTTTCCAGCAGCAATCTTAGCACAAAAGGAGCAATCAGCAATACCACTGAAAATGGAGGGGACCCTGTTAACAAATTACTGAGACAGTGTAGATACAGATCTCAGTGCAATCTCCTCAGAACGGCCAACAATGCTGCAAGAAAATCAGTAACCTTCTGTATTCTGCCGAGGTAAGTGCCACACTCTTCCCTCTGCTACCTCAGTAACCCCGCTACAGCTCCAATTTCCCACTAAAGCTCATGCTATAACCCTCTCACAATTTCCTACAATATCTTCCCTCACCCCAGCAACCTTCCACACTACTAACCCTGCATGACTCTGCATCATGTTCTCACTCACCCAGGACATCTCACCTCGTCAACTATCCACACCAGCCTAATAGCCATGCCACTGACTTTCAAATAAAACCAAAAGAACTGCAGATTCTGTAAATCAGAAACAAAAACAGAAATTCCTTGGAGACAAATCAAAGTTAATGTTTCGGATTCGACTCGAAACGTTAACTCTGATTTCACTCCACAGATGCTGCCAGACCTGCTGACCTTCTCCAGCAATTTCTGTTTTTGCCACTAACTTCCCTCTCACTCAATCCCTTCCTTTTTCACTTTCCAGGAGAAAATAGCCCATTACAGGGCAGGAAGAACCAGGAGAGGTGGAGGGATATCCACAGCACTTGTGGAGAAATGGATACCTCTGCTGGAAGGTACTTCTTCAACCCCTGAGGAAGCCAGTCCTTCTTTAACCCTTGACAGCTCAGATACTGACCCTTCAGTGGGAAGCAAGGAAGTTTAGGGTCACAGTCTGGTGAGCACCTCATTGCACCAGCTCCACAGCTGACTGAGGAAGAAAGTGCTGCTGGCACTCGAAGGGCTGCTGGAGACCAAGTACTTGCTCAGCCCGAGACAGGAGAGGACTCTGTGGTGTCAGCAAGCAGAGACATCATCGACATGCACAGGGGGGAACAGGAGCAGCAGGCAGGGATGTGGGAGGAAGTGGCCCTTAGCCCAGAGACAGTAGGAGTGCAGCCATGCTAGGGGGCACAGCTACCTCCATGGGCCTGGGTTGATGGCTGCCATTGGGAACCTCCTCCATTCAGAGCAGGCTATTCCTCAAAGACTTTGAGACTGGCTTACTGCACTTGCTGTGTGTTTGCCTTGTTAAGCTGCTACCATATGCTGAAAATATGCAATTGATGTAGCGTGGTGTAGCAAGAAGTACTCCCCGTTGACTTAGAACTATGGACCAGCAAGGCAAGCTGCCTGGTAGTGTGACTGTACTATTGGACATGGCAGTGGTGGGGTTGCTGCAAGCAAGCAGATAAGTACTAAATATGTGAGCACCCGAGCAGCGAGTAAGCATCCCTGAGATAGAGCCTGATCCAATCCATTGGGTGCCTGTCCATGCTCGCAGAGTGTCCCCGCTGCAGCCTTCCAATGCTAGTTGCTGGTGTAACCTGCAATGCAAATCTATACTTCCTCAAAGTTCCTGCAAATGGATTGGAGAGGTGCCGTGAAGAACCTGAGGTGTTGGCAAATAGTGAATATCTGTGGACGAAGAGTGGGTGAGGCTGGGGGGGGCCATGGATTGTGCCCTGAGATAGTGAAATGTGGTGATCACCTTGGAGGCTTTTTGCAGCCAGCAGTGAACTGAAATCCACAAGTACCCACTGTGACCTCCATGACGAGCAATCTCAAAGTGAGGGATTGAGGGAGCTTTGGGAACCATGAGGTGCAGGAATTTACATGACACACATGAGCATGCTGCATTAGCCATAACCAAGACTCAAATTACTCTCAGATTCGATCGAAAAAGGCTGCTTTCTGAAAGAAATCTCACTCAGTTGCATTTGAATGAACTAACATGAACTTCTCATAGAGTAAAATTGAGAAATACTTATCCTAGTTATTCTAGAAACTAAGTCTGAAATACTCATTTAGAGTCAGAGAGATATGCAGCACAGAAACAGACCCTTCAGTCCAACTCGTCCATGCCAACCAGATATCCCAACCTAATCTAGTCCCATTTGCCAGCACTTGGCCCATATTCCTCTAAAGCCTTCCTATTCATATACCTATCCAGATCCTTTTAAATGCTGTAATTGTACCAGCCTCCACCACATCCTTTGACAGCTCTTTCCATACCTGCACCTGATAAAGTTGCCCCTTAGGTCCATTTTATATCTTTCCCCTCTCAACCTAAACCTATACCCCCACCCCAAGGAAAAACCTTGACTATTTATCCTGTCCATACCCCTCATGATTTTATAAACCTCTATAAGGTCACCCCTCAGCCTCCGATGCTCCAGGGAAAACAGCCCCAGGCTGTTCAACCTCTCCGTATAGCTCAAGTCCTCCAACCCTGGCAACATCCTTAGAAATCATTTATGAACCCTTTCAAGTTTCACAACATCCTTCCGATTGGAAGGAGACCAGAATTTGCATGCAATATTTCAAAAGTGATCTAACCAATGCCCTGTACAGCCACAACATGACCTTTCAACTCCTTTACTCAATACTCTGACCAATAAAGGAAAGCATACCAAACGCCGCCTTCACTATCCTATCTTTCAAAGAACAATGAACCTGTACTCCTAGGTCTCTTTGTTCAGCAACACTGCCTAGGACCTTACTATTAAGTGTATACGTCCTGCTCTGATTTGCTTTCCAAAAATGCAGCACCTCACATTTATCTGAATTAAACTCCAAATGGCACTCCTCAACCCATTGGTCCATTTGATCAAGATCCTGTTGTAATCTGAGGTAACCTTCTTCGCTGTCCACTCCACCTCCAATTTTGGTGTCACCTGCAAACTTACTAACTATACCTCTTGTGCTCACATTCAAATCATTTATATCAATGATGTATTAACCATTGAGCCACTGTACATGTAGGGAACATTGCAGTTGACTTGCACACAGCAAACTTTCCTGATGAAGGGCTTTTGCCCGAAACGTCAATTTCGCTGCTCCTTGGATGCTGCCTGAACTGTTGTGTTCTTCCAGCACCACTAATCCAGAACTACAGCAAACAGCAATGTGACAAGAACCAGGTAATCCTGCGGCCATCAGATAATAAGAGCACAAGAGTCAAAGGTCATGAGTTCAAGTCCTGCTTCAGAGACATGGTCAAGTAATCCAGGTGGCCACACAGTGCAGCACTGGGGGAGGTCTGTGCTCTTATTATCAGATGGCCACAGGATTATCTGGTTATTGTCATTTTGCCGTTTGCTAGAGTTTGTTGTGTGCAAGTCAACTGTAATGTTCCCTACATGCACAGTGTTTCAGTGGTTAATACTGCTACCTCACAGCGCCAGGAGCCCCTGTTCTTTTCCAACCTTGGGCAATTGTCTCTGTGGAGTTTGCACATTCTCCCTGTGGCTGTGTGGGTTCCCTTCGGTTGCTTTGGTTTCCTCCCACAGTCCAAAAATGCTGAATTGCCCATGGTGTCCAGAGATATGCAGGTTAGGGGAATGCAGGATTATGACGATAATATCGGGGCTGGATCTGGGTGGGATGCTCTTTGGAAGGTCAGTTCAGATTCAATGGGCTGAATGGCCTGCTTCCACATTGTAGGGATTCTTTCAATGTCCGTAACTACACTTCAAAGAGTAATTCATTGACTGTGAAACACTTTAGAACACCCTGAGTTTGGTAAAGTACTATTGAAATGCAAGTCTTTTTTTTTAACTGTTTCAAACTGGAAAGGAAGGATTTGTGTAAGAGAAATTTCACCGTTTATTGTAACTCACAGGGATATTAAACCAATTTCCACTGATCACTTAAAAAATACTGCATTTTTGACTGTGAAACATGTTAGGGCACCATGAAAGTAAGTAAATATAAATTCTTCAGTATTTGTTTTCTCATAAGTCTGTGTAAAAATAGAATTATTCTAATGATAATTTTGCTAACACTCGGTAGAAATGTTTTGTTTCAGCAAAATAGGAGCCAATTTTTCAAGCTCTCTTCACCATATCTTGATCTGTCATACGAGTGAAACCCCACCACACTCTTGTCATAGCTAAACTATATTTTCTTTCTTAAAGAGCCCACAGCTACAGCCAATAATGTCACCTGCATGATATCAGTAAAAATTAAACACCAATCTTTCACATAGTTAGCCCAATCCTCTTACTGAAAATAAAAGACTTACATTTGTTCAGCGCCTTTGATGACCTCAGAACATTGCAAACAGCACCACAGCCAACTAGTTTTGAAGTGCAGTCGTTGTTGTTATGTCAGAAATTCGATGGCTGAGCTTTGCACAGCAAGATCCCACAAATAATGATGTGAATTTGGTAAGAATGGCAGGGAGAACACTCTTCTTCAATCAGTCACCTTAGAGGGACCTCACTTTAACATTCTATCCTAAAGACAGTACCACCAACAATGCAACATTCCCTTAATTTGATCACTCCAACAATGCAGTGCTCCATCAGTATTGCTCCATCAAAAATGCGGCACTACCTCAGTATCATCCCTGTAACAGAGCAGCACTCCCACAGTACTGGTAGTTTGGCAATGCATTGCTCCCTCATTGTTGCCTCAATACTGCCTCTATGACAGCTTGATGCTCCAACAATATTGATCCTCCAATACTATAATGTTCCTCAGCTCTGCAATAAAACATCCACCTCAATTTTTGTACTCAAGTCTCAGTGGAATTCAGAGCTTCCCAGTTGTGATTCAGAGATGAGGGCATCTTATCCACTAAGGTACAGCTCATACACACAACCCTGCACTAACTGGGTTGATATACTTAACCTATCCCTTTTGTTTCTAATTTCAAAAAAATGACTCGAAGGGTGGAGAAAACAAGCAAACTAAAATAATAAATTGAATATGTCCCTCTGCCTCATCCATTGTGTCCCCTAAGATTATGCTGACTCACTCAGGATACAAACACTCACCAGGTAATCTCCCAGACATGTGAAAGAGAAGGAGACAAATAGAGCTGGTTAGGGGGAAAATAACACAACAGTAACAATAGATTGTATTTATATATAACCTTTAAGATAAGAAAATGACCAAGGATCTTTTTAGCAGCATTAGTAAACAAATAGGGGGCTGAACTTATCCAAAAATCAGTGAAGTGTGAATTTCAGGGAGTTTCATTGGGGGAGGGGTTCCATTTGTGAGCTCCACCAAGATTTTTCATACAATTAAACGCACTTCACCTCATTATGTATGCACCCTGGCTCTGCTCATGATGTCACACATTCACCAGGGGCAGAATTAATCGTCGTTATTATTAAAGCTCAACTGAGTACCAGGTCAAGCACTGCTAGCCACAGTTAGCTCTTATGGCACACATTGTGGGAAGGAAATGAGACACAATAGCTTCTGTGGACTCCTGGGAGTTGCAGGTGACATATCATCGCAAACACTAACTCACATTCATCAGCTGTTTGACTGAGAGTCATTGTAACTGCAATTATGAGAATCCAGCTTCTCAGGTTACCCAACCTCAGCATCATACGATGTAAGAACCCTGTCTAAGTTGGTGCTACTCTTTCCACAGTTCTCAGCATAGCATATCTTGTCATTGCTCTTTACACGAGCAACACATGCTGGAAAGCCTTCAAATGGTCGAAAATATTGACTTTTACTGAGCAATAACAAAATCAAAGAAAAAAAAACCAACAAAAAACAAGCATTTGCTTCTAGGATCAAATAGAGTCCCCATGCGAATTGAGCAATAACAAATTGTGGATGAGTGAACACTGCTCCGAGCTCATATTTATTAGGACCTAGTGTTAACTAAGTCCTTGTTGTGCTGACACTGCTACTCTATCTTGCTGAAGGTGCTATTTCAACTGTGCAATGTCTTCATCTGCCTCTTCGGAGGACTGCAGATGCTCTCACAGCTCTTAAGCTTCCACCATATCCTTAAAAATAACTTATAAATCAAAGACATGAACTTAATTCACATGATCTTTTTCTGAGTCAAGAATGTCAGTGTCACTAAGACATCTTTTATGTAAGAGCTCATACAGAGGTTGTGCAATTGGCTGAAGTGTCAGAATCCCTTTTGGGGTTGACAAAGGCTCAGTGAGATAATGTTTCTGCACAGATTTGGACCATGTTTCCAGAAATAACCAGAATTTTCCAAAGAATAGGCTCAGAAGGAGATATTGGGTTTGAGGCAGACTTAGTGCAGCCTTGAGTCTGGTTTTCTGTAGGGAGTCTTGTAGGCAGACATGGTATCAATAAGGTAAAACAGATGCTAGCAACAAACTAGATTTTGCCAGACTGATGCATTATGGTCCAGAGGTTAGAGTAAATCTCTCTAGAGGTTAGAGGAGTTTGTTTTCATGTGATGGATTCATTAAAAAGTCAGTTTCAGTGTAACAATTGATTTTTAACCTGCTGGCTAGAGGACCAATATTCAACAGAGGAGATAAATGAAATTGTTTGTGTCTCCACAAATATACAGGGTTAAGTTTCTGTGCCTGCAATCAAAACCCATTATTCATTGTATGACACAAATGTTGTGCTGTTGGCACCACTTCATGCATAATGAGTTTCAATAGCTTCCCTTCATTGACATCTGAAGTATATGCCATTCTTTTGTGCTTGTTGATGCAAGGTCCATAAAATGCAAGGTTATGAGATTCCAGGAGGATGATGTTTTCAAACTTTAACAAGTCATTGCTGATTGGAACTTTCCAGATATTTATAGTCAACTTGCATCATGTAGTAAGGGCAGCACGGTGGCTCAGTTGTTAGCACTGCTGCCTCACAGCACCAGGGACTCAGGTTTGATTCCAGCCTTGGGTGACAGTCTGTGTGGAGGTTGCATATTCTCTCTGTATCTGCGTGGGTTTTCTCCAGGTGCTCCAGTTTTCTCCCACAGTCCAAAGATGTGCAGGTCAGGTGAATTGGCCATGCTAAATTGCCCATAGTATTAAGTGCATTAGTCAGAAGGTAATGGGTCTGGGTGGGTTACTCCTCAGAGGGTCAGTGTGGACTTGTTGGGCCGAAGGGTCTCTTTCCACATTGTAGGGAATCTAATCTAATCAGCGATGGCCATGTTTTAATCCAGCAAGGTCCATTTTAAAATTAAACAGTAAAGTATAGCTTTTAAAGCATTTTATGATCTTTCTTCATGTCTTGTGAACATGACAGATGTTTTGAAAAGAAAATCACTGTATTTAGCACTGAGTTGTTATCTGGAAAACCACTGTCTGAAAGGAAGGGAGATGCAGATTCAGTAGAACATTTCAAAAGCCAATTGAATAAGTACATGAAAGAGGAAAAAAAACTTTGCAGATCTTCAGTGAAAGCAAAAAAGTGGGACTAAGTCATAGAGTCAGAGCAGTACAGCACAGAAACAGAACGTTCGGTCCAACTCATGCATGCCTACTAGATATCCTAAATTAATCTAGTCCCATTTGCCAGCATTTGGCCCATATCCTTCTAAACTCTTCCTATTCATGCATCCTTCCAGATTACTTTTAAATGTTGTAACTGTACCAGTGTCCACCACCTCCTCTGGCAGCTCATTCCATATACATACAAACGTTTGCGTGAAAAAGTTTCCTCTTAGGTCCCATTTAAATTTTGCCCCTCTCACCTTAAAGGCCTCTTCTGGAGTACTGTGTCCAGTTCCAGTTGTCTGGTTATAGGAAAGATATTATTAAGCTTGAGATGGTTCAGAAGAAAATTACTCGCATGTTGCTGGGAATGGAGGGTTTGAGTTATGGGAAGAGGCTGGATAGGCTGGAACCTCTTTCACTGGAGCGTAGGGGTGATTTTATAGAAGTTTATAAAATCATAAGAGGCATAGGTAAGTGTAGTGATTAGAACCAGGTAGACCTCATTAACTATGAGTTTCTTGATTAGGATTGTTAACCTGATAACCAGTTGAGGTCTGGCCACAGCCAATGTATTGTGCACTAATAAATAACGGGTGACTTGGTGGCAGTTGTTTCAGTAAGGTAAATGGCAAGTTTCTTTTCCATAAGGTGGGAGATTTCAAGACAAGGGAGCTTATTTTTAAGGTGAGAGAAGAAAGATTTAAAAAGACATGAGAGGCATTTTTTTTTACACAGAGAATGTTTTGTGTGTGGAATGACCTTGCAGAGGAATTGGTGGATGCAGATTAAATTATAACGTTTAAAAGACTTTTTGATAAATCCCGTGAATAAGATATGTTTGGAGGGATATGGACCAAGCGCAGGGGTTAGTCCATGCCAATCATAATAGTATGGGATTATGGTTGCCATGGACTGGATCAAAGAGTTTGTTCTTGTGCTTATGACTCCATATGATCTAGTTTTGGACTCTTCTACTCTGAGACAAAAATTAATATGAGTTACCTTATCCATGCCCCTCATGATTTTATGAACCTCTATAAGGTTCTGACACTCTAGGGAAAATAGTCCCAGGCTATTCAGACTATAAGTCCAATCCTGTCAACATCATTGTAAATCTTTTCTGCATCTTTTCAAGTTTAAGAACATCTTTCCTGTAGGAGGGAGATCAGTAGCTAATCACCTGTTCTTTCAAAGATCCAGCCAGTTTCCTTCTATGTTTCATTAATCTGATTTTCTATTATACTGTGGCTGATGGAAAATAGAAGGCCAGCCAGGAGGCATCTGGCCACAATAGTCAGACTGGATTTTTTCATCTGTATTTAATCTGAAGGAGGGTTGAAAATGGACAATGTTCTGAAGGTAGAAGTAGGTGGTCATTGTGAAGGGGAGTATAAGGGGTCAGAAAATCAATTCAATGTCAGATAGGATGCTGCAGTTGGGAACAGGTGATTCACATAGTTGTGGGTTAGAAAGCAAATTTCATTCCATCAGTAAAGTATGTAGACAGGATTGTGCAATGGTATCACAAAGTTTGAAGTTGTATTGGACCCTAATCAGGCACAGTCAGTATGTGCACAGTCCTGGTCTTTTTAAAATAAAAAGGACACAGAGGAACTGGAGAAAGTGCAAAAAAAGGTTTCACAAGGATGGTAACAGACCCAGAAGTTTCTGAGTACCCTGAGAGTGATCTTAAAAAATATGAATGGATTGGGCAACTGAGATAGAAAGAGAAAGTTCCCGCTTGTAATAGACTTAAAAAATAGGTATCATAGATACAAGATAGTTACTAAGAAATCTGTTAGGGAAATAAGAAGAGGTTTCTTCACTCAGACTGCAGTTAGAATGTGGAAATGGCTGCTCTAAAAATAGCTCAGGTGTTTTCATAAGAAAATTAGATGAGGATATAAGAGAGAGAGGGGAATAGAATGAGGTACTGAAAGGCTTGGATGAGCAAAATGAAATGAGGAAAGATGGTAGTGTTGTGATCGTCTCACAGGATTAGTACAGGCCCAGGTCAAAGCTCTGGGGCACGGGTTCAAATCCCATCATGATGGCTGGCGAGTTTTAAATTCAATTAATAAAATCTGAAAGCTAGTGGATGATTGTTGAAACTATTGACAATTGTTGTAAAAACTCATCTGATTCACTAATGTTGCTTAGGGAAGGAAAGACGCCATCCTTGCTGTGCCAGGCTTACGTAGGACTCCAGACACATCGTAATATTGTTGACTCTTGAAGGCCCTCTGAAGTGACCCAGAAGGTCGCTCTGTTCAAGGGAAATTAGTTGTGGGCAAGAAGTGTTGGTGTTGCACACCCAAGGAAAGAAAAATGAAAACTAATTTATGCTCTGGACAGACTACTTGGGCCGAATAGCCCATTTCCCTGCTGTTTAGTCTATGTTAAGTGTGAAACATGCTTTGGTTAAGAAATATAAATGCATCAGTAAAACACTAAGAGCAAATTCTATCCTTCAGTATCTCCTTGTTTGCCATTTGTCTATGTGAGCCCAAAGGTTTTATTCCTTGCTCTAGAGCTGCTTGACAGGATAAATGGATAAAGCAATGTTTATACCAGTGTTAACTCTGAAGTGAAATTCTCAGTTGGATCATTTACCTGCTTCGCTTCCCTGATTCATTTGTGCATTTGTTTTTACAATCATTGATGTTCATGCAAATAAAATGTAACAGTCATTCCTAGCAGTAATAACAAGCTCCCTACAGTAAAAAAAACACACCCAACATCCCTTTGGGGACTTACTATTAAGCTAACCTTATTTGCAGTGAAGAATTGCAACACAGGCTCTGCCATAATGTTGGCTTTGTGTCAAGGTGCTGGATTTTATACAGCATGTTGCAGTGGGCTCACATGATCATGGGACAAGGCTCCTTGTCAGTCTTCCTTCAGTGGAGAAACCTTCCGCAGTTAAGCCAGAAAGCGGAAGGGATCAACACTGGATTCCTGGTTGGCAGCAACAGAATGTCAGTTAGGCTCATTAATGAGTCAGTTGACATCCATTATCCCTGAGCCACTGAAAATGGGCAATAACTCAGAGATTAAACAGAGGCTATGTTCCACAAGAGGCTGCCCAGAAACCATCATAATTGGAGGAGAAGGATGGGTGATGGGTAAGAGATTTAGACTGAGTGTAATGTGGGCTGCTGATTCATAATGGCTCATTATCCACTACAGTAAAAGACCTTACAGACAAAGTGGAAAGGTTTAGGAATTCTTGTGAGTTTAAGTACAGCATGGATTTCTCTGCTATCACGATTCTCTTTGCAATCCCTTCAAAAGTAAAATGCATCATCTGCAATCAGTCTCTGATTTGTTCTCGGGATACTGGCATCTCTGAAAATGCCAACACTTTATTGCCCATTCCTAGTTTCTCAAGGAGATACAACTGTGTTTAACTAAGTGTCTTGAGAGACACACCAGAGGGCGCCCACATTGATGTGGCACGGAAGTCACATATAGGCCCAGACAGGGTATAGGTGGTAGGTTTATTTTCCTAAAGCTCATTTGTAAATGAGTACGGTTATCAGACGATCCCATAGTTTGATGGTCAATTGGACTGAAACTGCCTTATTATTTACAATTTTTCAAACTGTACTCTGTGATGTCTCTGTGCATAATACATGTGAGAAACATTCAGTGAATTAAACTGTTCTTCTAAACAATTAATTCTCTTCATATTAATTTGTGAAAGGAAAGAAGTGGGGTTTAAGCCTTTTCACATGGTTTTAATTGTGATGCAGCTATAGTTGAGACAGTTACAAAGTTTTATAAGGAGTTTCACTGGGTTGATCCTAGAGATGGGGGGTTTGTCGTATGAAGAGAGATTGAACAGTTTAGGCCTATACTGTCTGGAATTTAGAAGAATGAGGGGAGACCAAATTGAGGTATTCAAGATGATAAAAGATGTAGATAAAATAGACGTGGAGCAAATGCTTCCTCTTGTGGGGCATCCTAGGTCGAGAAGTCATTGTCTTAGGATAAGCGGTAACAAATTCACAATAGTGGGCCCAAAAAAGAGAAAATGCTGGAAAATCTCAGCAAGTCTGGCAGCATATGTAAGGAAAGAAAAGATCTGACATTTCGAGTCTATCTGACCCTTTGTCAAAGCTAAAAAAAGGAGAAATAGAGAGGTAATATACTAGGCTGAGAGAAGGTGAGTCATGGCTCCGGAAGCAAAGGTAGCAATAAAGAGGTGATAATGACAGTGCATAGAGAGATTATAGGGAGATTAGGAGCTGTTAATGACCAAGGCTGAAGCCAGTGCTATGTGACAAAATATGGGGGGGATGGGGAGGGGGAAATGGGTGAAGCAGAGGCAAAATAGAAAACAGGGGAGAAGGGTAGCAAAGGGGGAAGAGGAGAGAAAAAGGTGATGAGAGAGTGGGGAGCGAGAGAAAGAGAGTCAGTCAAGAAATAAGAGGTACAGAACAGTGGAAAAAAGACATTAAAAAAAGATAAATAAAATAAAATTATGGAGCAGAATGAAAACTGAGGGGTCGAGATGGGATAATTATCTGAAGTTGTTGAATTCAATGTTGAGACCGGCAGGCTGTAATGTGCCTAGTCGGAAGATGAGATGCTGTTCCTCCAGTTTGCATTGAGCTTCACTGGAACATGTGGGTGGCACGGTGGCACAGTGGTTAGCACTGCTGCCTCACAGCGCCAGAGACCGGGGTTCGATTCCTGACTCAGGCGACTGACTGTGTGGAGTTTGTACATTTCTCCCCGTGTCTGCGTGGGTTTCCTCTGGGTGCTCCAGTTTCCTCCCACAGTCCAAAGATGTGCAGGTTAGGTGAATTGTCTATGCTAAATTGCCCGTAGTGTTAGGTAGAAGGGGTAAATGTAGGGGAATGGGTGGGTTGCGCTTCGGTGGGTCGGTGTGGACTTGTTGGGCCGAAGGGCCTGTTTCCACACTGTACGTAATCAAATCTAATCTAAAATTGCAGCAGGCCAAGGACAGACATGTGGGGATGGGAGCAGGATTGTGTGTTGAAGTGGCAAGCCACGGGAAGGTCTGGGACCTGATTGCGTACAGACTGAAGGTGCTCAGCAAATCGATCACCCAGTCATTGTTTTGTCTATCTGATATAGAGGAGACCACATTGGGAGCAACGAATGCAATAGACCAAATTGAAAGAGGTACAAGTAAAATGCTGCTTAATCTGAAATGAGTGTTTGGGGCCTTGGATGGAGATGGCCCGCATGCTGTTGAGAACCCTGTCAACAACTGTAGGTGGGAAGCCATGGTTGGAGAAGGTGCACATATTAAGTGCACCACTTTGGAAAGTGGCCTCATCAGAACAAATGTGGCGAAGGCAAAGGAGCTGAGAGAGAGATAGTGTAGGACGTAGGGTGAGAAGAGCTGTAATCCAGATAGCTGTGGGAGTCAGTGGGCTTGTAATGGATATTAGTGAATAGACTGTTGCCAGAAATGGAGACAGAAAAGTTAAGGAAAGGAAGGCAAGTGTTGGAGATGGACCAGGTGAAGGTGATGGAGGGATGGAAACTGGAAGTGAAGTTTATGAATTTTTCCAGGTTAGGATGAGAGCATGAAGCTGCACCAAAATAGTCATCGACGTACCGACAAAGCAGTTGTGGGAGGGGTCGCGGGTAGGCCTGGAACAAGAAATGTTCCACATACCCCATGAAAAGGCAGGCAGAGCTAGGACCCATGCGTGTACCCATTGCTACACCTTTGATTTGGAAAAAATGGGATGAGTTGAAGGAGAAGTTGTTGAGAGAGAGAACAAGTTCAGCCAGGCAGAGGAGAGTGGTGGTGGATGGAGATTGTTTGGGCTTCTTTTTGAGAAAGAAGCGAAGAGTTTTCAAGCCGTCTTGGTGTGGGATGGAGGTGTAAAGAGATTGCACATCCATGGTGAATAGAAGGTGGTTAGGGCCTGTGAATTGAAAGCTGTCGATATGTTGCAGGGCATCAGAGGAATCCCAGATGTAGGTGGGAGGGAGTGAACCAGAGGCGATAAAGATGGAATCAAGGTAGGAGGAAATAAGTTCAGTGGGGCAGGAGCATGCTGACACAAAATGGGCCTACCGGGACAGTCCTTCTTGTGGATTTTGGGGAGTAGGTAGAAACGGGCTGTCCGGGGTTGGGAGACTATGAGTTTGGAAGCTGTAGGGGGAGGCATCAGGAGGAAATGGGGTCAGTCACGTGTTGGACACAATGGCTTGATGCTCAGTGGTGTGGTCATGCTCCAGGGGAGTTAGGAGGAGGAATCTGAGAGTTGGCGCTCAACCTCTACGAGGTAGAGGTCAGTACGTCAGACGACAACAGCACCCCCTTTGTCAGCAGGTTTGAAGACAAGGTTGGGGTTGGATGTAAGGGAGCGAAGGGCAGAAATCTCCCTATAATTTCTATGCACTGTCATTATCACCTCTTTATTGCTACCTTTCCTTCTGGAGCCATGACTCACCTTCCCTCAGCCTAGTATAAATACCTCTCTATTTCTCCTTTTTTTAGCTTTGACAAAGGGTCACTTAGACTCGAAACGTCAAATCTTTTCTCTCCTTACATATGCTGCCAGACTTGCTGAGATTTTCCAGCATTTTCTCTTTTTTGGTTTCAGATTCCAGCATCCGCAGTAATTTGCTTTTATCCAAATTTACAACAATGTTGAGGAGAAACTTATTTTCCCAAAAGGTTGTGAATCTGTGGAATTTGCTACCCCAAAATGTGGTGGATGCTTGGACAGTGAGTAAATTTAAGAAGGAGTTAGTCAGATTTTTAATTGGTAATGGGTTGAAGGGATATGGAGGGAAGGCAGGAAAATGGGAGAGAGGATGGCAGAGCAGATGCCCTAATTGCCAAGAGGGCAGTTAAGAGTCACATGTAGGCCAGATGGCAGTTACCTTCCCTATGGAAAGGACATTAGTGAACCAGATAACCTTTTCCTGACAATCTCAACTGTTTCATGGTCAACATTCAACTTTTAATTCCAGATATTTATTGAATACAAATGTCATCATCTGGCAGGATAGGATTCAAACTGTGGTCCCCGGAATATGACCTGTATCTAGCAATAATACCAACAGGTCATTGCCTCCCCTAACTATAAAAATGTAGATCAAGAGAAGTATCTTTGTCTTTGTGTGGATTTGATAATCAGCTCAGCATGTCAGACATAATCATCGTGGTAACTGGCTTGCATCTCAGTTAAAAGTCATATGTTTACAAGTTGACAAATAAGTGTGCAAATCTGGCAGTGTACTCTTTACCAGTTTGCAGCATACAATTTCCAATGGCTTATGATCTGTTTCCGAGGTGAATCTCCTGCTAAGTAAATAGATGTGAGAAACTGCATGATGCCAGATAGTGGAGACTATTTGCCATGATGCACTGTATTGGAATATTTGGCTAGAGCAGATGACAGGATTGTCCAGCAAAAGGCAAGGCTTTTTGCCTTGCAAAAGTTACATTCCTGGGATTTTTTACAATGCACCTACTTTGAGAATTGTGACGTTCCAGGGTGGTAGTCCTGCAGATTTTGCTGACATGACCTGCTTGAGAGAATCAAAGACGTGGTTGTCTTGCTGCACTTAGGGACTTTCTTCTTGAACACATCTATCAGCAGAGATACCTTGACCATGAATTTGGGAATATGGCAAAAAGAAATTTAAAAATCTGAGGCAGATCCTCTTTGGCCTGTGGGGTCAGCATTTGCTAACATCCTTGATCGTACCCTGATCCAGGAGATCCTACAGGTGGAGAAGATTGACTCAAAGGTGGTTTTCAGGCTGAAATGAACCTGGCACTTTGTCTTACAGTCAGAACTTGGACCAAAGGGTCTGTTTCCATGCTATATGGCTCTGACAATGACTCTAAGATATTGAAGTATCTGGGTACACATAGAACATAGAATGTTACAGCGCAGTACAGGCCCTTGATGTTGCGCCAACCTGTGAAATTAATCTGATGCCCATCTAACATACACCAATCCATTATTATCCATATGTATGTCCAATGCCCATTTAAATGCCCTTAACGTCAACAAGTCTACTACTGTTGCAGGAAGGCCATTCCATGCCCCTACTGAGTAAAGAAACTACCCCGATATCTGTCCTAAATCTATCACCCCTCAATTTAAAACTATGTTAGCCTTCACCATCCGAGGAAAAAGGCTCTCACTGTTCACCCTATATAACCCTCTGATTACCTTATATGTCTCGATTAAGTCATCTCTCATTCTTCTCTCCAACGAAAACAGCCTCAATTCCCTCAGTCTTTCCTCATAAAAGCTTCCTTCCATGCCAGGCAACATCCTAGTAAATCTCCTCTGAATGAGAACTGTACGCAGTTCTCCAGGTGCGGCCTTACCCGTGTCTTGTACAGCTGTGGTATGACCTCGTGGCTCTGAAACGCATCCCCCTACCAATAAATGCCAAACCATCAAAGGCCTTCTTAACAACCCTATCAACCTGGGCGGCAACTACCAGGGATTTATGCACCTGAACACCAAGATCTGTCTCTTCATCTATACTGCCAATTTTACCATTAGCCCAGTACTCTGCATTCCTGTAACTTCATCCAAAGTGAACTACCTCACACTTTTCCAAACTAAACTCTATTTGCCACTTCTCAGCCCAGCTCTGCATCTTATCAATGTCCCTCTGTAACCCACAACATCATTCAGCACCATCTATAACTCTGCCTACCTTAGTGTCATCCGCAACTTTACTAACCCATCCTTCTATACCCACTTCCAGATCATTTATAAAAATAACATAAAAATAAAAAACAGATCCTTGCAGCATACCACTGATAACTGAACTCCAGGATGAACATTTCCCATCAATCACCACCCTCTGTCTTCTTTCAGCTAGCCAATTTCTGATCCAAACCGCGAAATCACTTTCAAACCTGAAACTCCGTATTTTGTGCAATAGCCTACCATGCAGTACCTTATCAAATGCCTTACTGAAGTCCATATACATCACATCAACTGCTTTACCTTCATCCATCTGTTTTGTCACCTTCTTGAAGAACTTAATAAGGTTAGTTAGACACAACCTACCCTCCACAAAACTGTGTTGACTATCCCTATCAAATTATTCCTTTCCAGAAGATTATAAATCCCATTTCTTATAACCTTTTCCAACACCTCACCACAACTGAACTAAGGCTCACTGGCCTATAATTACCAGGGTTATCCCAACTCCCCCTTCTTTAACAAGGGAACAACATTTGCTATCCTCCAGTCTTCTGGCACTACTCCTGTCAACAACGATGACAAAGATCAAAGACGATGGCACTGCAATCTCCTCCCTGGCTTCTCAGAGAGTCTGAGGATAAAATGACAAAAAATAAAAAACAGATCCTTGCGGCCCAGGAGTCTTATCTATTTCAGATCATCCAAAATTGCTAAAACCTCCTCTTTGTCAACCCCAATTCCATCTAATCCTGTAGCCTGTATCTCCGTATTCTCACTAACATTGCCCTTTTCCAATGAGAATACTGATGAAAAGGACTCATTAAGTACTTCCCCTATGTCCTCAGATTCCACACACAACTTCCCACTACTGTCTTTGATTGGCCGTAATTTTACCCCAGTCATTCTTTTATTCCTGAAGGATATGGAAGATATAGACTGTAGGGAAATAGATGGTGACATCTTGCAAAATGTCCAGATTACAGAGGAGGAAGTGCCGGATGTCTTGAAACGGTTAAAGGTGGATAAATCCTCAGGACCTGATCAGATGTACCCGAGAACTCTGTGGTAAGCTAGAGAAGTGATTGCTGGGCCTCTTGCTGAGATATTTGTATCATCGATAGTCACAGGTGAAGTGCCGGAAGACTGGAGGTTGGCAAACGTGGTGCCACTGTTTAAGAAGGGTGGTAAGGACAAGCCAGGGAACTATAGACCAGTGAATCTGACCTCGGTAGTGGGCAAGTTGTTGGAGGGAATCCTGAGGGACAGGATGTACACGGTGGGCGGCACGGTGGCACAGTGGTTAGCACTGCTGCCTCACAGCGCCGGAGACCCGGGTTCAATTCCTGCCTCAGGCGACTGACTGTGTGGAGTTTGCACGTTCTCCCCGTGTCTGCGTGGGTTTCCTCCGGGTGCTCCGGTTTCCTCCCACAGTCCAAAAATGTGTAGGTCAGGTGAATTGGCTATGCTAAATTGCCCGTAGTGTTAGGTAAGGGGTAGATGTAGATGTAGGGGTATGGGTGGGTTACGCTTTGGCGGGGCGGTGTGGACTTGTTGGGCCGAAGGGCCTGTTTCCACACTGTAAGTAATCTAATCTACATGTATTTGGAAAGGCAAGGACTGATTCGGGATAGTCAACATGACTTTGTGCGTGGGAGATCATGTCTCACAAATTTGATCGAGTTTTTTGATGAAGTAACAAAGAAGATTGATGAGGGCAGAGCAGTAGATGTGATCTATATGGAGTTCAGTAAGGCGTTCGACAAGGTTCCCCATGGGAGACTGATTAGCAAGGTTAGATCTCATGGAATACAGGGAGAACTAGCCATTTGGATACAGAACTGGCTCAAAAGTAGAAGACAGAGTGTGGTCGTGGAGGGTTGTTTTTCAGACTGGAGGCCTGTGACCAGTGGAATGCCACAAGGATCAGTGCTGGGCCCTCTACTTTTTGTCATTTACATAAATGATTTGGATGTGAGCATAAGAGGTACAGTTAGTAAGTTTGCAGACGACACCAAAATTGGAGGTGTAGTGGACAGCGAAGAGGGTTACCTCAGATTACAACAGGATCTTGACCAGATGGGCCGATGGGCTGAGAAGTGGCAGATGGAGTTTAATTCAGATAAATGCAAGGTGCTGCATTTTGGGAAAGCAAATCTTAGCTGGACTTATACACTTAATGGTAAGGTCCTAGGGAGTGTTGCTGAACAAAGAAACCTTGGAGTGCAGGTTCATTGCTCCTTGAAAGTGGAGTCGCAGGTAGATAGGATAGTGAAGAAGGCATTTGGTATGCTTTCCTTTATTGGTCAGAGTATTGAGTACAGGAGTTGGGAGGTCATGTTGCTGCTGTACAGGACATTGGTTAGGCCACTGTTGGAATATTGCGTGCAATTCTGGTCTCCTTCCTATTGGAAAGATGTTGTGAAACTTGAAAGGGTTCAGAAAAGATTTTCAAGGATGTTGCCAGGGTTGGAGGATCTGAGTTACAGGGAGAGGCTGAACAAGCTGGGGCTGTGTTCCCTGGAACATTGGAGGCTGAGGGGTGACCTTATAGAGGTTTACAAAATTATGAGGGGCATGGATAGGATAAATAGACCAAGTCTTTTCTCTGGGGTCGGGGAGTCCAGAACTAGAGGGCATTTGTTTAGGGTGAGAGGGAAAGATATGAAAGAGACCTAAGGGGCAACATTTTCACGCAGAGGGTGGTACGTATATGGAATGAGCTGTCAGAGGATGTGGTGGAGGCTGGTACAATTGCAACATTTAAGAGGCATTTGGATGGGTATATGAATAGGAAGGGTTTGGAGGGATATGGGCCAGGTGCTGGCAGGTGGGACTAGATTGGGTTGGGATATCTGGTCGGCATGGACAGGTTGGACCAAAGGGTCTGTTTCCATGCTGTACATCTCTATGACTCTATGACCTATAGAAGGCCTTAGGGTTTTCCTTCATCCTAACTGTCAAAGACTTCTCATGTCCCCTCGTGGCTCTTCTTAGCCCTCTCTTTAGATCTTTTCTGGCCATCTTTTAACTCTCAAGCCCCCTAACTCAGCATTCACATCTCATCCTCACATCGGCCTTCTTTCTCTTAACAAGAGCTTCAACTTCTTTAATAAACCATGGCTCCCTCTCTTGACAACTACTTCCCTGCATGATAGGTATATACTTATCAAGGACCCGCAGTAGCTGTTCCTTGAATAAGCTCCACATTTCAAGTATTTCCATCCCCTGCAGTTTCCTTCTCCATCCTGTGCATCCTAAATCTTGCCTAATTGCATCATAATTGTCTTTCCCCCAGTTATACTTCTTTCCCTGTGATGTATACCTATCCCTGTCCATTGCTATTGTAAACATCACCAAATCATAGTCACTATCGCCAAAGTGCTCACCTACCTCCAACTCTAACACCTGGCCGGGTTCCTTCCCAATATGACATCGCCTCTTGTTGTCTTGTCTACATACTGTGTCAGAAAACCCCCCTGCACACATTGAACAAAAACTGGCCATCTAAACTCCTTGAATTATAGTATTCCAGTTAATATTGGGGAAGTTAAAGTCTGCTCCTATCGAGAGTCATCTTTGCTATCCTTTCCTCTACATCCCTGGAATAATTTGGAGGCCTATAGAAAATTCACAACAGGAATTTTCTTTCCTGTTTCTAACCTCAGCCTAAAGTACCTCAGTTATTTCAGCTGCTACAATACTACCCCTGATTAACAATGCCACTTCCCCCCACCCCCGCCCCCCACCTCCACCTTTTACCATCTTCTTGGTTCTTGTTGAAACCTAAATCCCAGAATCTGCAACAACCATTCCTGTCCCTCCTCTAGCCATGTCTCTGAAATGGCCACAACATCAAAGATGTTTGAGATTGTTGACTGATTTGATTGTATCACATGTGGGTGTGATTTGAATCATATCTGCACAATTTGCATGTATTGGTATATCTGTTACTATTGGACCCTTGGTATCTACCAGTAGAAGATTTGGGGAAGCCAAGATGAGCTGTTTTTTTATTGACACTGCAGTGTGGTCCCATCAATAAATGAACTTCACAATCTGATATTCACTCTCAGAAGGTCTCTTATATGGTGTAACACAGAGTTCTCTTGCTAAGGATATGGATTTCAGGACGCAAAGTGGTAACATGTTGGCACTATCTGCCATGTTGATTTTAACTTTTATGCTGTGTAACCCTGCCTTTTCAGCACATATGATTTTGTAAAAGTGTCTGAACACCCTATACTGTCAACATGGCAAGGGAGATTAATATGAAAAGCTTGGCCATCTAAAATTTGCCTTTCACTTGATTACAATCTCATTGCATTTGCACTCTCATTGCTGCCAGCATTGTTGTGTTGTACCATCCTGTTGGTTACCCGTGTTTTGTTCTGGGATTTAGCTTGGCCTTTGAAACCAGATTCCTGTACATGTACATCCCATGTCCTTTGGTGCCACATGGTTTTCAAATATCAAAATTATCTCGACAAACTGCATCTGTAGCAGATTTATTTGTTTGTTGGTACATTTTGCTGACTCTGCAACAACAATATTAATGGCTGTACCTAAAGAATGTCATTATTATGCCACTATGACTTCATGCTTGTATCTATCCTTGAGTCATAAATTAATGGTTTGACCCATAATCTTATCCAAAAGATGCTTCATAAAGGTTTAATTGAATTAGTCATTGTCTCCGCACCAATGAATCTCCCTGATATTTCCTCTTTGGCAAATAAGACTAGATCAGTTTAGGATATCTGATTTGTGCGGATGAGTTGGACCAAAGGGATTCTATGGAAAAGTTACACTCATGATCTTTGCTGCAGCAGTTTCTGGCAAACCAGCCAATGGATTTCTGAGAGCACTGTGTATAAGATTGGAATTGAAGTCCGTTAACCCTTAAGACAGTTCTTACCTTTCGCTGGTCTTTGTGAACCTTTCAATCTTTTCTCGATCTCACTAGTCAATCATGGGAAGACAAGGTGTGATAACTCTGAGAAGGCTCTTCTTGCCCATAATAAGTAACATATTTAGAGCACATTTGCAGGGTCATTTGTCTTGATCTGTAAAATAGATCCGTTTTCATTCAGTAAAAGTTGCCACTGAGTACTACACAGTCCATAATGAAGTTTCTGCAAACTATAATTATTCTTTAAAAATGTTGGACTATATTATCTTAAATCATATTTTCCTGATGTTATCAACATAGATTAAAAACTGCTCCTTGTTTAATTACACAGTCAGCAGCTGCTGTTGTGAATGCTGTTACTTATGCATCAACCATCAAGAACAAAGCGTTCTTCCAGCTTCTATATTGCACTGCACCAACTGTGTTGCAGCTATTAAAGTGGTGTTAGAAATTTCTGTCCCAAACAAACATTTTCTACTAATAAAGAAATTAATTATCTGTTTTCCTGGTAGGTTATGATCAGTGCTTAGATCTATACAGCTGTCTTAAAGCACTTAAACTAGTGCTGTTTACGGGTGAGAAATACATCCTTTGTTCTAATTCTGTTTTGACCTGTTAGGCTTCAACTAAATTTTCCAAATGTCTGGCTCCAAGATCTTGGAGTCATTTCAAGATGATCACCATAGTGTGCATGTCTTCAACAGGATGTGTTAACTGTTGAAGAATTCTTATATTATTTCCCTTAACATAAGAAACAGGTTATAGATACCATGGAATTGAAGAATCCAACAGACCTTTACTACAACTAACTTATGTGCTTCAGAAATATAATGTTTTGTCCCTAAGTGTCTGAGCTAAGATTAAGCTTTCAGGATGGTATCATGCTTCAAATGATCTGCGGTAGAGTGCAGTTTGAGATCCTTGTAACCTCAGGTCACATGCTGCAATGCTGCGACGATATCATGAGCATGACTCCTAACAGGTAGACTGACATACTAACTGAGATACAATGCAACACATTTCCCTATGGACAGCAAAGAAAGGCTATCCTGACTACCATAGTTACCCTGGACAGAGGTGACTATGGAGGTCAATGCTTGTGAACATGTCCATAAAACTTGGCACCAATGCTGCAAACAGATCAACAATCTTCTATGCCCTGCCAGTATATCTACCACAGTTTAACCAATGCTTCAAACTCGTCAGAGTGTAAGCTAACATTGTAAGACTACAGAAGACTGTCACACAAACAGTTTAGATTAGATTACTTACAGTGTGGAAACAGGCCTTTCGGCCTAACAAGTCCACACCGCCCCGCCGAAGCGTAACCCACCCATACCCCTACATCTATATCTGCCCCTTACCTAACACTATGGGCAATTTTAGCATGGCCAATTCACCTGACCTGCACATCTTTGGACTGTGGGAGGAAACCGGAGCACCCGGAGGAAACCCACGCAGACACGGGGAGAACGTGCAAACTCCACACAGTCAGTCGCCTGAGGCGGGAATTGAACCCGGGTCTCCGGCGCTGTGAGGCAGCAGTGCTGACCACTGTGCCACCGTGCCGCCCAAATATCTGGGTGCCAGATATCTCTATCAGTGCTCCAAGTTCAATCACTTCAATGCAGCTATCAATGTAGCATTACTGGAACCACAGTGGTGCAGCCTGTCTACCAGTGTTCACACTTAGAACATAAAGTGCTGCAACACTCAGCAGCTGACAGACCTTTCTCCCATACAAGGAGGAGATGTACACATCTGATAGCTTTTCGAGGGATTGCATGGGACAAAGACAGAGGCACAAAAGATAACTTTTTGACTAGAGTTATGAGAGGGAGTTCAGATCAGCCACTGTGGCTGACTCTTTTGAGCAGTTGGCCTGGTCAAGCTTTAACCTGAACATGAGTTTAAACATGACTTTGTTGTAGAATGCCTTCTAATACATTGTATTCTGGTTCCCTAGAAATAAATCCAGCATTCCATTCAAATGTCTTAATTATTTTCTACAAATGCTTATGATATTTTAACGATCTGTGTGGCTAGACCTTGGAATCACTGTCACTTCCATTATTTTTGCTTTTTCACTCCAACTACTCTGAGGTAACTCCTCTTTGGCTTGGAAGAGACAGTGGCCTGAGCCCTGCTAATTAGTTGTCACTCCATCTATTCTAGGTCAATAATATAGTAAAAAAAAATCCACTCCTGATTCTCCCATGCTTTTTCCAGGTTAGTAAGACCATTGCTAGTCTTTGGCATCCGCAGCGAGAAGGTGTTGGTTGTGTGGGTGGCTTTGATTAATTCAAGTGGTACCCACATGCAGGGGAATAGCGTGTGGAATGAAACCCAGTAAAGAATATACGTGAGGAAGTTAAATGTAAATCTGATGAGGCTGTAAGAGTCATAGTAAGAAATTACTATGCGTCACTCACTCACTCACACATGGGAGTAATTTATATTCAGTAAGCAGCCCGTTGTTTGGCCCTATTCAGTTTTATAAAGAGCTGTGGGATGTAGAAATAAATTTTATTACTCAAAACATGTAGCAAGGTTACAAGACTGATAATCTGCAGGGATTCACAGATGCGATAAATCTCTTGATATTTCGAGTGATTTGCTTTAAAATGTATTTTAATAAATCAGTGACAGCACTTCTGAAAAAACAATTGATTGGCTGTTGGGCTGTTTGGGACATCGAGATAATGGTGAGCAAGAGATAAACAAACTCTTTTTATCCATTTCTTTCTGAATCAATTTTTGTTTCCATTTGTAAATTCGCACAAGACTGTAAGTCTGCAAATCTCTATCCTGCAGCCTGCTTAATTATTCATTCAGCAATACTGAGCAAGCAGAAAAGTTGGAAAAATACAGAGAGCAGCTGCTGCTGTTGCAATGTTTTATCTCCATGGACAGATGGAGCAGAAGTAGAGACCATTTGGTCCATCATGTCTGTGATGGTGCATTGAAAGAGCAATCCAGCTGGTACTGTTCTTCTTGCTCTTTCCCTATAGCCCTGCATATTCTTTTCTTTCAGGTGGAAATCTAATATTGAATCGATTTCGACCCTTTCAGTTAAAAATACTCCAGACCATAACAGCTCACTGCCTTAAAAAACATTCTCTTCAGGTAAATTTTTATACTCTCCCACTGCTGGTTTTGCAGGTAAAATTCTTTGGATAGCCTCCCTACTAAGCTCCTATCCACACTGACTGTTCCATCATTTTGCATAGGACAGTTGAGGCCTAAACTGGTCTAAACGGTGGAAGTGAGGAGTGCAGATGCTGGAGAGTCAGAGTCGGAGTCGAAAAGGGTGACACTGGAAAAGCACAGCAGGTCAGCCAGCAACCGAGGAGCAGGAGAATCAATGTTTCGGGCATAAGCCCTTCAGTAACATCGACTTTCTTGTTCCTCAGCTGCTGCCTGATCTGCTGTGCTTTTCCAGCGCCACCTTTTTCAACCCCATCTGTCCACATCCTATGTAATGTCCTTAAAGGGTCATTTCCTGACAAATCTCAATTTTCAGGTTGGTGGAGTAGTTCAGGAGTCGGGGTGGTGGGGTGGCGCGGGAGTGGGGTTGTGGAAGGGGTCTGGGCACAAGGAAAATGTCATTTCTCGGCCTTGGGCAGGAGGGAGAAGGGGGTCTCCTCCATCAATGGCTTCCTTTCAACACCATATGCCCTCCCACAAGTTTACACACCGATATTTGCTCCCTCTCACCTGGCCTTTTAAACAACACCCTCACCCTCCTAGGCCTCAACTCCCCTCCCTGCTGCAAGACCCTCACACTTGCCTGGTCTTCAACTTTTGGACTTTGACTCTGGGGATTGCTTGCAGGTCCCAATCCTATCCACTACAACCTCCGGTCCACCTGTGACAAGGGTGCTGCTGGTTAATCAAAGTGAATTCCTTCTTAAATAACATATTCCTGAGGGGGTGGCATTGAAATATTGCCGCTGTCCTTTCAGGTGAAAACAAGGGAAAGTAAAAGTCTTGGCCCTCAGCTTCCAGTGGGTTCTTTTGCCACTCACAGTACAGAGGAACCTTGATTATCCGGCATTCAATTATCCGAATATCAGATTGTCTGGCAAGATCGCAAAATCCCGATGCTTGGCTAAACTATGTTATCCAGCATTCGATTATCCGAAATTCATTTAACTGAACAAAATACTCCCTGTCCACGTCCTTCGGATAATTGAGGTTCCTCTGTAAATCCGTGTCCTCTTCTTCTCCACCTTTTTGAGGGAGGGTAGGGTTTCTATTTATTTAGTCCATCAAAACCCTTCATGATTTTAAACATGCCTAATAAACCTCCTCTCAAATGTCTCTGCTTCAAGGAGAACAATCCCAGCTATTGCACCCTTGCTACACAATGAAGTCCCTCATCCCTGCACACTTAAATTTCATTGCCCTCTTGTTCGAAAGCCTTGGGATCATTCCCAAATTTCATTCCTCAGAAACTGACCCAATACTGTAGCTGAGACCTAGCCATTGGTTTAGGCAGTTTTAGCACAACTTGCTCATTTTTGTACTTGACATGCAATTATTTATAACTACAATGATTTTGAAACTTATCAGTATCCTCTGGTATTCCACACTGGAGATAGTAGGATTAGAGAGCAGTGGCTAATTTAAGGAGATACAGATCTCACATAGTAGCTATTTTAAAATTAGATGTTCTGATGTTCTATTTCCATTACAAACTTCTGGAACAGAATGATGGGCTAAATTGCCTCTTTGTGTGTTCATATTTAGAAGTGAAATAGCATATGTCAACATGTCACATCGTAAATGTGTGCTACAGCTCCTCCACTGACAGGAGTGTGTAAATACAGTGAAATTTAATTGGAAATAGTTAATAGGATGTGTTGGCAGGCATAAGATTTTTAATCTCTTTATATATTTGTAAAATTTAACACACTTTCTATGGAATAATACTATAAAAAGGATTACTTCTCGTTTTTATGAAAAGGATGTCAAGATGATTTCTCAATTTGATGGGTAGTTTAAAGTGAAGGGATTGGAGGAATATTGCAACAGTGCAGGAGTAGGATGATTTACTCAGCAATAAAGGCCTAAATGGACTGGATGTAATTATGCACCCTGTGGGGATCTGCAAGGGACACAAAGCCTTGCTGCCTGTCAGGTTAATTCTATCCAATCAGAAATTGTTCTCTAAAGAATGGTAGTTATAAAGGCTGTGCAGAATATGGTCCTATTTCCAAAATATTAAATTTGATAACTGCATTCTCCCTCCACCAATCACTTGTTATATTCTAATCCTCCTATTCTTATCCTAAGTACCTTCTCCTGCCCGTGACTCAATGCTTTAAGTTTGAAATGCTTTCAGTGATTAAGCTGGAGATCCAACAGGAGACTACAGCTCTCCCACTACTCATGTAAAAGAAACAATATTGAGTAGGCATTGGGTTCTGGGCATATCCATTCCTGAGCAGGCCATTATCTGGTCATTGATCACTTTATGCCTGCAGAATCTTAATGTGCTGAGCTGCCTGCTTTCATATATTACAAGAAGCAAAAGTAGTCAGCAAAAGTAATTCCTCAGCACTTGGGAAAGCTCATGACATGACTTAGGTCTTTATAACTGCAAGTTATTCATGTCAATATCTTAGATTTTGACTAAGTGATGGAGAATCTAACTTATATGCCTTGCCACCTCAGCTTTTGGTCTCCCACTGGACTTCACAGCAGTGAGTGAACATTATCCACTGCCCACAACCCCAACCCCTCTTTAGCTGAAGCTTATGTTGACTTATTTATATAGAGATTTAAAATGTTAAATTCAAATCCAATTTGATTGCAATTGAGGAAGATGCTTCGATTCTGGCCAAATTACTTTGATAGATTCCCATTAAAAACCAAAATCTCGCCATGATTGCATTTAATTAGGTCCTCGCAATCAGACTAAGTCATGGAAAAATGATTGGGTAGAGAATATTTTGCACAATATTATACTATTATACCAACTTAAAATGAGAACAAGATGTACAGTTTCAGAAGGCTGATATCTTGCAACCTAAAAGTACATTAAAATCATCTAATGCAAGAGGAGAGGTTTAAGGCCCACTACAAGCTTCTCTCTTTCACCCTCATTCTCCCATCTTTCACTCTCTCAGGAGATAACTTAGGGGCTCTATTTTTAAAATCAGTCATAAAAAAGTTTCTCCTGATTGTCAAGCTGCCACCTTTGTATTGCCTGCCAACACAGAGCCTAAAACTGTCCCATATCAGATTTTGCACCTCAATCTCAAGCATGGTGACCATCAGTTATGGAGCAAATAAAATTGGAGATGCTCAGGCCTAGGAGGAGTGCAGAATTTGGGTGGTTGCAGAGTTAGATTGGTGTTCTAGAAATAGAGCTAGGACTGAAGCAATGAAGGGGTTTGAAAACAAGGGTAAGAAGGTTGACATTGACATAAGGCTGGACAAGTAGGTGAGGAAAGTAAATCATGGTCTCCTGTTTTTGCAATTGGTCTGGAGTCTCATCACCAGCTCTGACTCACGATCCCTGCAAATCACCCCACCCTCAACCTGAACACATACCTAAACATTGGTCCTGTCCCCTGACCTGAGCAAGGTGGGCCTGCCCCCAACCTGAACACAGCGGTCCCTCACTAGATGTGTACACGGGACCCTCCCTGCAGACCAACGGACCCCAGGTACTGGGTTTAATTCAAGCCCATTCTCTGACCCCATGTGCCTAATGTCATAGATCAGCTCAAGAACAAGAGCATGGAGGATCACACATTTACAAAGGATAGAAAGGGAGAAATTATTGAGCAGCATGCAGGATTCGTCAAGTGCAGAAAGAACAAAGACGTTGGTGAAGATTCCAGCAGAAGATGAGCTGTTGCAGGGATTGAGCTTTGTGAGGTTATTGAGATGATCTTGCTGCGAAAGTAAAAGTGTTCCTGTTATAAACTATAGAGGAGACTGTGCTCATCTGCCAGTATTAAGCTTTCTGAATTCAATTGCAATCCAATTCAATACTCATTTATAGCATTGTGGCAAGGTAATAAAGGCCAGACTATTGACTTACCTAGTAATTGAAAGGCGTGATTGACAAAAACGCAGCAGGCAAACAATCTCTGAATTTAAGTGACTACAATTCATAAATAATGCACAAGGTAATAAACTAACTCCTTGAACTAGTTTCTTGCTGTACTGACTGTGACATTCAAACCTTGACCTTCTCATCCAGACTGAAATAATAGTGCCTGAACTATTGACTTTTCCCATGAAGCTACCAGCCTGATTGTACCGAATTACAGACAAAGTTACTAAGATTATCTTTACATTCAGCCAAAACATCAGCCGAGAAATAATTAACAGACACATTTTGCAAGCTTTCCTGTGTTCAGGTCTGTGGTGCAGCTAGCTAGAGTGGAATTGTGAATTGATCTGAAAATAGATGGATATTTTGGAGTTTTGTCCACTTATTTTCACAGAACAGAATGTATTGGACCAACTAATCCCCACTGAACACGTTCCCAAACTAGTCCCACTTGCTTACATTTGGCCCATATCCCATATCCCTCTAAACCCCTTCCTAATCATTTACTTATCCAAATGTCTCAAATGTTGTAACTCTATCTGCATTCACCACTTCCTCAGGCAGTTGATTCTATACACAAACCACTGTAAAAATGTTTCCCCTCATGTCCCTTTTAAAAACTTACTCCTCTCCCATTAAAAATAAGCTGTCAAGATTTGAACTCCCTGACTTAGGAAAATACGCTTGTTATTTGTCTTTTCTGGGCCCCTCATGATTTTATAAACCTTCATACTTCCCCTCAACCTCCTGTTCTGTTTTTATAACTCAAACACTCCATTCCTGGCAACACCTGATAAATCTTTTCTCAACTGGGTTGGTATAAGAATAGGAAGGGCTTAGAGGGATATGGGTTAAGTGCTGGGTAATAGTATTAGATTAGTTTAGGATATCTGGCCAGCATGGATGAGTTGGAATGAAGGGTCTGTTTCCATGCTGTACATCTTAGTCATGGAGTCAGAAATGTACAGCACGGAAACAGACCCTTCGGTCCAACTCATCCATGCCGACCAGATATACTAACCAATCTAGTCCAACCTGCCAACACCTGGCCCATATCCCTCCAAACCCTTCCTATTCATATACCCATCCAGATGCCTTCTAATGTTGTAATTGTACCAGCCTCCACCACTTCCTCTGGCAGCTCATTCCACACATGCACCAAACTCTGCGTGAAACAGTTGCCCTGTAGGCCCTTTTATACCTTTCCCCTCTCATCCTAAACCTATGTCATCTAATTTTGAACTCATTCTGGATTAGTGGTGCTGGAAGAGCACAGCAGTTCAGGCAGCATCCAAGGAGCTTCGAAATCGACGTTTCGGGCAAAAGCCCTTAAACTGCTGTGCTCTTCCAGCACCACGAATCCAGAATCTGGTTTCCAGCATCTGCAGTCATTGTTTTTACCTCTCTAATTTTGAACTCCCCCACCCCAGGGAAAAGACTTTGTCTATATATCCTATCCTTGCCCCTCATGATTTTATAAACCTCTATATGGTCACCCGTCAGCCTCTGACGCTCCAGGGAAAACAGCCACAGCCTATTCAACCTCTCTCTATAGTTCAAATCCTCCAACCCTGGAAACATCCTTGTAAATATTTTCTGTATCCTTTCAAGTTTCACAACATCTTTCCGATAGGAAGGAGACCAGAATTGCATGCAATATTCCAAAATAGCCTAAACAATGTCCTGTACAGCTGCAATTTGACCTCCCAACCACTGTACTCAATACTCTGACCAATAAAGGGAAGCATACCAAACGCCTTCTTCACTATCCTATGTACCTGTGACTCTACTTTCAAGGAGCTATGAACCTGCACTCCAAGGTCTCTTTGTTCAGCAACAGTCCCTAGGACCTTACCATTAAGTGTATAAGTCCTGCTAAGATTTGTTTTCCCAAAATGCAGCACCTCAAATTTATCTAAATTAAAATCCATCTGCCACTTCTCTGCCCATTGACACATCTGATCAAGACCCTTTTGCAATCTGAGGTAACCTTCTTCACCTCCAATTTTGGTGTCATCTGCTAACTTACTAACTATACCTCCTATGTTCATATCCAAGTCATTTATATAAATGACAAAAAGTAGTGGACCCAACAATGATCCTTGTGGCACTCCACTGGTCACAGGCCTCCAGTCTGAAAAAACAACCCTCCATCACCACTCTCTGTCTTCTACCTTTGAGCCAGTTCTGTATCCAAATGGTTCTCCCTGTATTCCATGACATCTAATCTTACTGACCAGTCCCCCACCTTATTGAAGTCCATATAGATCATGTCCACTGCTCTGACCTCATCAATCCTCTGTTACTGTTTAAAAGACACAATCAAGTTTGTGAGACATGATTTCCCACGCACAAACACATATTGACTATCCCTAATCAGTCCTTACCTTTCCAAATACATGAACATCCTGTCCCTCAGAATTTCCTCCAACAACTTGCCCAGCAATGTCCAGTTCACTGATCTGTAGTTCCGTCGCTTGTCCTTACCACCTTATTTGAACAGTGGCACCACGTTTGCCAACCTCCAGTTTTCCAACCCCTCACCTACAACTACCAATGATACAAATGTCTCAGCAAGGGACCCAGCAATCACTTCCCTCACTTCCTACAGAGTTCTAGGGTACACCTGATCAGGTCCTGGGGATTTATCCACTTTCATGCGGATCAAGACACTTGCTCCTCTGCAATATGGACATTTTTCAAGATGTCACCATCTATTTCCCTACATTCTCTATCTTTCATGTCCTTTTCCACAGTAAACACTGATGCAAAATACTCGTTTAGTATCGCCTCCATCTCCTGCGGCTCCACACAAAGGCTGTCTTGCTGATCTTTGAGGGGCCCTATTCTCACCTTAGTTACCCTTTTGTCCTTAATGTATTTGTAAAATCTCTTTGGTTTCTCCTTAATTCTATTTGCCAAAGCTATCTCATGTCCCCTTTTTGCCCTTCTGATTTCCCTCTTAAGTATACTCCTACTTCCTTCATACTCTTCTAAGGATTCACTCGATCTATCTTGTCTATACCTCACATATGCTTCCTTCTTTTTCTTAACCAAGCAGTCAATTTCTTTAGTCATCCAGCATTCCCTGCACCTACCGGCTTTTCTTTTCACCCTAACACGAATATACTGTCTCTGGACTCTCGTTATCTCATTTCTGAAGCCTTCCCTTTTTCCAGCCGTCCCTTTACCTGCGAATATCTGCCCACAATCAGATTTTGAACGTTCTTGCCTAATATCATCAAAATTAGCCTTCCTCAAATTTAGAACTTCAACTTTTAGATTTTGTCTGTCCTTTTCCATCACTATTTAAAATCTAATAGGATTATGGCTGCTGGCCCTAAAGTGCTCCCCCACTGACACCTCAGTTCCCCCACCCCCACCTTATTTCCCAAGAGTAGGTCATGTTTTGCACCTTCTCTGATTGGTACATCCACATATTGAATCAAAACCTTTCTTGTACACACTTAAATTACTCTCCATCTAAACCCTTAACACTATAGCAGTCCCAGTCTATGCTTGGAAAGCTGAAATCCCCTACCATAACCACCCTATTATTCTTACAGATAACTGAGATCTCCTTACAAATTTGCTTCTCAATTTCCCACTGACTATTAGGGGGGCTATAATACAATCCCAATAAGGTGATCAGCCCTTTCTTATTTCTCAGTTCAACCCAACTAATTTCCCTGGATTTATTTCTGGGATATCCTCCTTCAGTACAGCTGTAATTTTTATCCCTTATCAAAACGCCACTCCCCCTCCTGTCTTGCCTCCCTTTCTATCCTTCCTGTAGCATTTGTATCCTGGAACATTAAGCTGCCAGTCCTGTCCATCCCTGAGTCACGTTTCTGTAATTGCTATGATATCCCAGTCCCATGTTCCTAACTGTAGCCTGAGTTCATCTGCCTTCCCTGTTAGGCTCCTTGCATTGAAATAAATGCAGTTTAATTTATCCATCCTACCTTGTTCTCTGCTTTGTCTCTGCCTGCCCTGACTGTTTGACTCGCCTTTGATCTCAACTGTACCAGTCTCAGATTGATCTCTTTCCCTGGGTCCCACCCCCCACTTTATTAGATTAAATCCTCCAGAGCAGTTCTAGCAAGTCTCCCTGCCAGTATATTCGTACCCTTCCAATTCAGGTGCAATCTGTCCTTCTTGTACAGGTCACTTCTACCCCAGAAGAGATTC